>NW_024735442.1:1898644-2142995 GCF_018991925.1 Homarus americanus | reverse complement strand
GGTCACTACACCACTGTTCACACAATGGTCACTACACCACTGTTCGCCAATGTCACTACACCACTGTCTTCACATTAATGCATCACCACACCACTGCTCACACAATGCATTACCTAAATTACATCTGCCACACGGTCACTAACACCACTGTTCACACAATGGTCACTACACCGTTCACACAATGGTCACCACACCACTGTCTGCCACTACACCACCGTTCACCAACAACACTGTTCACAATGGTCACTAACACCACTGTTCACACAATGGTCACCACTGTCTGCCACAATGGTCACTAACACCACACCACTGTTCACAATGGTCACCACCGTTCACAATTATCACTGTTCAATGGCTTCACACCACCGTTCACACAATGGTCAACACACCACTGTTCACACAATGTCACTATTAACCACTGTCTGCCAATAACACAATACAACCACCGTTCACACAATCGTTTCACGACCACTGTCTGTTAATAATGGTTACTGTTCAACGTTCACATTAACGGTCAATTACACCCACTGTTCACACAATGGTCACTGCACCATTGTTCACACACGGTCACTACACCATCACCACACACGAATAACACCACTGTCTGTCATTAATGTCACCACACCACTGTTCACAATGTCACACCATCGTTCACATTAATACCATCAATAAGTTCACACATGTCACTACACCACTGTTCACAATGGTCAATACCACCGTCTGGCTAATAATGGTCACTTCACCACCGTTCACAATAATGGTCACGTTACCACTGTTCATAATAACGTATATCACCACACCATCGTTCATTAAATACGTCACCACCACACACGGTCACTAAGCACCACTGTTCACATAACGTTACTACACCAATTGTTCAATAATAAATGGTCACTACACCACTGTTCAGCTATTAAATGGCCACCATACCCACTGTTCACACAATGGTCACTTTCCACCACTGTTCACATTAATGTCATAACACCACTGTTCACATTAATTACACCACTGTTCACACACGTCACTACACCAATGTTCCGCCAATAATGGTCAATACTACACCACTGTTATTAATAATGTAATACTAACACCACTGTTCACATTAATGCCACACCACTGTTCACATTAGTCAACACTTTATCCAATCACTTCCAAAGATCTGTTCATTCTGTCTATACCACACCACTGTTCACAGGTCACGTTCACATAATGGGTCATAACTCTGTTCACACAACACACTACACCACTGTTCACAATGGCCCATATTAATGGTCATCACCACTGTTCACACACAATATCACTAGCACCACTGTTCGCTATAATGAATACTAGTTCTAATAACAGTCACACCACTGTTCGCCATTAATGGTCACCATTAACTAATTGTTCACATTAATGGTCACTACAATCAATTGCTCAACAACGGTCACTTAAATTCATTATTCACACAATGGCCACTAACACCACTGTTCACACAATGGTCACTTTTTTTAATATCATTGTTCACACAATTTAATAATACACCACTGTCACAACAGCCACACCACTGTTCACACAATGGTCATCACCCACTGTTCACAATAATGTCGCCATCAATTCATTAATAATGGTCAATACACCACCTGTTCACACACGGTCACACCACTGTTTCACATAAATGGTCAGCCATAACCACTGTTCACATTAAATGGTCACCAACCACTGTTCACACAATGGTCAAATAACACCACTGTTCACATTAACACAATACACCACTGTTCACTAATAAATGGTCACCACACTGTTCACAATGGCTCACCAACACCGGTTCACACACGGTCACTTCACCACTGTTCACAATGGTCAATACACCACTGTCTGCCACAATGGTCAATTTCCAAGAATTGTTCACACACGGTCATCACTCAATTCACAATGCATCAATTTCACACCACTGTTCGCCAATGGTCACTACACCACTGTTCACAATAATGGTCACTACAATCACTGTTCACATTATACCGGGTTAATGGTCACACCCTGTTCACATTAACAATGATCACGCGTACCCACTGTTCACAATGTATCACTACAACTAATTGTTCACATACACTATACCACTGTTCATCACGCCACTGTTCTATAATAATGGCCATTTCACCACTGTCTGGCATAATGTCACTACACCACTGTCTGGCTAATAATGTATCACCACACCACCGTTCTGGTTATTGCTATTGGGCCACACCACTGCTCAAATAATGGCCACTTCACCAATATTCATACAATGGTCACTAACACCACTGTTCACACAATGGTCACTACACCACTGTCGCCTGTTCATAATGGCCACCACACCACTGTTCACACAATGTCATTTCACACCATCATTAATGGTCAATACACCACTGCCCACAACAATACACCACTGTTCACACAATGGCTTCACACACCATTCTGTTCACTACACCAATGTTCATTGACAACGTCAGTTCAACTGATAATAACAATACCAACACCACCACCATTATCACTGTCAATTGTTCACACAATCACTACACTGTTCACACAATGCCACCACTGTTCAATAATGCACACCAACACCACTGTTCAATAATAATGGCTTCATAACCACTGTTCAATAATAATGGCTCATCACACCACCGTTCACTATCAACGGTCACTACACCACTGTTCAATGGTCACTACACCACCGTTCATTAATAAATGGTCACCCACGTTCACAATAATGTCACTTAATGAAGAATACCACACCACTTCTGTTCATTATTAACGGCTCACCACTTTTCACACAATACTATCAGTAAAAAATTCAATTGGCTGTGACATCCCTGTTTTCTCTTACCCGCAGGAGGAAATATCTGCCAGCTCCGTTTTTCTTCTCGACTGTAAACACTTAATGACCCACTCCCTGTAATTTAAAACCCACTCCCCAAAATTTCAAGACCCACTCCCTTAACCGTAATATACCACCAAATCACAATGGAGTAATTTAGAGGCGATTATCACGTTTTATGCAAATTTATGATGGATATATTATGCACTTTATACGTTTTTGGTTTGTTTTCGGGGAAATTATGGTAATTATTATTACCGGAATACGATCTGAAGAACCTTTTATCACCAGTTGTGAGGAGGACGATAGTGTCCCATCACCCCACGCCCCTGTCCTATCGTTGACCCCAGCTGCTGCCGTCACATCTGGGGGCGGGAGGAGGGGTGGGGCGGGAGGAGGGTGGGGGCGGAGGAGGGGTGGGGCGGAAGAGGGAAGGCGGAGAAGGGGTGAAGGTGGAGGAGGGGTGGGGGCAGAGGAGGGTGGGGGGCAGAAGAGGGGTGAAGGCGGAGAAGGTGAAGGTGGAGAGGGGTGGGAATGGGGGTGGGTGGGGGTAGTGTCTCTGGTCACTCTCGCCCTGAATTGAGGATTTTTTGTCGTCTTCTCCACTTTTATTGATTCCCGGCTGCAGGTGACACTCGACGGTTCTTACTGTTTAACTTGGCCTTTTATTAGCGTTGGGGGGAGGGGAACGCTTGGTCACGGGAGTATGATGATGAAAGTTTGGCATCGGGGAGAAAAAGAGAGAGAGGAAGGTGGAAGGAGAAAGAAAGAAGGTGGGAGAAGGAAGGGGGAAGAAGGTGAGAGAAGGAAGGAGGAGGAAAGATGGTGGGAGAAGAAAGGAGGAAGAAACAAGGTGGGAGAAGGAAAGAGGGAGAAAGAAGGTGGGAGCAGGAAGGAGGGAGAAGGAAGAAGGGAGAAAGGTGGGAGAAGGAAGGAGGAAGGAATGAGAAACGGGAGGGAACGAGGAGAGGGAAGGAACGAGGAGGGAACGAAGAGAAAGGGGAACGAGAGAGGGAGGGAACGAGGAGAGGGGGAACGAGGAGAAGGAGGGAACGAGGAGAAGGAGGGAACGAGGAGAGGAAGGGAAGGAGGTGAGTGAAGGACTGGAGGGAGATACTTCATGCGGAAGACGTACTCGTATAAGGTGAAGTGTGGTAGTAAGGAGTGTGGAGTGTTTGAGAGAGTGAGGTGTGTTGGAGAGAGTGAGGGGTGAGGTGTGTTAGTGGGAGGGTGAGGGTGTGTTGGGGAGAGGAGGAGGAGGTGTTAGTGAGGAGGAGGTGTTGGAGAGAGTGAGGGGTGAGGTGGTTAGTAGAGGAGGTGAGGGAGAGAGGAGGGTGAGGTGTGTAGTGAGGGTGAGGTGTTGGGGAGAGGAGGAGGAGGTGTGTTGGGAGAGGAGGAGGAGGTGTGTTGAGAGAGGAGGGGTGAGGTGTGTTAGTGAGGGTGAGGTGTGTTGGGGAGAGGAGGGTGAGGTGTTGGGAGAGTGAGGGGGTGTTGGGGAGAGTGAGGAGGAGGTGTCGGGGAGAGGAGGGTGAGGTGTTAGTGAGGTGAGGTGTTGGAGAGTGAGGAGGTGTTAGTGAGGGTGAGGTGTTGGGGAGAGTGAGGAGGAGGTGTGTTGGGGAGAGGAGGGGTGAGGTGTGTTAGTGAGGGGGAGGTGTGTTGGGGAGAGGGAGGAGTGAGGTGTGTTGGAGGAGAGGAGGAGGAGGTGTGTTGGGGAGAGGGGAGGGGTGAGGTGTGTTAGTGAGAGGAGGTGTGTTGGGGAGAGTGAGGAGGAGGTGTTAGTGAGGAGGAGGTGTTGGAGAGAGTGAGGGTGAGGTGTGTTAGTGAGGAGGAGGTGTGTTGGAGAGAGGAGGGGTGAGGTGTGTTGGGGAGAGTGAGGGGTGAGGTGAGGGTGAGGTGTTCGGGAGAGTGAGGGGTGAAGAAGTGAGGTGAGGTGTGTTGGGGAGGAGGAGGTGAGGTGTGTTAGTGAAGGTGAGGTGTGTTGGGGAGAGGAGGGTGAGGGGTGTGTTAGTGAGGGTGAGGTGTTGGGGAGAGTGAGGAGGAGGTGTGTTAGTGAGGAGGAGGTGTGTTGAGAGAGTGAGGGTGAGGTGTGTTAGTGAGGAGTGAGGTGTGTTGGAGAGAGTGAGGGGTGAGGTGTGTTAGTGAGGGTGGAGGTTGGGGAGAGGAGGAGGAGGTGTGTTGGGGAGAGGAGGAGGGGGGTGTGTTGGGGAGAGTGAGGGAGGAGGTGTGTCGGGAGAGTGAGGGGTGAGGTGTGTTAGTGAGGGTGAGGTGTGTTGGGGAGAGGAGGGGTGAGGTGTAAGAAGAGGGTGAGGTGTGTTGGGAGAGGAGGAGGAGGTGTTGGGGAGTGAGGGGTGAGGTGTGTTAGTGGAGGGTGAGGTGTTGGGGAGAGTGAGGAGTTAGGGTGTTGGAGGAGAGTGAGGAGGAGGTGTTGGGGGAGAGGAGGGGTGAGGTGTGTTAGTGAGGAGTAAGGTGTGTTGGGGAGAGGAGGAGGAGGTGTTAGTGAGAGAGGTTGGAGAGAGGAGGGGTGAGGGGTGTTAGTGAGGAGGAGGTGTGTTGAGAGGAGGAGGGGGTGAGGTGTTGGGAGAGGGAGGGGTGAGGTGTGTTAGTGAGGGTGAGGTGTGTTGGGGAGAGTGAGGGTGAGGGGTGTTAGTGAGGGTGAGGTGTGTTGGGGAGAGTGAGGGGTGAGGTGTTAGTGAGGGTGGAGGTGTTGGGGAGAGGAGGGGTGAGGTGTGTTAGTGAGGGTGGAGTTGGGGAGAGGAGGAGGAGGTGTGTTAGTGAGGAGTGAGGTGTGTTGGGAGAGAGTGAGGGTGAGGGTGGGGTAGTGAGGAGGAGGTTGAGAGAGGAGGGGTTAGGTGTTAGTGAGGGTGAGGTGTGTTGGGGAGAGGAGGAGGAGGTGTGTTGGGAGAGGGAGGAGGGGTGTGTTGGGAGAGGAGGAGTGAGGTGTGTCGGGGAGAGGAGGGGTGAGGTGTGTTAGTGAGAGTGAGAGGAGTGTTGGGGAGAGGAGGAGGGATGTGGGGGAGAGTGAGGAGGAGGTGTTGGGGAGAGGAGGAGGAGGTGTGGTTGGAGAGAGGAGGAGGAGGTGTGTTGGGGAGAGGAGGAGGAGGTGTGTTGGGGAGAGGAGAGGAGGAGGTGTGTTGGAGAGGAGGAGGAGGTGTGTTGGAGAGAGGAGAGAGGTGTTAGTGAGGAGTGAGGTGTTGGAGAGAGGAGGAGGAGGTGTGTTGGAGAGAGGAGGAGGAGGTCGGGGAGAGGAGGAGGAGGTGTGTTGGGAGAGTGAGGTGAGGTGTGTTGGGAGAGGAGGAGGAGGTGGTGGTTTGGAGTGGGTGGTGAGGTGGTGGTTGGAGTGGGGGTGAGGTGGTGTGGTTGGAGTGGGTGGTGAGGTGGTGGTTGGAGTGGGGGGTGAAGTGGTGTAGAAGAGCTCCCTGACATGGATTAGTTTAAAGGTGTGGCTGTCTGTAAGCAGGGAGGCGGGGCGGGTGACTGGGGAGTGATGTGGACGCTATCATTAGAGGTAATAGGTCGGGATGTGGTGAGAGACGAGGATGTAGGGAAGGTGTGGTCAGGGTTTGGCCAGAATGTGGGAGGTAGTTTAGGGTGTGGTGAGGTCTGGTAAGAATGTGGTGAGGGTAGTTTAGGTGTGGTGAGGTTTGGTAAGAATGTGAGGGTAGTTTAGGTGTGGTGAGTTCTGGTAAGAATGTGGTGAGGGTAGTTTAGGGTGGTGAGGTCTGTAAGAATGTGGTGAGGGTGGTTTAGGGTGTGGTGAGTTCTGGTAAGAATGTGGTGAGGGTAGTTTAGGTGTGGTGAGGTCTGGTAAGAATGTGGTGAGGGTAGTTTAGGGTGGTGAGTTCTGGTAAGAATGTGGTGAGGGTAGTTTAGGGTGTGGTGAGGTCTGGTAAGAATGTGGTGAGGGTAGTTTAGGGTGTGGTGAGGTCTGGTCAGAATGTGGTGATAAATAAGGCAGGGGCAATTTAGGGTTGTGGTGACAGAAGAGAGAGAGAGGGGGAGGCAGGCTTGGTTCAGTGGCAGACCAACACATCAGGCAGACTCAGCGAGGTTCGCCACCTTTAGCCACGTTGAAGAAGAACCTTACAAGTTTACCTGAGGTGAGTGTGTCCTCCTCCTTAGTGACATAAAACCCTTCCCGTTAACACAACAGTCTTTAAGAGGTGTAAAGGAAGGCCACACTCTAGGTACACTTTGAGGAGAGCAAAGATATGATTTCTTTTTTACTATTTTTAAATGTTAATCACTGTTTCTGAGCTTTAACCCCCCATTTCTCTCCTTCCTCACCTCTCTTTCCCGTTCTCTTCCATCCACCGCCTGCATCTCCGTCCGCCTCCTCCGTCCACCGCCTCACATCCTCCCGTCCGCCTCCTCCCGTCCACATCCTCCCGTCCACCTCCTCCTGTCCACATCCTCCCGTCCTCCCATCGCCCCTAAAGAAGGTCCAGGAAGCCAGTAGCAGCACCTAAAGCCTGGCCGTAGTGGAATTGTCCCTAGAATTTGTCTGTCTACTCTTGTGTCTAGGTAGGTTAGGTTAGGTTAGGTCTCAGATTCGTGTTACTTCCCCAGGTGAAAAGTTCATTGCAATTTATGTATTAACTGTTGGTGTGTCACCATTGTTGTATCATCGCTATCACAATGATGTATCAACTGTGTCATCACCACCATCACCACGACAATACATCATTCACCACCACCACACTACCACCACGACAATACATCATCTCCACCACCACAACAATACCACCACCACAACACCTCCACCAACGAAGTATCATCACCACCACAACACCAATTACACCACCACATCATCTCCAATTATTTATGTCGTCACCACCACAATAAATCATTACCACCACACATCATTCCACCACCACAAAAACCATCACCACCACCACACAGATCATCACCACTGCAATATATCATCACCACCACAACCACCACTAGTCATCAGTCAGGGTTCTCCCGGTCATCTGGTACTTCTGATGGGCGCCACATGATGTTATGTGTGGTGGTTTGCCTTGCTCTCCATGTGTGTGTGTGAAGGTGTGGTTCAGTGTTGAGTGTGTGTGTGTGTGTGGGTATATTGTGGATGTCGTGTGGGTGTTGTAGTGATACCCTGACAGAGGCGAGGAAGGAAGAGGAATATGAGAAGCAGGAGGAGGAGGAAGAGGGGCTGCGGTAGGGAGGAACATTCATCCCGGGGTCCTTTGTTCACTTTGCCTCACTACAGATGAGGATCGACCAGAGGGAGAGGAGGGAGAGGAGGGGAGAGCAGAGAGGAGTAGGTAAGGGAGGGAGAAAAATTAGGGGAAGGACGGAGGGAGGGGGGGAGGAAAGAAGTAGGTGGAAGCAGAGGACTAACTGTGATGTGAGAGGAGGAAGAGGTACTAGAGGAAAGGGAGTGGGAGAGGAGTGGGTTTTCAATGAAAGGGTAAGAGCAGGTGGGAAATGTAAGTGAGAGTGAGTGAGAGAGTGGGTCGGAGAGGAAAGTATAAGAAATAAAGAGAGGTAAGTGAGAGAGGTGGGATAGAGTGGCAGAGTCAAATGAGAAGGGTGAGGGATATTGAAGAGAGGGTGGTAGAGAGGGGGTGAGAGCTAGTGTGTTGACTGTGGGAGAGGGGGGGGTGTTGGGGGCTGGAGGAGGTAAAAATAATGGAGAGAGAGAGAGAGAGAGAGAGAGAGAGAGAGAGAGAGAGAGAGAGAGAGAGAGAGAGAGAGAGAGAGAGAGAGAGAGAGAGAGAGAGTAGTTTATAGTTATTATTATCATTATTATTATTCAAGCTACTCTTTAAGTCAATCTCCTGAATAATAAACGTCTTTTGGGTTCCTGAGGAGACCGTAGGTGGGCCAGACTCCGCTGTACCAGACGAAATGTCAATATGAGGCGCCCCTGCTCCTGTAAGTGTGTGTGTGTGTGAACAGACAGAGTGAAAGAGATCGTATGTTTGGGTGGGGGTGACGACAGACGGGTAGGACATGTGATGTGTACTGCTTCTGTTGACAACATGAAGGATTATGCACCAAGATAGACAAAATAACAGCCAGACACAGACGAAGACAGACAAACAGACAGACTGCCGCCTAACATTCTCTTTCTCGAGTTTACGTTCTTCGTGACAAACATTTTATTCCTCATATCATGTCAATTTCCTCCCTAAATCAAGTTAAAGTCTCATTTTCTCTGCAAAATTTAGGAATATTTCATTTTCTTTTAAAGCGGAAGTCATTTCCCAGCGTAATCAAAACTGGTTCTCATTTCCTGTGGGTGGAGGTCATCCTTGCCTCGTCCTACACTGATGCTGAGCCAGACTGGGGCTGATATCTCCAACATCGTCCACAAAAATAACATAAGAATCCTCCCCTTGACTATATTAGGGGCCAGGCACCTTCCCCTCAGCCTCGAAATTACAATTTCATGGTTCGCCACTTCTCGGCTGGCAGCTCCTGCCTCCTCTAATGAGGACGCGGCCTGGTGACCACACGCTGACGGCGGCGCGAAGAAATTCTGCAGAAGGGTCTTGGTGCTTTGAATCTGGTGAAGATAGTGGTGGTGGTCTTGGTGGTGGTGATCACAAATTAACGGAGTTGCAGGAGAGTTTTGGGTACTTGAGTCTGGTGTAGGAGCTGGTGGAAGTGACGTCATGACTGGTTGCCGGGGCGTCATCACCCAAGTTCTGCCATCCCTCAGGGCACACCAAGGAGACCTCATTCTCATATAATCTAAGCTTTACAGAGGGTGGCAAGGAGGTTGTGGTAGTGATAGTGGTGGTAGTGGTAGTGATAGTGGTGTGGTAGTGATAGTGGTGTGGTAGTGGTGTGATAGTGACAGTGGTGTGGTAGTGACAGTGGTGGTAGTGGTGTGGTAGTGGTAGTGGTAGTGATAGTGGTGTGGTAGTGGTGTGATAGTGACAGTGGTGTGGGTAGTGGTAGTGACAGTGGTGGTAGTGGTGGTAGTGATAGTGGTGTGGGTAGTAGTAGTGATAGTGGTGTGGGTAGTGATAGTGGTGTGTGATAGTGGTGTGGTAGTGATAGTGGTTTGGTAGTATGGGTGGTGTGGTAGTGATAGTGGTGTGGTAGTGACAGTGGTGTGGTAGTGGTGTGGTAGTGATAGTGGTGGCATTGACAGTGGTGTGGTAGTGGTAGTGGTGTGGTAGTGATAGTGGTGTGGTGGTGATAGTGGTGTGGTAGTGACAGTGGTGTGGAAGTGGTGTGGTAGTGATAGTGGTGTGACTGTGTGATAGTGGTGTGTAGTGATAGTGGTGTGGTAGTGACAGTGTGGTAGTGATAGGTGATAGTGGTGTGGTAGTGACAGTGGTGTTAGTGGTAGTGATAGTGTGTGTGGTAGTGATAGTGTGTGGTAGTGTGACAGTGTGTGGTAGTGGTGTGGTAGTGATAGGTGGTAGTGATAGTGGTGGTAGTGATAGTGGTGTGGTAGTGATAGTGGTGTGGTAGTGATAGGTGTGGTAGTGACAGTGCTGTGGTAGTGATAGTGGTGTGGTAGTGTGACAGTGCTGTGGTAGTGGTAGTGGTGTGGTAGTGATAGTGGTGTGGTAGTGATAGTGGTGTGGTAATAGTGGTGGTAGTGATAGTGGTGTGGTAGTGATAGTGGTGTGGTGAAAGTGATAGTGGTGTGGTGAAAGTGACAGTGGTGTGGCAGTGATAGTGGTGTAGAAAGTGATAGTGGTGTGGCAGTGATAGTGTGGCAGTGATAGTGGTGTAGTGGTGATGTGGCTGTGATAGTGGTGCAGAAAGACAGTGGTGTGGCAGTGATAGGCAGTGACGGTGTGGCAGTGACAGTGGTGTAGACAGGTGATGATAGTGGTGTGGTAGTGATAGTGGTGGTAGTGGTGATGTGGTTGTGATGGTGGTGTGGTGATATGGGTGGTAGTGGGATAGTGGTGTGGCAGATAGTGGTGGTAGACAGTGTGGGCAGTGATATGGTGTGGTAGTGATAGTGGTGTGGTAGTGATAGTGGTGTGGTAGTGATAGGTGGTGTGGTAGTGAGTGGTGTGAGAGTGACAGTGGTGTGGTAGTGATAGTGGTGTGGTAGTGACAGTGGTGTGGCAGTGATAGTGGTGTGGAGTGATAGTGGTGGTAGTGAAGTGGTGTGGTAGTGATAGTGGTGGTAGTGGTGATGTGGTTGTGATGGTGGTGTGGTGAGAACATGGTGGAGTGAAATTGAAGGGAGATAAAGGGAGTGAGGGCTTGAAGGACCATGATGGAGGGAGTTGATGGGATGCATACTTGGTGGAGTGAAGACCGAGGAAGGTGAAGATTACCCTGACCCAGCCAGACACGATGAGAGAGAGAGAGAGAGAGAGAGAGAGAGAGAGAGAGAGAGAGAGATATATGTCAGCTGCCCTCCACCCTCCACCTTCCCCACAATATATTTACTAAGGTCACTCGTAATATCGTGTTTCCTGGAGAGACTATTATACTGGTGTTCTCTCTCTCTTCCAAACATCAATATAACACACACACACACACAAAACACACACACACACACACACACACACACACACACACACACACACACACACACACACACACACACACACACACACACACACGGCGTAAATGAAATATCTATTCGTCATTTTTATTTAATTTACTTTATTTTACCTTCACTGATGTAACTTTGATTTTAATTAGACACGTCCATCAGAAATAATTACCAGTCAGGTAAAAATAGTTTGGCTTCCCTTAGCAGTATCGTTCTGTCTGTCGGTGTATGTTGGCTGGTACACCGCCTCCACCACCATTACCTCCATTATCACTAACACTATCACCACTACCATCAACCACCACCAACACCACTACTATCATTACCACCACCACTTTCACGATATTTCTGCATAATTATATACTTCACGAAAACAAAAACATTCAAACTGAACAATGAAATAATCCACGTACTATACTATGCTGCGATTTGGACACTATTTGGTACTGAGAGAATCGGATTAATCCACGAACACTGAGGATGATCTGTATAATCTGGAATAACAATGAGTAACGAAACTATTTCATGAGGATTGGGGGATATTTCGGAAACACACACAGCTGAGGTGGAGTAATACGCAGGAGGTGGGAGGTAAAGCAGGAGTAATACAGAAGAAGTGGGAGACACAGCAGGAGATGGAGTACAGCAGGAGATGGAGTAATACAGCAGGAGATGGAGTAATACAGCAGGAGGTGGAGTAATACAGAAGGAAGTGGAGTAATACAGCAGGAGATGGAGTAATACAGCAGGAGATGGAGTAATACAGCAGGAGATGGAGTAACACAGGAGGTGGGAGTATACAGAAGGAGTACAGCAGGAGATGGAGTATTACAGCAGGAGATGGAGTAATAAGCAGGAGATGGAGTAACTGTTAAGGAGGGAGTAATACAGAAGGAAGTGGAATACAGAAGGAGATGGAGTAATACAGCAGGAGATGAGTAATAGTTATGAGGTGGAGTAATGTACAGCAGTGGGTGAGTAATACAGCAAGAGGTGGAGTACTTCAGCGAGGAGGTGATATTGCAGTAGGAGTGTGGAGTAACATGTTAGGAGGTGGAGCAACACAAGGGGATAAAGTCGGAGATGGAGCATTGTTAGGAGGTGGAGTAACACAGCAGGAGGTGATAATGTATGAGGTGATAATACAGCAAGTGATAATGTTTATAATAAGCAAGTGAGTAACACAACAGGAGTGGGTATTACAGCAGGAGGTTGAGCACCGTAGGAGGTGGAGTATTACAGTGAGGTGGAGTATTACGTTATGATGTGATATCACAGATGAGTGTGATAATACTACAGGGGAGCAAGAAGAGGTGTAATAAATACAAGTGGATAATAAGACAATGCAGTAGGAGGTTGAGTAATACAAGGGAGGTGGAGAATACAAGTTATGAGGTGTGGAGCAGGAAGAGGTGAATAATACAGCAGGAGGTGGAGTAATACAGTAGGAGGTGGAGTAATACAGGGAGGTTGAGTAATACAGCAGGAGGTGGAGTAATACAGGAAGAGGTGGGAATAATGCAGGAGGTGGAGTAATAAAGGAGTAATACAGCAGGAGGTGGAGTAATACAGGAAGAGGTGGAATAAATACAGCAGGAGGTGGAGAATACAGAGGAGGTGGAGTAATAAGCAGGAGGTGGAGAATACAGTAGGAGGTGGAGTAATACAACAGGAGTGTGAGACACATAGGAGGGGTGATAACACAGGTGGTGGAGTAATACAGAGGTGAGAACAGAAGTGGAGTAATAAACGAGGTATATGTAACTAGGTGGAATAATACAGGAGGTGGGAGGCAGGAGGTGTGATAACACAGGAGGTGGGGAGTAATACAGTAGGAGGTGAGTACAACAGAGTGTGAGCACACAGGAGGTGACAAGGTTAAGGTGGAGTAATACAGTAGGAGTGTATAATACAACAGGAGGTGAGACATCAGCAGGAGGTGGGAGTAATACAGCAGGAGTGTGATGACAGGAGTGTGAATAATACAGCAGGAGTGTGAGTATTACAGCAGAGGTGATACAGGGAGGGGAATAAATAGGAGTATAAGGTTAAGGAGGTATAACAACAGGAGGTGGAGTAATACAACAGGAGGTGAGAGTTAAGGAGGTGGAGTATACAGAGGTGAGTAACAGGAGTGTATAACACAGGAGGGAGCACAGGAGGTGAGTGAGTGTGAGTAATACACAGGAGGGGAGACAGGAGGAGTAACAGCAGGAGGTGGAGTATTCAGCAGTGAGGTGGAGCACAGGAGGTGGGAGGTGACGTGGAGTAATACAGTAGGAGGTCGAGCAATACTAGGAGGTGGAGTAATACAGCAGGAGGGAGTAATACAGGAGGTGGGAGTAATACAATGGGAGTGTGGAGTAATACAGTAGAGGTGGAGTAATACAACAGGAGGTGGAGTATTAAGGTTATGAGGTGGAGTAATACAGCAGGAGGTGGATAATACAGCAGGAGGTGGAGTAATACAGCAGGAGGTGGAGAATACACAGGAGGTATATTAACAGAGGAGGTGGAGTAATACAGCAGGAGGTGGAGCATTACAGCAGGAGGTGGAATAATACACAGGTGAGTATACAGCAGGAGTGTGACAACACAGGTATAAAGGAGGGAGATACAACAGAGGTGGAGCAGGAGGTGGAGAATACAGCAGGAGGGGGAGTAATACAGCAGGAGGTGGAATACAGCAGGAGGTGGAGACATACAGGAGGTGATAATCAGCAGGAGGTGGGAATAATACAGGAGGTGGGACAATACAGCAGGAGGTGGAGTAATGCAGGAGGAGGTGGAGTAATACAACAGGAGGTGGAATAATACAGCAGGAGGTGGAGTAATACAGCAGGAGGTGGAGTAATACAACAGGAGGTGGAGTAATACAGCAGGGAGGAGTAATACAGCAGGAGGTGGGAGTAAGGTATGAGTGTGACAATTGCAGAGGATGGAGTAATAAAGTAGGAGGTGGGAGTAATAACAGAGGTGAGCAATACAGGAGGTGAGTAAACAGTAGGAGGTGGAGAGTGGATAATACAGCAGGAGGGAGAATATGTATGACGGCAGACAGAGGTGGAGTAATACAGCAGAGGTGGAGTAACACAGGAGGAGTAATGCAGAGGGGAGTAATACAGCAGGAGTGTGGAGTAATACAGCAGGAGGTGGAGTAATACAGCAGGAGGTGGGAGTAATACAGTAGGAGGTGGATTAATACAGCAGGAGTGTGAGTATTAAGGTAGGAGGTGGAGTATACAGAGAGGTGGAGTAATACAGGAAGAAGGGAATACAGCAGGAGGGTGGAGTATTTTAAGTGAGGTGAGTAATACAGAGGAGGTGGAGTAACACAGCAGGACGGGAGTAATAGCAGGAGGTGGAGCAATAAAGAGGTGAGCAATACAGCAAGAGGTGGAGACACAGGAGGTGAGTAATACAGAGGTGGGAATGTGGGGAGTAATACAGGAGGTGAGATACAGCAGGAGTGTGGGATAATACAGCAAAGGGAGTAATAAAGGAGGTGAGTACACAGCAGGAGGAGACACAGGAGGTGGGAGCAGGATGTGAGTAATACAGCAGGAGGAGGTAATACAGCAGGAGGTGGAGTAATACAGCAGGAGGTGGAGTACAGCAGGAGGTGGAGTAACACAGGAGGTGGAGCACACAGCAAGGGAGTAATAAAGCGAGATGAGTAATACAGCAGGAGGTGGAGTATTACAGCAGGAGGTGGATTAATACAGCAGGAGGTGGAGTATTACAGCAGGAGGTGGGAGTAAACAAGGAGGTGGAGTAATACAGGAAGTGGAGTAATATAAGAGGAGGTGTGGGAGTAATACAGCAGGAGGTGGAGTAATACAGCAGGAGGTGGAGTAATACAAGAGGTGTGGCTAATACAGCAAGTGGAGTAATATAGCAGAGGGAGTAATACAGCAGGAGGTGGAGTAATTACAGTGGGGAGAAGAGAGGAGACGATGGAGGAGAAGAGGGAAATGGAGGAAGGAGAAGATAGGAGACGGATTAAGCCTACTTACTTTTCAAAAGTCTTACACTAACTTGTTTCTATCTTAGTCCTATTTCTTTACACTTGATTTCTTATTTTAGTTTCATTACTTTTACACTACTTGCATTCACTCCCTTCTTCTACTATCACTAGGGTGTGCATTAGCTACATAAACTTGCCTGTGACGGAAGCTTAGAGTGTATCAAAATTTTAATCGATGAATATAATATAAGTTTTATAAACGGAACGAAACATGAGGAGTGTAATGTGGGTGTGGTGGGGAGGTGAGGGTGTGTGGGTGTGGTGAGGTGAGGGTAGGGGTGGGAGAGGGGAGGGTAGTGTGTGGTGAGGGTGGAGGGTAGTGTGGGTGTGGTGAGGGTGGAGGGTAGTGTGAGTGTGGTGTGGGTGGAGGGTTGGTGTAATTGCACATGGGTAACACAATGATTGGGAGACGATGGTTAGTAGATATGAATGTGGGTTGAAGGGCACCTGGTTGACGAGGGGCGGAGTGAGTGGTAGAAAGCAGAGACACGACAAGACCCCCGGCACTAGGACACAGCACCTGGCATGTTACAGTACACGTACACTGCTACACGCTGTCGAGTTACGCAACATAAATGGAAACGTGGGAGGAGGTATTGTGTGAGCGGTGGCCCACTTGCCAGAGTTCTTTGTTGTGGAGCTCGAATGCCTCTCCCCTGAGTCGGGAGTTTAGAAAGGATATTGATTTATTCATGAGTAGGACCAAGGCGACCCTTTGATACCTCCAGCGAGTTTAACATAAATATGCGGCTTGGTGCACTAATTATTCCGCGTGCGCCTTGTGCTTCCTACCACAGTCTAGCAGGTGTAAAGGGGACAGAGAGGGATGGTGGAAGGATACAGAGGTATGATGGAAGGAGACAGATGGATGGTGGAAGAGGACATAGAGGAATGGTGGAAAGGGGCAGAGAGAGATGGTGGAAGGAGAAAAAGAGGGATGGTGGAAGGGGAACGGAATGAAAACGATTGAGACGGAATAGGACACGGAAAAATGAAAGGGGAGGGGAGGAGTGAGGTCGAGAAATGGATGTGGAACGTTAATTTGGTAGGAAAATTATGTTTAAATTGTAGAGTCAGGAACATGAGAGGGTTGAACTTGAAAGGGAAGCTGGGGGAAGTGATGAATAGTCAGGAGAGACCAGAAAGACGTTATAAGAGAGAGAGAGAGAGAGAGAGAGAGAGAGAGAGAGAGAGAGAGAGAGAGAGAGAGAGAGAGAGAGAGAGAGAGAGAGAGAGATGGAGGACGGATGAGAGGGTCGCGTTGGATGAAACAACATCAAGAGAGGATGAGAATCATGGTAGAGTGATCAGGAATAAGTGGCAGTAATCTACAGACGACAATAAATCCGTTAAAACTCATCAAAATCCGTTTAAAGTCCGCTATAAATGGCAAAGTCCGTTTAAAGGAGGATGTGGGTCGTTAGAGAAGATTGAATTACGTGGTTTAAGGACTGCTACTCTCGAGGCTGTCTTCTCTTAGTGGTCCTCACAGCTATATGTAACACCGGGGAATATGTTCTCTCTCCTTAACAACCCCAACTTTTGATGGAGTGATCAACACTGAACGATAATTTGTGGGTACTTCTGTCTTTCGTATGAGACTTCCTGAATGTCTCCACATACAGTGAAGCCTCTAGTTAACGGGACTATAGGGAGAGGAAAGTCCGCTCTACCACCAGCACCCCTTATACTGTAGGACACGTGCACCACCATGATCATCACATAAGCTGGAAGACGTTTGTCCGTGTAATCGTCTCCAGACAGTTGCCCACATTCACTGTGTCTCAGAAGGGTAAAGCTCAACAGCTGACGTTCCACAAATACTGCACGACACCACACTCTAACTTTCTCTTTGCCTCATGTTTTCCTGACAATCACACAGCGAAGGTTATCCCGTCACCAGTATCGCATGTTTTGGCGATTGACTTCCATCACAAAAGTTTGCCGAGTCGGTAAAATAGATCTTGCTCGGGAAATCGACATCAGATTCGCGCTGCTCGACGGCTCACTGACAAGATTCCATTTTTCTGTCTGAATCACCCTCGCTCAGTGTCTGCAGAATTCAAACCTTGCTCGTGTTTCATCATTTTCGTTAACGTTAACACTGAGTTCATCATACGACTTCCTCCCTGGACTTCACAACAGCCTGACACAGAACTCCGAGCAACCTCATGGTGCCTGGCTGTCAAGCATATAAAATTTATCTCCACAAATACCAACTACTGAACTATGTATTAGTTTTAAAAGTTACTGATGTAGTTTACTCAGGATCTTTTAGTAAATAAATAGATAGAAATACCTGAAGGTATATGTCTATCGGCACATGAAGTGTGTGTGTGTGGACGAGCATTATCTTGCACCAGGACGAGCCTATCACCAAAATAGCGCACATAAGGCCTCACAGTAGATTATAATATCTCGTTCCGATGCTTCAGGACTGTCAGTGTACCTCCGGCATCACGTGGAGGTCTGTAAGTCTTGATCACACCTTCGTTGAGTCTCCATCGTATATATCAGTGTTAATAATGCCGCCGTCTTTATAGTTCTCTCCCTGAAACCTCCACCACACCCATACACGTCTATCGTTAGTCAATATTATAAATCGTCGGAATGACTCGCCGGCCAGTTATTATGTTCACAAGTAAACTGCAGCTTGGCAGTACAGGGAACTGTGGTAAAAACAGGACCCGTTAATTGTTGCTCACTATGACCTAGATATCACCTTCATGGAGACGATTCTTCACTGTCTGGTCTGATAATTACACACCAGTGCCACACGAAAATCGATTTCCAGGGAACAAACTGTAACCTGACGAAGACGACGGGCCACCTCCATTAAAGCGCAGTTGTATTGGTTTCACCAGGAAGGTATCAATACATACACAAAACAGACAATAATAATAATAATAATACAAAAATAATAATAATAATAATAATACAATAATAATAATAATAATAATAATAATAATAATAATAATAATAATAATAATAATAATAATAATAATAATAATAATAATAATAATAATAATAATAATAATAATAATAATAATAAATAAGTGGTTCATGTGTGGAGAGGAAAAATAAATCCTTGAACCATGTTTCACTGTTCGCCCTCCAGGTAATCAGTACAAATTGAGTGACTCGGAAAGTTTGTGGTGTAAGGAGGCAACAGAGACATAGTTGGCCCTGGGAGCCTCACCTGCTAGCCTCATGGGTTTTTAACTTTCCGTAAGTAGCGCAGGATAACTCACCTGGCTGAGGGGGTAACACACTCAATGGAGGATGAGGGAGAGACATCCATCCAGCCTGCCTGTCTGTCTCTCTCTCTTTCTTTCTATTGCTGTTTCTTTTGTCTCTCTATTTGCTTTTCTAATTGTAACTATTTCTATACACTGTACATCCCTGTTGCTCTCGTTCATCTCCGTGTATGAGCGTCTCCAGCGTTCATAAATTCATTCCACCTCCCCCTCCTTCAGTAGTCACTCCAGCTCCCCCTTCTTCAGTAGTTTCCTGGACACGACAGGTCTTTTACAGGACTTTACCCATACCAAAAAAATTTCCATTTTGGTGAAATATTATTCGTTGAAAGGATTATATAGATACAGTATTCCCGTTTCTGAACCTGATTGAGATTTTTTCGCGTGAGGCTGTTCTTGTTGGCGGAGGATTATGAAGTTGTTATAATACTTTTTCTTTTATTTTGAGAATGAAGACAAATAAATGTTCTCCCTAAAACTATCGTTGTTTATCGTCATGTCTTGACTGTTGTTTATTACGTTTAGGGAATTTGTGGTTATCGGTTGCAGACAGGAGATGGGAAGGAAGGAAGGAAGGAAGGAAGCGAGTGAGGAAAGGGAAAAGATGAAAAAGTGAGAGGAAGGGTGGAAGGGGAAAAATCAAGAGGGAGAAAGATGAGAGGTTGAAATGAAGGAGAGATGAGAAGAGAGTTTAAAAGGGCATATGAGAGAGAGAGAGAGAGAGAGAGAGAGAGAGAGAGAGAGAGAGAGAGAGAGAGAGAGAGAGAGAGAGAGAGTATGTGTCACCCCTTCACTCACTATGAACTAGCATCACCCATAAACTCTAATACAACACAAACTTGTTACAACTATAGACGCTGGGAGAGAAAAGGTCTTGTTGTGTTGTGTTGTGTTGTGTTGCGTTGTGAGCTCAACGCACTGAAGGCTCGAGATACGATGTTCTTATTAATGTTCTTAAAAGATACGGACTATAATAGAGGTCCCGAAATTTCTCCCTTTATTGTTTTCACGTACTTGTTCCTATTGTTTACCTCTTGGAGTAAGCACTCTGTTAAATAAACAAGTTTCTGGCCGCTTCCAAGAAATTTTCAACACTTTCAGCAACAACAGGTCTTCATTTTGGCCCAACATAGTACACCACACATCCTCCACCGACCCATCCCTTTACCCATTCTGAATAGAATTTTTCTTCCCTCTCAAGTACACAAATTTATACCTCTTGCAAATTGTTCTTTTTCCAGCACCCGACAGCCAAAGTCATGTCGGGACTATTTGTATTCCCGATAAAAAAGAATTTGGTCGTTTTCTTCCGCCCCCTCTCCCCCTGTCTCCTCCCCCCACGCTCCCTCCCCCCACACCCCACTTTCCCCACACACCCCTGAACGAATCTATTTACTTCCGGCGTGCGGGAGGCTGTGGGCGGCACCGCGTCTTGTTGTGTTGTCACCCTTATATAATAGTGGAATTAATTTAGCTTCTGTCGTATACTTTAGCAAGATGGCCGTGCAGGGATGTGGAGGAAGTTGTACCGTTGTAGGACCCGAGGGATGTAAGACCCATTGTCGTGTCCTTCATTTATTCAGGTGGGAAGTAGGGAGGAAGGACTGCAGGTGACGGGTGTGGTTAAGAGGAGGGTGATAGGGAGGGAGAAGAAATGGGGGAGGGGGAGAAGAAATGGGGGAGGAAGAAGAGGTGAGGGAGGGAGAAGGGGTGGGAGGAGATAAAGGGTGGTAGTGGTGGCGGGAGGAGGCTGTGGGTGATGGAGGCGAAAAACATGTTGATTATTATGGAAATACCAGAGGAAAGTGTAGGGAATGTGTGGCGAGGGTGTGGCGTGGTGAGGGTGTAGCGTGGTGAGGGTGTGGCGTGGTGAGGGTGTGGCGTGGTGAGGGTGTGGCGTGGTGAGGGAATGTGTGGCGAGGGTGTGGCGGTGAGGGTGTGGCGTGGTGAGGAATGTGTGTATGAGGGGTGTGGCGTGGTGAGGGTGTAGCGTGGTGAAGGTGTGGCGTGGTGAGGGAATGTGTGGCGGCGTGGCGTGGTGAGGGTGTGGTGGTGAGGGAATGTGTGGCGATGGGTGTGGCGTGGTGAGGGTGTGGCGGTGAGGGTGTGGTGGTGAGGGTGGGTGGTGAGGGTGTGGCGTGGTGGGGAGGGTGTGGCGTGGTGAGGGTGTGGCGGTGAGGGTGTAGCGGTGAGAGGTGTGGCGTGGTGAGGGAATGTGTGGCGAGGGTGTGGCGAGGGTGTGGCGTGGCGGTGAGGGTGAGAGGTGTAGCGTGGTGAGGGTGTGTGCGGGTGAGGGAATGTGTGGCGAGGGTGTGGCGTGGTGAGGGTGTGGCGTGGTGAGGTGTGTGGCGTGGTGAGGGAATGTGTGGCGAGAGTGGGTGTAGGGGTGGTGTGGCGTGGTGAGGAATGTGTGGCGAGAGTGTGGCGTGGTGAGGGTGTAGCGTGGTGAGGGTGTGGCGTGGTGAGGGAATGTGTGGCGAGTGTGGCGTGGCGAGGGTGTGGCGTGGTGAGGGAATGTGTGGCGAGGGTGTGGCGTGGTGAGGGTGTGGCGTGGTGAGGGTGTGGCGTGGTGAGGGAATGTGTGGCGAGGGTGTGGCGTGGTGAGGGTCTTAGTGCAACTATATCGTACGCTAGTCAGACCGCACCTCGATTATGCGGTTCAGTTATGGTGCCCTTATTACAGAATGGATATAAATTCCCTAGAGTCGGTGCAGCGAAGAATGACGAAAATGATTCCGGGACTTAGAAACCTTCCATATCAGGATAGGTTAAAGAAACTAAACTTGCGTTCCCTAGAAAGGCAAAGAGTGCGGGGAGATATGATAGAAGTATTTAAGTGGGTGAAAGGAATCAATAAAGGGGATATATATAAAGTTCTTATAATATCAGAGCAGGATAGGACTCGGAGCAACGGGTTTAAGTTGGATAAGTTTAGGTTTAGGAGGGAGATAGGAAGGAACTGGTTCACAAATAGGGTGGTGGACGAGTGGAACAAGCTTAGCAACTTTGTAGTAAGTGTTGGAACGCTGAAAAGTTTCAAAAGGAGGCTGGATAGATTCATGGATGATAGAGAGTGGTAGTAACTCTCGACAGGAGCTGCCATGCACAGGCCAACCGGCCTATTGCAGTTAGACTTTCAGGGCAGACGTAAGGAAAATTCCACGAAAGTACCAGATTTCAGAAGGGCGAACTTTGACAGTTTAAAGAGGCAGCTGAGAGAGGGGGTGTCGCGCTTGGCAGTGAACCTGTCAGATGACACCGACCTGATAACGAGATCTGAGATTGCCGAGTTCCACGACAATTTAAATAGTGAGTTACTTAATGCACAAAGGCAGAACATACCATACAAAAAACTCAGATCAGACAACAATGACCCTAAATGGATTAATAATTACTTAAGGAACATCATTGGCCAAAGGAAGGCTATAGGTAGAAGGATAAATCGTGGCGAAATTCACCTCCGGGACTATTATAGGGTATTGGCGAGTAGGGTTAAAACCGAGATAAGGAAAGCAAAGAGGAATAATGAGGTAAGGATAGCAAGGGAGGCGAAGACAAACCCCAAAGGATTCTACCAAATGCATCAAACAAAAACACGAGAAACGATTGGACCAATACGGTCAGACACCGGCGAGCTCACTGATAACGACAGAGAAATGAGCAATAATTTGAATAAATATTTTTCAACAGTTTTCACCACCGAAAATTTAAACATGATACCCGAGGCACCGACTCTATTCAGAGATAGTGAAGAAAACAAATTAAGTGAGATAGTAGTGACTAGTAACGACGTTAGTAAGCAAATAGACAAACTAAAGCCTAATAAGTCACCTGGTCCCGATGAGATATTTGCCAGAGTATTAAAGGAATGTAAGGAAGAGCTTAGTATGCCCTTAGCAAAGTTGTTTAACATGTCCTTAAAAACAGGTGTAGTACCAGAATCCTGGAGGATAGCGAATGTAATACCGATTTTCAAGAAGGGGGATAGATCACTATCCTCTAACTACCGCCCAATCAGTTTAACATCAATAGTAGGCAAATTACTGGAAGCAATCATCTCAAACTCTATTCGAAATCACCTGGAGAAGCACAGATTGATCAATGATTCCCAGCATGGCTTCACAAGCGGACGCTCTTGCCTAACTAATCTATTAACATTCTTTTCATCAGTTTTCGAATCGGTGGACGAGGGGCACAATTATGATGTGGTATATCTCGACTTTAGCAAAGCCTTCGACAGAGTCCCCCACGAAAGACTAATGAGAAAGGTAGAAGCACATGGCATCAAAGGTGACATCCTTAAATGGATTAGGGCGTGGTTACAGAACAGGAAACAGCGAGTGAGCATTAACGGCACTAAGTCCCATTGGAGCAACGTCACAAGTGGTGTTCCCCAAGGCTCAGTACTTGGACCATTATTATTTAGTATACACATAAACGACATAGATATCGGCATAGACAGCAACATAAGTAAATTTGCTGATGACACTAAAATAGGACGTGTTATTAAATCTGACGAGGACTCGGCAAAACTACAGGAAGATCTAAACAAGTTTTTCGAATGGTCTGAAAAATGGCAGATGAAATTCAACGTCGACAAATTTAAAGTACTCAGTATAGGAGATGTAAACAGGGAAACCAGATACCAGATGAACAACGATGCCATAGAGAAATCCGACTGCGAGAGAGATTTAGGAGTAATGATAAGTAGGAACCTTAAACCAAGTAAACAATGTGTTTTTGCTCGTAACAAGGCTAATAAAGTACTTGGGTTCATACAAAGGAGTGTTAGTTACAAGACTAGCGAGGTCATCGTAAAACTGTATCTTGCTCTTGTGAGACCACACCTGGACTACGCAGTTCAGTTCTGGTCACCGTATTACAGAATGGATATAGAATCCTTGGAAAGAATTCAGAGGAGAATGACAAGACTAATCCCGGGCATTAGGAACCTTGAATATAGAGACAGGCTAAAGCATCTTAATTTGCACTCCCTCGAGAGACGTAGAGCGAGGGGCGACCTGATAGAGGTGTATAAGTGGAAGGCAGGGCTAAACAAAGGGGACATTACAAAGGTACTCAAACTATCCAACCAGGAGCGAACTCGTAACAATGGTTTTAAATTAGATAAATTTAGATTTAGGCGTGAAATCGGTAAACACTGGTTTGGAAACAGAGTAGTGGATGAATGGAACAAGTTACCAAATATCATCATTAACTCGAATACGCTGAATAGCTTCAAACATAGGTTGGATGCTTATATGAGCAATAGGGGTTGGGTGTAAACGGGACTGCCCAGTATGGGCCAATAGGCCCGCTGCAGTTTCCTCCATTCTTATGTTCTTATGAGGGTGTGGCGAGGGTGTGGCGTGGTAAGGGTGTGGCGAGGGTATGGCGTGGTGAGGGTGTGGCGTGGCGAGGGTGTGGCGTGGCGGGGATGTGACGTTGCGAGGGTGTGGCGTGGTGTGGTGTGTGGACGTTACCAGCAGGAAGTAGTGTTGTTTACTGAAGAATATACAATAATATACAATACACTGTAGAAAGGTTGGGCAACCGGTGAGGCTGGAGGCTGAAAGAGGCTGAGGCTGGAGGAGGAGGAGGCTGGAGGCTGAATGAAGAGGAAAGAGGCTGGAGGAGGAGAGGCTGAAAGAGGCTGGAGGAGGAGGAGGGCTGGAAAGAGGCTGGAGGAGGAGGCTGAAAGAGGCTGGAGGGAGGAGGAGGCTGAGGAGGCTGAAGGAGGAGGCTGAGGCTGGAGGAGGAGGAGGCTGAAAGAGGCAGGAGGAGGAGGAGGCTGAAAGAGGCTGGAGGAAGAGGAGGAGGCTGAAAGAGGTTGGGAGGATGGAGGAGGAGGCTGAACGAGGCTGAATGAGGAGGAGGAGGCTGAAAGAGGCTGGATGAGGAGGAGGAGAAAGAGGCTGAGGAGGGAGGCTGAAAGAGGCTGGAGGAGGAGGAGGCTGAAAGAGGCTGGAGGAGGAGGAGGCTGAAAGAGGCTAGAGGAGGAGGAGGAGGAGGCTGAAAGAGGCTGGAGGAAGAGGAGGAGGCTGAAGGAGTTTGGAGGAGGAACATACTGGGGGACGCTGGCGGAAGAGAGGACGCTGGAGGGGGCTGGAGGGGGCGCTGGGGGGACGCTGAGGGGACGCAGGGGAAGAGGAGGAGGAGGAGAAGGACGCAGGAGGAGGGAAGAGGGGGGGAGGAGGGGGCGCTGGAGGGGCTGGAGGGGGACGTTGGAGGGGGACGCTGGAGGACGCAGGGGAAGAGGAGGAGGAGGAGAAGGACGCAGGAGGAGGGGAAGAGGGGAGGAGGGGGCGCTGGAGGGGACGCTGGAGGGGGACGCTGGAGGGGCGCTGAGGGGGACGCTGGAGGGGGACGCTGGAGGGGGGCTGGAGGGGGACGCTGGAGGGGACGCAGGGGAAGAGGAGGAGGAGGAGGAGAAGGACGCAGGAGGAGGGAGAAGAGGGGAGGAGGGGGCGCTGGAGGGGGGGCGCTGGAGGGGGCGCTGGAGGACGCTGGAGGGGGGCGCTGGAGATGGACGCTGGAGGGGGACGCTGAAGGGGGACGCTGGGGGGGCGCTGAGAAGGACGCTGAAGGGGAACGCTGGAGGGGACGCTGGATGGGGCTGGAGGGGGGCGCTGGAGGGGGCGCTGGAGAAGGACGCTGGAGGGGACGCTGGAGAAGGACGCTGGAGGGGACGGGGGAAGAGGAGGAGGAGGAGAAGGATGCAGGAGGAGGGAGAAGAGGGGGAGGAGGGGCGGAGGGGGGCGCTGGAGGGGGACGCTGGAGGGGGCGCTGGAGAAGGACGCTGGAGGAGGACGCAGGGGAAGAGGAGGAGGAGGAGAAGGATGCAGGAGGAGGGAGAAGAGGGGGGGAGGAGGGGGCGCTGGAGGGGGGCGCTGGAGGGGGCGCTGGAGGGGGAGGCGCGAAGGACGCTGGAGGACGCAGGGGAAGAGGAGGAGGAGGAGAAGGATGCAGGAGGAGGGAGAAGAGGGGGAGGAGGGGCGCTGGAGGGGGCGCTGGAGGGGGCGCTGGAGGGGGACGCTGGAGGGGGCGCTGGAGAAGGACGCTGGAGGGGGACGACGCTGAGGGGGGCGCTGGAGAAGGAAGGGGACGCTGGAGGGGGCGCTGAGCTGGGGGGACGCTGGAGGGGGACGCTGGAGGGGGCGCTGGAGGGGGACGCTGGAGTGGGAGAGGCTAAATGTGGAAAAGACTGAAGGCTACCGGAAATATGTCGTGGAAATTTACTTTTTAACATGAATGATTAAAACAATTTTCTTTACAAATATAAAATAGAAGACGAACTCCCACTCGCTTTAAGGAGGAACACTCTGCTTTAAAACACACTGTGAATATGTGAGGAGTAGAGGACAGTGTTTCCTCTTTGTACAATAGGCGATATATGTGCAAAACTAGCAGGCGGGCTTGTCGAGGGTAGAATAATATCTTTTCCATGGTATACCGTCCTCCCACTCCCCACTCTTCCCCCAAACCCTTCACTCCTCCCTCACACTCCCCTCTCCTCCCTCACACTTCCCCCCATTCAGGTTTTTAGCCTCACTACCTCCACCATAAAGTCGGTCGTCCTCTCCGCGTGATCACACTAGTCTCTCTCTCTCTCTCTCTCTCTCTCTCTCTCTCTCTCTCTCTCTCTAAGCCAAGGCTGACGGGCGGGTGTCTACAGTAATCCTTTAAATCCCAGTTAATCCCAGTTAGTGGTCCCTGGTGTGTAATGGCGACACGTCCGCCACCTTGTTCCACCCTCTGACCTCTCTCTACCTTATTGCTGGTGAGGTGGAGGTAGTGGTGGTAGTAGTAGTAGTGTGGGGGTGAGATGTGGTGTGTGTGTGTGTGTGTGTGTGTGTGTGTGTGTGTGTGTGTGTGTGTGTGTGTGTGTGTGTGTGTGAACAACAAGTGCTGCACAGTAATTAATATAACTATTACTGCTCCTTCAACGTAAGTAAAGACAGTGTACAGTATACGTGTGTCTTTCTCTCCCTGTATAGGTCGGGACCTCTGGGTGATGGTGGTGTCTGCATCGCCTTACGAGCACATCGTCGGTCAGCCCAACGTCAAGTACGTGGCCAACATGCACGGTAACGAGGCCATCGGTAGAGAGATGCTCCTACACCTGATAGAGGTAAGACACCCAACACCACCTCCTGTGTCTTGTGTGTTCCTTCTCTTCTGTTAAATGTTCCTTCTCTTCTGTTGAGTGTTCCTTATCTTCTGTTGAGTGTTCCTTCTCTTCTGTTGAGTGTTCCTTATCTTCTGTTGAGTGTTCCTTTTCTTCTGTTGAGTGTTCCTTCTCTTCTGTTGAGTGTTCCTTCTCTTCTGTTGGGTGTTCCTTCTCTTCTGTTGAGTGTTCCTTCTCTTCTGTTGAGTGTTCCTTCTCTTCTGTTGAGTGTTCCTTCTCTTCTGTTGGGTGTTCCTTCTCTTCTGTTGGGTGTTCCTTATCTTCTGTTGAGTGTTCCTTATCTTCTGTTGAGTGTTCCTTCTCTTCCGTAGAGTGTTCCCTTTCTTATGTTGAGTTGTTCCCTTTCTTCAAGGCACACTCCTGCCAACTGTAGTCCCCACCACTAAGAACTACCCGTGTTACCAACATTACACTCATAAACAGGAAACATTTTTGTTGCCAACAATGTCCCGTAGGTGTGGTCGTCTTGAAGTTTCTTACAAATAATTGTATCTTGTATCACCTGCTGATTTTTTTTCTCCCGACTTATCTCTCCTCTTCTTTCTCTCACACTCTTCCCTTTATCTCACCATCTTTTCTATGTCAATCCATATTCATCATTCTGGTCTACACTATTGCCCCCATCTTCTGTTTTCTTCCTGGTAAAACTCACTGTGCATTGCCGTCAACACCAAGTAGTGAAACTGACAATCTCGCCGCTACCCATAAACCTTTCCCGGCACCTCTCACGTTGCCCTCGCCACTTCAACACCGACATGCGAGGTACTTTCTCAAGATATTGGACACTGCTTGGCGTAACACACTGTCTCATCTAAACCTATTCAGTATCGAGTACAACTCTTCCATCTTCTGTCTACAGTTTCCTAAAATTAAAGTCCTTTCCGAATATCACCCATAATTATGACATTAGGGTCATGAATTTATTTAACACTGAAATTGTAATAATGACACAGCTTAAAATTAGTGCACAGATCCTATCAGCGTCTCTGTGTTTTGTCCTCCCGAGTAACCCACAACACTGTTCTCACTGTCAGACTAAGGTTAACCTCCTCACTCATAACCTAACCTAACATAACCCACAACACTGTTCTCACTGTCGAACTAAGGTTAACCTCCTCACTCATAACCTAACCTAACATAACCCACAACACTGTTCTCACTGTCGGACTAAGGTTAACCTCCTCACTCATAACCTAACCTAACATAACCCACAACACTGTTCTCACTGTCGGACTAATGTTAACCTCCTCACTCATAACCTAACCTAACATAACCCACAACACTGTTCTCACTGTCGGACTAAGGTTAACCTCCTCACTCATAACCTAACCTAACATAACCCACAACACTGTTCTCACTGTCGGACTAAGGTTAACCTCCTCACTCATAACCTAACCTAACATAACCCACAACACTGTTCTCACTGTCGGACTAAGGTTAACCTCCTCACTCATAACCTAACCTAACATAACCCACAACACTGTTCTCACTGTCGGACTAAGGTTAACCTCCTCACTCATAACCTAACCTAACATAACCCACAACACTGTTCTCACTGTCGGACTAATGTTAACCTCCTCACTCATAACCTAACCTAACATAACCCACAACACTGTTCTCACTGTCGGACTAAGGTTAACCTCCTCACTCATAACCTAACCTAACATAACCCACAACACTGTTCTCACTGTCGGACTAAGGTTAACCTCCTCACTCATAACCTAACCTAACATAACCCACAACACTGTTCTCACTGTCGGGCTAAGGTTAACCTCCTCACTCATAACCTAACCTAACATAACCCACAACACTGTTCTCACTGTCGGACTAAGGTTAACCTCCTCACTCATAACCTAACCTAACATAACCCACAACACTGTTCTCACTGTCGGACTAATGTTAACCTCCTCACGCATAACCTAACCTAACATAACCCACAACACTGTTCTCACTGTCGGACTAAGGTTAACCTCCTCACTCATAATTTTTTTTCTTTTTTTGCGGACATTAGCCCACCCAGGCACAGGTCATTTTTAATGACCCACATCAAGGCCTGGGGGGCCTAACCTAATCTAGCCTAGCCTAGCTTAGCCAAGCCTAACCTCCTCACTCTGTTGTTTACGCGACTCTCACTAGACCAGAAATCTTTCCTCAGGGCCGCTGTCATGTGGTATGAGTTAGTACATAACATTGTCACCTAATGTACAGCACGTTAGCTATTGTTACTCTTTGTTTGTCAGTGCTGGATTTATTTCATACATCTGTTTGGAGGCTTCGATTACCTGTATGATCACACATTTATTACAAAGAGCGACAGAACTGCTCTTTTCACTGAGCCTAATCTTTCAACCTCCAGGGGTATTACTCAAGGGCAGATCGACATACCAAATTCGTACCTACAATGTGAAGTTGTATAAAACTCATGGATTTCTTTCAGCAAGTTGCTATGATAGACAAATACTCAGAAAAGTAGCTTTACATGAAGACGTTTAGTACACTTACTAATACATCCTTGTGTGGCGCAGTACTTGGCCAAGAGTTACGGGACGGATGACTACGTGCGCTGGCTGCTGGACAACACTAGGATCCACATTATGCCCTCCATGAACCCTGATGGCTTCGAGGTGGCCAGGGAGGGTACCTGCCAGGGAGGACAGGGCAGGTAAGACGGTGTTAAGAATGAATGAATGCTTATGATTATCATCTTCGCGCCGCAACAGCCAGGGTCATATGGCGGCGCTGGAGATATATAATTATTAATGTTAAAAGATTAAACTAAAATTAAAATTAAATAAAACAAATCAGGAAATACCCGACCAAAAAAGAAACGACAAGAATAAATAAACCTAAAAAAAAAAAGGTTGAAATAAAAAGTTAACGAACTATAAAGCAAGTTGGAGAAGACTTAGAAACACGACATGCTAATAAGGAAGAAAGACGAAGCAATGGAGAGGAAGATAAATAATAGGAAACGAATACACTTACTGTACTGACGACCGCTGTCATTTCCTCTCCTGCACAGATACAACTCTCGCGGCTTTGACTTAAACCGCAACTTCCCGGACTACTTCAAGCAGAACAACAAACGGAACCAACCAGAGACAGAGGCAGTCAAGCAGTGGGTCTCTAAAATTCAGTTTGTCCTCTCAGCCAACCTTCACGGAGGTGCTCTTGTCGCCTCTTACCCCTTCGACAACTCACCCAACACCAGTAAGTACCGATCACATGTGTTGTATGTGCAGTATAGTGGTCAGGGTTGTACGTATTTAACACTTGCAAGTCGACGGATACATAGGATAGGGGGCAGTACTCTTAGTTTAGTCACTCAAAAAAAATATCTATACAAAATTGTTTTGAAAAAATATGACACAACGGACGAAGGATTTTTGACAACCCTACCATGAAAGCAGGAGTCGCAGTGTTCATTCTTCAGAAATTCATTGATCACCCCAAGAGCATATAGTTCTTTTGAGTGACTACATAATTCAGAGTCTGGGGAACTATACTAATAGGCGTCTTCTATAGTTCAAGAGTTAACTAGGATACAGGGAATGAGTAATTACTGTTTACACTGGTTCACGGTGGGATATTACATAGCAGATTTAGCTAAAGTAGAATGGATATAGATATCTAGTGTTTATGATAAGGTCAATTATTTGTGTAAATATGTGTGATCTTTACAACACAGCAAGGCAGTGTGTGTGTGTGTGTGTGTGTGTGTGTGTGTGTGTGTGTGTGTGTGTGTGTGCGTGTGTTTAAATATCTACAGTTCATTATTTGTTGCAGTTAATATCATAGACAACTTTTGCATGTTGTGCACTCACACGACGAGGAGGTACTGGAAGCAAGGCCGAATGATTGAGAATGATAGGTTAGGTTGCCATGTTAGTCATAGAGCAGGTCTTGTTAAGCCATAGTGATGTAAGGTTATCAGTGTTACTACCTATAAAGCAAGAGGATCACCCAGAAGCAACTACCAGTTCTTGTGAAATTCTATAATCTTTTTTCTTAACATATTAATGATGCTTCAGGTTTCCTGCACCATGTACTAACACAGTTCTCTGTATCATTCATAGTTAAGGACTGCAACCTGAAGCCCTTGTGTGCAGGTATTTTCTCTGAGCCCAGTAACTATTGCATTGCCACGTTCAAACCTCTAGGTTGGTTGGTCTCGCCTGTCATGCATCACAAAGTTCACCTTCCTAGGCCCGTGTCGCTGTAGAAGACTCGGTTGATATCATCCTTGTTTTAAAGTCCGTGTTGATATAATTTTGTTGTATAAATTATTATTTTTTGGATGGCAAAAATTTACCTTTGGGCACAATTATATGTTTTGGTTAATAAAAGGAATAATATCTTAATCCTGCATGTTCATTGTAGAGAAGAGCTTCGTTAGTCAAGAAAGAAACACTGAAATAATGCAACTCGACAGTCCAGTCGGTCAGATTATTTGGAGATTCTCTGTATTATTATCTTGATATCATCACTTTAGCTATCAAATAAGAACCAATATTGCTTCCTCACAAGTGCCTTCCTCGACTAACTTTAGTTAATTTAGGAGGTCATGCTGAAACACAATTTCTTCAGTATGTAGATGGGGGAGGGAGGGTAAGAGGTAGGTGTGCTGCTTAAACCAAACCAGTAAAACACGTCTCCAGGAAGGCATATGACTCAGAGAATAAGAACATAAACTTATCCTTCATTCCAGGGTTTTATAATGTTGGCGGGATATCATAAACAGAATAAACGATACTAATTTCCCAGATGCATATAGACAAATCTTCTTTACATTAAAACTTCCAGATAAATTTTCCGAGTGCAGTGTTTCCCCTCTGCTACGAGCTGCTACTGTATATAAACTGTTAAGCCTCTGTAAAGTGTTCCCGAATATATAAGAATGTGTCACAAATTCCAGCTCTCGACTGGTCTCTGCTTCAGCGTATCTTAAACGCAACTCAAGGCGAAGATGATAGAGTGGAGGTCGATTTTAGGAGCGGTGAGTTGAGTCTTTGTTGACATTTGTGAGATGCTGCTTTGTTATTGGCCACGCGTGTGATGGCGTTATGCTTACGTGTTGCTTCACGGCAGAATTAAAGTGTTTGCATTTGCCACTAATGGAATCGAACATATCTTATTTAATATGGTGCTATATAGGTCTGGTCACACGGTGTGTAGCTTGGTGACCTTTGATTTAATTAGACTACTGCAAGATGGAGAGATATTGTCTTGATATCTCAGAACAGGTAATAAGGTGACCAAGCAATAAGAGATGTGTGTTTTCATAAGTTAGCTCCCTCGCAACTCGTCAGTGTTGTTGACATTAATTAATTAAAGCGAAGCTATAAAATAATGAGTAAAAAAATGACACGTTAATTCACATAATCTGTGAGCCAACCCAATACCTCCGACCTAAATATATGATATAATATTTATCTTAAACATTAAAAGACAGAGACGATACTTGATACTGCACGATTAAGATGATAGAGCATGAAGTTTTGCTGTTTTCCTGCCGCTCGCTTGCTTGTGTTGGCAGCCCTGCTTCTACCACCTTCTTTTGTTTTTGTCATTATTCATTTATTATTATTAATATCATTGTATCATTATCATGATTACTGCACCACCAAAATTTCGCAGACTGCTTGACTTTCATTGTGTTGTTTTAGTGTTTGGTAATGTTTGTAGTTGGTTTATTACTGAATGGCTCTTCCAGTTTGTTATGATGTTGTTTGTGTGTGTTTATGTCATAGATAAACACTTAACGTTGTTAATCGCTACCCATCGTGATAAATAATAAACACTAAACATAAAATAATTATAATAATTCAATATGATAAATGACTGACTACAGTTAACTAATTAAATACTTGCTTACTGCCTCCCAAGTTCCACACCATGAGTTTGTATTGACTAACAAGAACAACTACTGGATATGTGTCGTCCGAACCTTCACATTCGGGCATTACACGACTCTTAACTCCACCTTTACAACTTAACCAACACAGCTCGACCTTCACAAATGAACCTTCACAGCTCGACTTCAACCCCCAGGTCCATTTTTCGACCGAGACAAATTTACCCTTACGATTCGACCTTTGCAATTTGACTTCTATAACTCAACGTCCACAATTCGACACCCTTACGATCTACTTTCAACTAGCCAATGACAGTGAAACAGCAACACACACACACACCATTACTGACACATTAAACTACTTTTGAAATGCCAACCCATTCTATCCTAATGTTAATCTTTCATCTATCGTTATTCATCCCATCCATCCATCCACACTCAACTCTGTTATTTATCCTTCATCGGCACACAATTCCAACATTAATTTTCACCTTCGTTTAATTTCTGTCAATCCATCAATCCCATTTTCTTTTACTTCGCTAAGAATCAGTATTGAACCATCCATCAATTAGCAATTATTTTTATCATTCAATTAACACCTAATCTATCATCCATCAGTTATTCATTCGTTGAACATAAACTCTACATCCATCTCTACTTATCATCCCTAGTACATCCATCTCTACTTATCACCCCGAGTACATCCATCTCTACTCATCACTCATTCTACATCCATCTTGACTCACTTCTAAAACTATCAACAATCTTTCTATCTCAACTCATTTCCTCGACAGGCAATCTTGCTGCGACATTATTCAACTCTTGTACCATCTACCATCACTCAATTCTTTCAATCTCTCTCTCTACCATGGAACTTTCTCCCTACCATCGTCCCTCTCCACCATTCTACCGCTCCTCCACCCCTCTCCACCATTCTACCGCTCCTCCACCCCTCTCCACCATTCTACCGCTCCTCCACCCCTCTCCACCATTCTACCGCTCCTCCACCTCTCCACCATTCTACCGCTCCTCCACCCCTCTCCACCATTCTACTCCTCCACCCCTCTCCACCATTCTACCGCTCCTCCACCCCTCTCCACCATTCTACCGCTCCTCCACCCCTCTCCACCATTCTACCGCTCCTCCACCCCTCTCCACCATTCCCACTGCTCCTCCACCCCTCCTCCCACCATTCTACCGCTCCTCCACCCCTCTCCACCATTCTACCGCTCCTCCACCCTCTCCACCATTCTACCGCTCCTCCACCCCTCCACCATTCTACCGCTCCTCCACCCTCCATTCCACTCCACCCCTCTCCCACCATTCACCGCTCCTCCACCCCTCTCCCTACCGCTCCTCCACCCCTCTCCACCATTCTACTGCTCCTCCACCCCTCTCCCACCATTCTACCGCTCCTCCACCCCTCTCCACCATTCTACCGCTCCTCCACTCTCTCCACCATTCTACTGCCCTCTCCACCATTCTACCGCTCCTCCCACCCCTCTCCACCCCTCCACCATTCTACCGCCTCCACCCCTCTCCACCATTCTACCACCACTCCTCTCCTCCACCACCACCACCCTCCTCTCCAGCCACCACCAACCACAACCACAGCCCCCTCTGCCCCTACACCGCCCAATAGCTTCTGATGTGAGTGCTCCTGCAGTTTTCCAGCAATTCGCCTCGACGCCCTCGCTGACTCCTGACGAAGATGTGTTCAAGCACATCTCCAGCGTATACTCCTTCAACCACGCCAGCATGCACCTTGGACTACCCTGTAAACCCGGGGCGCCTACCTTCACCAATGGTACCACCAACGGCGCCGCATGGTATCCCCTGACTGGTATGTTATGGTACCCAGTTCTGGTATGTTAGTATTGTTATAATAAAATTTATTCAATAAAATCATCCAATAAGTTTAAAATTAGTTTCACGTGTATATATAAAATACAGGTGTACAGTGTGCACAGATCATGCAGGTACAACAATGTATCAATAAGAGGCAGTCAGCTCTACTTCTCTATATAACAACCCAGTATTCCTAAAGATCCATACTTCCAACAAGGGCAGAAATGGTAGTAGGTAGCTACCAAACAGGGAGGTACTACTGCCTGGGAAGATATTGGAAGCATAATGTGTTGTCTAATGGTAGACCCTGCTGCCATATGGCATCACGAAAATTGTGACCAAGTCCCAGGTTGCTGATCTGACTTTCTGCTTCATTTACACACAATTGCAGGGTCTCAATTGTTTCTCTTACCATTGACAACACAACATACATAATGTATATCGTTTCTCACTTTTGATCTTTTTTCATTTTTGTATTTATAGTTCTTTATTATTAAAACTATTATTATTATTATTACAGTTACTGTATTATTATCATTATTTTATTATTTTATTTGTTTGTTTTATCATAAATTTTATTTATTTTGAATTATTATGACAATTATTTATTATTATTATTACATTTTCGCCCCCCAGACCTCGATGTGGGTCAGCGACCTGTGTCCGGGTGGGCTAATCCCCGTAAAAAAGAAAAGAAATAAGTAATAAGTCACTATAATTAACTTATGTCTTATAACTAATTCCCCCTTAAATCTAAGACAACAGTAACACAGACAGTTAACATGAAGCATAATATATATGGCACCCAACCAGCTCAAAGTAGAGGTTACATAAACAACATTAATCTCAAGACCCAAGAGTGACCAAGCTAACAGTCACGTAGGAACATGAGGTGAGACAATACTATCAGGTCTAAAGCATTGGATAAGGTTACATTACCTGATATAAAAAGGGACAGACGGCAAAATACTTGGCAGTAATTAAGGTCCTCTAGCAATAGTCCCGCGGTGCAGGAAAGATCGATTAAGAGAATCTTACTCTCTTACTTTACCAGTATTTGTAGAAAATCAAATTGTGCCTGGCCTGGCCTGGCCCAGTGGTACCAACCTTCCGATTTAATATCAGTGAACTTTTTACAATTAAGCCCTATTTAAGTAGTAGGTAGTAGGCAGCTATCAAACAGGGAGGTACTACTGCCTGAGAAGATATTGGAATCATAATGTATTATCTAATGGTAGACCCTGCTGCCCATGGCATCACAAAATTTTGACCAAGTCCCAGGTTCCTGATCTGACTTTGTCTCATCTACACACAAATGCAGGGTTTCAATTGTTTCTCTTACTTTGACAACACAACATACATGTACCGTTTCTCACCATTGGTCTTTTTTTTTTATATTCCTTTACTGTTGTTATTATATATTAACTAATATGTTTTTATAATTTTTATTAATTATTAGTAATATTATTGCTGTATTATTATTATTATTATTATTATATTTTCGACCCCAGGCCCTGATGTGGGTCAATGAACTGTGCCCTGGTGGGCTAATCCTGGTAAAAATAAAAAAGTCAAAAGTAAATAAACTCAACAAGTAGGCGCACTGGATACATAACCTCCAGTAGCGTGTGTCTACCCTGTCAGTCTTTTGAAAGGGCGTGACGTGAAATACTGTATGTGGTTCAGCGCGAACAGTTACTCATTGTACTGTGCACGAGCATAAAATTCACTTCAATAGAGCCCAGTGAGCTTTAAAATTCTTTTGTGCAAGTTATATCTTTTTAAGCATGTTACAATAGCGGGCAATTAATGGAGCTATAACACTAGAAAATAACAGACACGTTAACAGTTCTTTCCACTGATATTGTATGTGTAACTACAGGTACAGTATAATCAATTATTGGCGAAAAGGATAAAGGTATAAATGCGCAGGGGTATGTGCTTTCAAATGACTGGTTAACTTGCAATTTAAGACCCACTGAGTAAACCCTTTTTAATTTATTTTAGGGAGTTCTACCCTCTCTTTCCAGATATGTAACACATTTTTTTTCGGAAATGAACAAGACAAAAGTTACAGCTAATTTAACTTTGAATTTCGCTTCACGATGGTCTGTGACACGGACCACTATAATTATCTCACGTAAACAAACAAGGCTCTTACTTTCTTCAGTTAGTTTCCTATATATTAATTGTACATTTGAAGAGCTAAAATTACACTAGAAACTACGATAAAAGGAGGGGTACTCGATTGGTGCTACTGGACAATCAAGTTCACAACAAATTCAATTTTCAATTTCAATTGTTTATTCCTTGATAGAGGAAGTGGGATCCTAGTGCTGTCACTAGGTACCCCTGTACAATGACAACCAGAAGCATCTGGCAAGTGTGACAAGTATATACAGTATAAATATTATAAAGGGGCTTACTAAAGCCTAAGGAAGGAAGGATATTCCTTTAACACATAATCAATGTTATTTACAAAATATCTGGCCAGTATGGGGAGGATCATCGTGTCTCCGTCAGGGGGTCGTGGAGTGGTGGTCCAGCAGGCGTCACGGAAGCGTTGTGTGTGGGGACATCTTAGGAGGTAGTGGATAAGGGTGCTGCTGTCGGGTCTTCTGCATAATGCACAAGAGCGTTGCTCAGGGGATGCGGGGATACCAATCTCCCAAGCAAAGTCATACCCAATGATGATACGGGCAGCAATCACGTCCCCTTTCCGCGACCCTTTCCCATAGACGTAAGAGAGGTCAGGAAGTTTACGGAGGACATCGTACCAGGTGGGCGGGGAGTCCAGGGGGATGGCTGCTTCCCGAGCTTCTCTCTGTTGGCAGCCACAACAAATTAACAAATAAGAAACATACCGCCCGAATGGCTAATAAGCTGAGTGGTGAAATGATAAATTAAACTGCAATTTAACCGTCACTGTTTATGAACCAACTACATAACTATAAACTTACCTTTTCCTGTTTATTAAGAAGAAATGGAACCATAGCTCTCTATCATTCCCTTTGTTTTTTCCCACAAACACAACGTTATCCGGTGATTGGAGACATATTTATATATCTACCTACTACCATGGATTCGTTGAATATGTAGACAAACAACCAGCGATCCAGCGCCATCTCTAGGACAAGCATCCAATTAATAGGGATTGACGTATTCCCGTAGACTAAAGGCGGTTATTGTGAGGCGTTTCAGATGCACGGATAAGCTAACGCTTTAGCTATTCTGTATGCGCAGACGCTGCTTTTGACCTGTGCGCATGACACATTCAAAGGGAAAAGCTAACACCTCGATCAGGCGTTAGCCTTAAGCGCCCAAATAGCTAACAACCAATCAGCGATTTCTCCCACTGAAAATACGCGGATCATAGCCGCTTGAGGAGAATATTTTGATTAATATTGAAGAGTTAGGGGCATGTAAGGCAATAAAAAACTAAGATATAATAAATAAAAATAATTCTATATACGATAGTATATCGGATAGGACCTAAAACAAAGAGTAAGGCATGAAAGAATTAAAAAGGATAGCACCTAGTTGAAACCTGTTTTGGCTCCGCCCTGTTTTAAGTGGGCGCTGGCAGTCCGATCAGCTATTTCTCCCACTGAAAATACGCGGATCATGGCCGCTTATGGAGAATATTTTGATTAATATTGAAGAGTTGAGGGCATGTAAGGCAATAAAAAACTGTGCTATAAGAATAAAAATAATTCTTTATACGGTAGTATATTGGATAGGACCTAAAGCAAAGCATATGGCGTGAAAGAAGTGAAAAGGATCGCGCCTAGTTGAAACCTGTTTTGGCTCAGTCCTTTTTAAGTGGGCGCTGTCAAATTTCATTAACCATTGGTGACTTTGGTGTAACAATATTGATAATTAATCAAACGATGATTGAAACATTAATATCATTACTCATAAAAGACTTTAAATAAGTGTGAACAAGTTGATTACAGTTCTGTAAGTGCAAAAATTAAGACAAACGAACCTGAAATTCGTCGTATTTCTTGCACAAATATGCGAACCTGGCCGTGACAGAAGATGTCCGGGTGAAATTTCCTTCACAACGGGACCGATTTTTTTTTATTCTTATTTATTGTTGATTGGTGGACTTTTTTTCTTTTTTTTCTTTCTTTTAATAATTTTATTTATATATTTTCTTCGCTATTTCTTTCCGAATTGTGTCCAAATAACAGTTCTCCTAATTTTATTGTTTTCTGAATACTGTGTTGTAAAACAGTTATTCCCAAGACGCGGTACAATGTCGAATTTTTCAATGACAGTCCGGGAAAGCTAACGTGTTAGCTATTCCGTGCATCTTAAAACGTCTTACAATAAACGCCTTAATAGTTCCTTCCAATATTCCGTGCCTTCAACATACTAGGCCGTCAGGGCTTCCGTACTAAAAATACATTTTCTGAAAGTCAACTTTTTCACGTTCAAAGCATTTTTACTGTTATTTATTGAGGGTAAATTTGCATAACTGGCCTAACTCAAGTCATTAATTAAAACACGTTTTTGTATAGCCCAGACTGTTCTAAAACACTTTTCTTCTTAGATATTTCCGTCGGAAACGACCGGTTATCGAAATATTGCGTGGTTTAGGTTGGAAATTCTTCATAAAAAAATGATTTCCGTTAGAAATGAACGTCACTATCGATCAAAACACAATAACAAATAAATCGAAAAAAAATAATCTAACCTAACCGGTACTACTAGTTTCAGCCACAACTCGGTTAGAGCATTTTTGTGTTTACCATTAGTTATATCTCGTCAATAGGAACAACTTTTTCTAATACCATTTCCGTCGCAAATGGATATCAACCGAGAAAGTAAATTCACATAAGAAATTAACTTAAAAATGCAGTCACCGAGTGACGTATGTTTTGTTTACAGCCGACCCGTTTAGTCTGAGCTGTACTGTACAGTACTTTATTCTCACGTCCGCCAAAAAAAAAACGTAAAATTACATCATGATACTTCAACAAAGTTGCTTTCATTGGTACCAAATATCAAAATAAGTATTTTCTGTTTAATACTGGAAGTTAGGTAGGTTTCCTTGGTTGGTTAGGTCAGGTTGTATGAGGGGTGGGAAGGGGGGGGGGTGGTGGAGGGTGATAAGTCCAAAACGACTCATTTCCGACGGAAATGAAGGTCAAATTCGAATGAATCGCACCAAATACCATAGGAAAAACAAAAATTTGTGGTCGAGCAGTAGCTGTGGCTAAAACTGTAAATTTACCGAAAAAACCTAACCTAATCAACCTAACCTAACCTAAGGTAAGAAATAGGTAATTCCATCAAATGGTGAGTCAGTTAGGTTAGTTTAGGTTATGTTTTTGTTTTTCTAGTGTGTTTTTGTGCATTTTTTATTCACTTAGCCATTTTTTTTTTTTCGAAAAACGTCCCACGAAAAAAATCGAAAAAAACGGTCAATTTCCGACGGAAATGAAGGTCATATTCGGTCTAAACACAACACAAATATACTAGAAAAATATATTTTTGACTTTCTAACAGATGGGGAGGTGGAAGTGCAAATTTACCAAAACTGTTATTTATAAAATAAACGTAACAACCTTTGTGGGTATGAAAAACAACCTAACCAACCTAGCCAAACAAACCTACCTAACTTCCTTACCCGGGGGGCTCAGCCCCCCTGGACCCCGCGGTATACTAAACAAAATGAACTTACTATGATATGGTGTAATTTGAGGCTTTTTCTGGACGTGAGACCATGCGGTCGCATCGGCTCTTATGCAAGCCCGGGCGGCACTCGGCAGAGTGAATTATTGTGATGTCGGGAAACGTCGTGCCACGGAGTTAAGGAAGTGATAAACTAATTTCTTTCCGTCTGCAAGCACAGGGATTCCCGCAGTGTGGACAGTCACTATTTAAAGGAACAATGTCGTGGTCTTGAACAATTGAAGGGTCTTACCTTATTCAGATAAGCAAGCTTTAGGTTCATCAACTTCAGGCCCGTTGTCGATATCTTCGTGACGGAAGAAGAATGTGCCGACTGCTGACTTGCTGAGTCGCTGACCAGTGTTGCAAACTCAAGATTTCAGAAAGTCGCTAGATTCTCTCCAAAGTCGCTAAAATTTCGCTAATTTTGGATGTCAATTGGCTAAATATTTACGTGTTTTTAATATCAAAAGACAGCCCGTATTATTTTTGTACAATAATTACTGTACACGTAGGTCTACTCTGAATACTTAGTAGATGTGGAAACTTAAAAAAAAAAAATACGGCATAATTATCTCTGCAACTCAAATAATAATTCATAGAATGAATGTTCAACTACTTTAAAGTACTAAACACTTACCAACAGAAAGGAGGTTATACTACTGACGCCTGCTGCTGACGACATATAGTAAATATGTTCGCAATCCCACTGGTGCTTCCCGAAAACCACACTTCGGGCACTTGACACTTGCAGGTAACACCCCGTGGTCACGGAAATACGGCACAGCAAAATCGTTTTTATAATAAAAATGTGCATAAGAAGACATAATTGTCAAGGCAGCCAGTGCAGCGACGCCATTTTTTAACAGTACATGTAAAGTAGTTATGTCAAATCGCCTACCAAACAGTGTTGCCAACCCCTTGAGGCTCTTCAACAATACACAGGAACACAGGATATGAAATTATCCTACATTCCCCTTTATTACCCTACGCCTTGGACTTAAAAAAAAATATATACAGTATCTCAGAACACGTTGATATCAACTAAGGTAATTTATTAATACTTTTGAGTGCAATCAGAATCACAAAATGAAATAATAATTATGCCACAGAATATGAAGCTTCTCCTGGAAAATGGACATACTCGCATTAAATTTAAATTCAAATAAATAAACAACCTTAAGAAAAATTGCCAAAATATTTCATACTTAAAACGTTCTTGGTTTCATACACATATTCTAGAAATTGTACCTGCCTGACGTTGTACACTCCTCCATACAAATGTTTGCCGATGACTCCAAGCTATTTCAGGAAATCGAGAACCAAGCGGACTGTGAAGAGCTGCTGAAGGACCTCTGTGGGCTCCAAGATTGGTCGAAGGCTGCTGAGATTCAATGTCACGAAATGTAAGTGGATGCACCTGGGGCGTACCAACAGTAAGGAGGCGTATCATATGTCCCAACGGGATGAAGAAACTGCACTATTTGAGACTGAATGTGAGAAGGACCTAGGTGTGTATGTTGACAATGAGCTGAAGTTCTCGGGCCATTACGAGAAGAAGATAAATCAGGCAAATAAATTATTGGGTCTTATAAGAAGATCGTTCAGATATTTTGACGGAAGGCCCGTCCCTCGTAACGATCTTCAAAAGTGAAGTGCTTCACCATCTGGAGTAATGTCACCCCGTCTGGTCCCCGAGATATGCTAGGGACTGTCAGTTGGTTGAAAATGTTCAAAGGAGGGCCACCAGACTGGTGCTTGTACTTCGGCACCTCAGGTACCCTGAGAGATTGCAGCGCCTGAACTTGCCTAGCTTATACTACAGACGGGCAAGGGGTGACCTAATTGAGGTGTATAAGCATCTCAAAGGGCACTACTCAGTTGAGTGTCCTTACTTGGAGCTGGCGGACGCTAGCCCCACAAGGGGTCACAGCTCAAGATTGAAGAAGCCGCAAGTCCAGAAAACTGTGAGGGTAAACTTTTTCTGAGTGAGAGTTGTGAACTCTTGGAACAATCTACCAGAAAGTGTTGTGACGGCACCGATTGTGAGCTCTTTCGTGACAAGACTTGACCAACACTGGAACAGGTTCAGGTACATTCAGGAGCCGGTGCATGCCCAGTACTTGCCAACAGTGCGTAACAGAGACGTGACCAATCGCCCAAGCATCTAACGAGTTGAGTGTTTATACTTTGGGTGTAAAGAGTAGTCTTCATGGTAAATATTGATGACGAACCCGCTACAGATTTTAAATAGAAAGCGATTTTAAAAACGCAGCAATTTCACTTTGTTTTATGGCGGACACTCGAAGCTTTTGCAAATGTGTTAAAAAGTGGTTATTTCCAAATTCAACCTTAGTTAATAGGAAAACAGGTGGCAGAAATGTTAGAAGACCTCACTAACCTAACCAAAGAAACCTACCGAACTTTACCTAGCTTTCTAGCCGTGGAGCTCCACCTCTCGGACACCCCCCCCCCCTGGCATATTAAACAGAAAGAACTTACTTTGAGAGGTGTCATTTTACGTTTTTTGTGGACGTGAGAGCAGCCGCCCGAACCTGTGGCTCATAACCGTGCAATGTCATTGATCGGAGCCGTCAATGTGATTGGCTGTTTACATCCAGGGATGCTCCTTCTTGGCCACTTACCCCCGAGAAAGACAAAGTAGTGGACACCAGACAAAAAAGTGTGTGCCTAGCGCCTAATTATCTCCCAAACGAAGCAGTTTCCCTCAGAAATGATTGTCATATCAGAAGTCACTGATCAAAATATAGTAATATGCATTCTCCATCTGTTTGTCATTCCATTCCTCTCTTCTCTGCCTCTTCCTACTGCCTAACACACTCTGGGTCTCGACAGGTGGAATGCAGGACTACAACTACGTATGGCACGGGTGTATGGACATCACCATCGAGATGTCTTGTTGCAAGTACCCGACGGCCGAGCAGCTCCCCAAGTTCTGGGAGGACAACAAGAAGGTCAGGCTACTGACATTATTACTCATTTTTCTTCTCTTCTGGTCTATTACTGTCAATTGGTTCCCTGGAAACTGTAGTCAGTGGTATGTTCTGAACTTCCACTACAATACATTACTTCTAAAATCTTCCGGGATGTCAGTTATTTTATTTTCATTTGCCTTCTTCACCCTCTCCTCTGTCTCTCACTCCTCCCCTTTCTAAATTTATTCACCTCTGAATTATAAACTGTTACCGGTAATGCCAAATTCTCCCTTCCCATTGGTCTATATATAGTCGATACCACCTCAGTAACCCCTAGTCAGTTTTCTGTTTGACACTCACTTCACTTCCACATCTCTTTCTTATGATTTGATTTCTTATTTTTTGTCTTCTATTCACTCCACATAATGTTCTCAAGCATGTCATATATATCAACTGACCTTAGTTTGGAAAGTGATGATGGTTGAGTGTATTGCTGGCCACATTACTTCCTTCATGTACTGAGGCTTAGCATTCAATGTGCTGTATGACACTGCCCATATGATGTTTGACTTTATTTTTATATGATCTATGTTGCAGGCACTTGTGAGGTACCTGGGAGAGGTGCACAGGGGGGTGAGGGGCTTTGTGAAGGACGAGCAAGATAGACCAGTGGAAGCTGCCTCCATCAAGATCAAAGGACGTGACGTGGGCTTCCAGACCACCAAGTATGGCGAGTACTGGCGGGTTCTCCTGCCAGGCCACTACACCATTGAGGTCAATCTCTTCCCTTCTACATATAGTTATAATTATAATATTTTGTCTCTTTTTGACAATTAAAGTCTTAAGCTTCTTTTCCTCTTCCTTTGTCTCACATTCTTTTCCCTCATTTTGCTTCTTGTTTGTTCTATTATGTCCTTTCTTTTTTTCTGCACTTCTTTTCTTCAGATTTTCTTCATTTATGTATCTATTTATGAATAATATAAAAGTAAAAATAAGTATACCTGATCAAGAGGCTACCTTGCTGACTCCAGTATCCCCACAGCAGATGTTGATTTTTTTGCTTTTTACATTTTAAATCTATATACTACTGAATAATATAAACTTAATCACTATCCTCTTGTCTTTCAACCACTATCATCTTTTTTTATATTCTCTTTCTCATTTATGCAACTTTTCCTCTTATTACTCGAATCATTTGCAACTACAACACTCATATACTGTAAAAGTAACATCTAATCCTTATGTTTGTTTTGTATTGTCCTACATATTCAGTTGTGTATTCAACAGGTTTATGCTCAGGGTTTCGACCCCCGTGAGGAAGAGTTCACTGTGGTGGAGTCCAACCCAACACTCCTCAACTTGACACTGTACCGTGCTGCTGTGAGTAACCGCCTGCTTTAGGCTCTTATTTACTTAATTTGCTCAAATACTGTAACTAAACCCTTTCAAGTAAGGCACGTAGCTAAGCCCCGGAGCACGATCACTGATTCACTAAAGTGAGTGGACATAGCCCCTATAAGCAGCGAAAGTATATTTTCTTGTTTATTTATATGCTGATTGAATGCGTATGACAGGTTTTAAACCCCTTGAAGACATTACCTTATCTCCTAGAGTACGGCGACTTAACTTGAGTAAATATATAATAGTCACCTTAGTCTGATGCTTTGAAGATAAAGTCCTTAAAACTAGAGTAAAAACTTTAACCACTTCTTTACAGTAACATAATTACAGAATACAAACATAATTATCTTGCACACAATGATATTGTACTGGACAGGATATTTTTTGCATATCATGACAGCCATTCTAGAAACTTATGCTCTTAACTTCAATCAATACTTGTTGAGCACAATGACTCAAGTCATCATGCTCCCGAGGTTACATCTTGTTTAATAAACAGATTTGCATCTTCCATTATGCCTCCTAACAAGTAGTTAGTGAAATGCTAATTCATTCTAGTACATTTTAAAGCACATCTAAACCCAGACCAGTCTGAGGACAATGATGAAAGTGCTTACCTTCCAATGTGTGAATCCACTAGTCACACACTTCCATTTTATGCAGACTGATGGAGGCCCGTGATGTCATAGGTTTAATTACAGTATAAAAAAGCAGTAATTCTTGTAAGCTTTCTTTTATCTATTAACACAAGTGTGAACTACTACTGGGGTTGTCCTGGGAGAGGTTAGTGCCACACTATCCTGTAGTTAATGTCAGACCATTAAATATAAGATTCCTGTAAAGCATATTTAAATTATGTATTCTGTCTAAACCCACGATTATACTGCTAAACAGTTAACTAATTACATTAGTCATCTGGATCATAAAGCACCTCTGCATGTCACTAATATAGTCTGTGCATGACTGTGTTGTCACTTTCTGAGGCCCTTCAGTGGTCTGCTGTAGTCTGGTTATAGAAATTTTAGTCAAACAGTAGTTGATGCACTAAGTTACTCCAGGCTAAGCTATACAAAACTTGCCTCGTATTTATCCCATGAATAATATATATATATATATATATATACACACACACACACACACACACACACAACTGCACACACACACACACACACACACACACACATACACCGCATACACACACACCGCACACACATATACAGCACTGTAGCATACTGTATACATATATGGCACTGTATATATATATATATATATATATATATATATATATATATATATATATATATATATATATCATAGTCTTATTTGTGTGTATGTGTAGGTGTGAGTGTATGTGTGTGAGTGTATGTGTGTCTGTGAGTGTAAGTGTGTGTTTGAGTGTACTGTATAAGTCAGTGTTATCATCACATATGTACTTATAATATCATAATGGGTAATTGTACAGTATAAGGTTATTAACACAGTTTTCCCCATAGCCCGCACCAGATGCACTGCCCTCAAGGCCTCAACAACAGCAACCAGAGACGGCCGCTGGGGTAGGACACTGCTCTTAAGTCTTCTTTTTTCTCAAAAAGCTGTTGATAGATAAGTCTTAAATCTTAAAAACCTGGAGTCAATATCAAATTCATAATACTTTACACTCCATAACTTCTAAATTTATTGTCATCACGACCAAGAGAAAGTTGTGTTCATTGGTGGAGTCAGGAGTGGTGGTGGGGTGTGGGGAGAGTGTAGACATGTACTAGACATCACACTGGTTATAAGGTTTTCAGTACTCACCCAAAAGGAGCATTGTTCCTGTTGGATATTAGATAACATCCAGTAAAATTATACACCTGGTCCAAATGTAAGAAGACCAGAAACATAAGATTTTCTCTGCTTTAACTGCTCCATGAACACTAGCTCTCTTGACTGACTGACTTACTAATTGATTGACTGATGGATTAATTGACTGACTGATGGACTAATTGATTGACTGACTGACTAATTGATTGACTGAGAAAGTTTTTAAACAGCTCACATTGAAGTTGCCCTTGTAAAGGTATTCCTACACCAAAACTTACAAGATATTAAAAGTAAGGAAAAGTTACAGTTATTTATACAGTGTCATTCTCAGGACAAATTCAGACACAGTAATATATTTTATAAATTACTATGAATTGTTATCGGCTTGAGTATGTTCCCTGCTCTGTTCTTGTTTTTATGGAAATGTAACAACTGTAAAAGTTCAACCTATAGAATCCAAATAAAATTTTCCAGCTAACATAATGAAAGGGATCATTCAATTTAGAATAACATCGTTTGATATTTTTTGAAATATTATACCTGTTTTAATGGCTTGCTGTAGGTAGAGTACAGGTGTATGCATATGAGAGAAATTTGTCCTGAAAACAGATGGTTGTGTACAGGTCTATTATGAATACTCTACAGTACTGTACATTGTATGAAAGAACAAGTAACTAATTGAATTCATATATCAAAAGATATAATAACAGTTATAAAAGACAAAGCAAGACAATAAAAAAGACAATCTGGTGCAGCAGAGTAAATTATTTATCATAAGGATGATCAAGATGAACTCATAAATCATAGCAGTTGAAATGTCTTATTGCAAGTTGAGCTGAGCTCCCAAAAAGTTTCAACCCTTTCTCCTCTTTATGGTTGAGAAAATTGAATCACCATTGTCATACACTAATCTTATAAGGGTATATTATCTCTGATGCTTTATTGTTTGCAACTGTGTTTAACTGTGCTACATTTAAGCACTTGTAAAACTTTTGTCTTTAAGCACTGTTCACAGTTCTTAGCTTCCACACTGCACAATAAGTATTCATAATTATGAAAGATATTCTTCCAGCATTAGTACTATACGTATGTACAATAATAAAAATCTTGGAATTGAGCATTAACTGTATACTATACTGTACTCATCAATGACTTCATGTGTCGCCAAGATCATTCAATACCGTTTAGGTGCTGTCTGATTCAGAAGTTGTCAGATCACTGTTATACCTAATGATTACAAGCTCAGGATGTTAGCTGTGCTTGAAAAAACACTTATGTTTTCTCGTCTGTTTATAATATCACGAGGTAGTAATGCATACTATAGATTAACATAACTTTTTCCTTTTCTATTTTTAATTTCTTTCTACCTGTATTCTTATTTTTTCGCCCCCTAGGCCCCATTGTGGGTCGTTGACCTGTGCCTGGGTGGGCTAATCCCCGTAAAAGAGAAAAAAAATGCTACAGCTACTTTATATCTCGATAAAACCACTCCTTTAAAAGTTGGTCGTTGTCAACTCTTGGGAATATTGAATTATTATGTAGCATCTAGTATGTCATGAATGATAATGCTATTAATAAATATCATAAATATAACTTTTACAATAATCACCAATGGTGACTTAGGATATATGCATAAGTGACTTTCATGATATTTTCTCTGGACATGACAGCAAGTGAACATTTCCTTTTGTTAAACGAGCTGATGTTTATGACTTGCTGCTCCTTGGTGGACCTACAATACAACAATACAAGCCAGACATTTGATTGTCCACTGGGAGTTATTTTGACCACTCACAGATCACAGTTGATCAAACAAATGGACTATAAAAAAAATTATTCACTTTTCACTTTCTTTGCTACAGCTCGTGTAATATCTGTATATACAGCATACAGGGATTTATATATATATATATATATATATATATATATATATATATATATATATATATATATATATATATATATATATATATATATATATATATATATATATATATATATATATATATATATATATATATATATATATATATATTTTCATGTAAATCACAATGAAAATGTGGATAAGATAAATCTGATAACACTGAGGTTTTAGCTATTTGAAATAAAGACCTAAAGCCAAGGTAATTCAAGGTTCTGCCTCTTCCCGCAGGATTTTATCAAGATATATATATATATATATATATATATATATATATATATATATATATATATATATATATATATATATATATACAGTAATACCCCGCTTAACGCGGTCAATTGAACCCACAGGGTACCGTGTTAAGTGAAAACCGCGTTAAGTGAACAACAGAACATATGGGATTAATTCCAATAGAGACTGGCCCGACCCCCAAACTCCACTTTTTGACAACACACAACTATGTTGTAGTAAAAATTTTATCTTAACTTTATGATGGTATGCACAAACAAGTATATAGAAGAGGTTAGGTTAGGAAAAATAAAGGTTACGTTAGGAAAAATAAAGGTTAGGTTAGGAAAACTAAAGTTATGTTGAACACTTACGTTAGTAGAAGAGATGGGTCGGCATACGGGGCTGGAGGCTGGTTCCGAGGCAGAGGGCAGATTACTGGCCCTCAGGTGAATCACCATCACCAGGTGAATCACCATCACTATCCGTTATAGTTGTCAGGGCCTCCCTGACAAATCCCTCAAAGTCACCTTCACCTTCACCTTCACTGTCACTATCACTGGCTCTGGCTGGCTGTGGTGGGTTGCGGGCGAAGAACTCGGTAATGCTTTTTTGACGGCTAGTGTTAATGTTGTCTTGATACACCGTGATGTACGGCTCCATAGCCTGCACCAGCCGGGTATGGAAGACTTCATAGCGGTCATCGTCATTGTCGCGGGAAAGGAAGGACTTCATTTTTTCTGCACACTCCATGGCACCCTTAATATCACTATGACTTAACTTGTGTTCTTCGGAGAATGACGCACCTTCTTCCTCTTCACTGATGTGCTCATCTTCCAACATCTCGTCGGCAGTCACTTCAGGATCTCTGATCACCTCCAGGATGTCTTCGTTGGTGGTCTCGGAGAAGCCTTCAGCTGTAATATTGTGCGCAGCTTCTCTGGCAAGGTCCACTGCTACTGCAACAGTCTGAACCTCACCAGTCACAGGTTGACTCCTCCTCTCAGCTGGTATGCCATGCAACACATGTCTCCATGCATGACGAATCGTAGCAATAGACAGCTGACCCCATGCCTTCACCAAGAAGTCTACAGCTTGTTTGACGTTAAACTTCTTCCAAAACTGTTTGACGAGAACTTCTTGAGTCGCCACCTCTTGTTCCTTGTCCTCGTCGCTTTTACTCTCGCTGTCGGTGTCATCTGGCTTACGTAACTCATCCTTGGTGTTGGTAGAGTCGTTCAGGAGCTTGAACTTCTTTGCAGAGTATGCAGCTTTCACATTGCAGATCAACTCCTGGTCCATGGGCTGGATTAATGACGTGGTGTTGGGAGGAAGGAAGACCACTTTTACGTTGGGGTGACGATCCATAAGTAGGGGCGAGTGTCCAGGTGCGTTGTCAAGGAGCAACAAAATGTTGAATGGAACATTCTGTTGCTCGCAGAATTTCTTCACATCAGGAACAAAACAGTTGTCAAACCAGAAGAGGGACAGAGAAGAGGACATCCACGCCTTACGTGCGGTTAGCCAGTGGACATTAAGCATGTTCATGTCCATATTCTTGTTGCCGTGCGGCTTGCGGGCTGTGTGAATCACCGATAACTTTGGTTTACAGGTACTGTACCGGAGGCATTGGTGGTAAAGAGGACGGTGATGCGTTCCTTCTGCAACTTCCGACCCCTTACCTTGCTGGCAGACTGGACAACGAAGGTCTTGGAAGGTAGCTTTTTCCAGAAAAGACCAATGATTCGTCCATGTTAAACACCTGGTCGTCAGTGTACTGTCCTTCCTCCATAACCTCACGTAAGAACGGAGGAAAATCTCTAGCCGCCACACGGTCAGCACTCGCTTCCTCACCACCAATGTTGATGTTGGTGATCTTGTTCCTCTTCTTAAACCTATGCAGCCAAATCAGAGGAAGCATTGAAGGGTTTGGCTCTGCATCTCTCAGCTTACGGACACTGCTATCAGTATTAAAATTCACGCGCATCTCCTGCACTGAACGCTGTCCACCGCCATAAGTTGAGTCAGCTTCGACCTAATCAAATAATTCACCAGCAAATTTTTCCACCTTTACCAGCACCCCGTTCTGGCAATACTTGATCATTGAAGCACCTGCAGACTTTGTGGATTTTCATGTGTTCTTTAATCTTGGCTGAATCCTTCTTAATAGTGCGAATCGTAGATTCGCTGGCACCATGCCGGGCGCCGCTGGTGATCAACTTGATGTGTTCCTTTCTCCAAATCTTGAATGATCTGGTATTTCACCAGAGCTTAGCTAATGGCGCGTCTTCTGGGCTTAGGTGGTTGCCCAGGTAAGGAAAGGTTTTCTGGTGGCGGTGGTGGTCCGCAGCTTACTTCCCACAGAACAATGGATGCACGTATACACGGGTGGCCTGAGTGGGATGTCTCTACCGCGTAGCGCCCTTTCTTTCCTCCTCCCTCCCTCCCTCTCCCCGGTGGACACGCTATATTACTTTAAACCAACACCACAGCTAGCAGCAGAGGGGGGTAGGGATGCATGGCCAATCACAGTCCGATATGTCATATGACGCCAGTGATAACGCGAACAAAGACACACTGCTAACCTACAGCTGCTTGCCCAGGCGAGGGAGGCGGGAGGGAGGGAGGAGGAGGAGCGGAGGGAGGAGGGAGGAGGAGGAGGCGCGAGGCAGGCGGCAGGCGGGAGCAGCGGGTGGCGGTGGGCACTAAAAATAGCTCGAAGGACACTGCGCGAGGGGTAGATGAACCGCGGCGAAAGTTCGCTTGGCGAGGCAATCATGGGCGCGAAATCGCTATGGTTAAACCGGCAGATAGCGGTTACATTGTATATATACATACAGTATATAGTCTCGGCGCGGATTTCTTTACTCGTTGGTCATTTATGCGCGCACGCGGTGCAGACCGGCAATTATTGGTTACTCGGACATTCCATCATTTACGCTGGAAGCGCACGGCAGGCACACGGCCGCCCAGCCAACAAAAAATTACCGAGTTCTTCACCGGCCCCACCACAGCCAGCCCAAGTCAGTGATATAGTGATAGTAATAGTGAGGATATGGACTTTGAGGGTTGGACAAAGAGGCCCTGCAAGCCCCAGTGGTGGATAAGACAGGATACAAGTGATACAGGTGAGGCCAATAATCTGCCCTCTCTGCCCGAACCAACCCACCATCCTGTGTGCCCAGCCATCTCTTCTACTTAACGTAAGTGTTAAAAAACCTAATATTATTGATATTTCTCTTAAATATTAAATTGCATACAATCATAAATTAAGATGTTATTTTTACTACAACGATGACAGTGTCGGAAAAGTGTAGTCTGGGGTGTCCCAGTCTCTACTGGGGCATTTCAATTAATCCCATATGTTCTGTTATTTCGTTACGCTTTCGCTTACGCGACCTCCAGGGTTTATTATTATTTACACAACACAGACTATATATATATATATATATATATATATATATATATATATATATATATATATATATATATATATATATATATATATATATATATATATATATATTTATATATATATTTATATATATATATATATATATATATATATATATATATATATATATATATATATATATATATATATATATATATATATATATATATATATATATATATATATATATATATATATATATATATATATATATTAGTATTATTCTTACTAACGCGTTTCACTTAACGTGTTTTTCATACGTGCTCGCCAGAGCTGAATCCTCACTAACACGGATTTTTTCCACATATAATGGGTGAGGTCCGGCTCGACGAGTTTTAGATTTGCCCACCCGCCACCCTGTTTGATCGTTTGGTTGTTTTAGCCTGGCAAATTCATACAAATTACCCGGCCAGAATTTAATTTACATTGCTGGAATTCTTACAATTTGATGATCATTTTGAATATAAACATCATAGATTTTGTATTAGACATACAAATTTTAGATATAATGTTTACTCTGAGTAAATATGTTATCTTTTGTGCAAAATATATGACATTTGTATTCAAAATATTCCTGGTCTTACAAGGAATCCAGCAATGTCAATTATATTATCCTAACTTTAGTTTGAGGTATTATTTATTAAAATTTAGTGGTTATCCCACACATCTCCTTGGGACGGTTGGTGGGGGGTGGGGGGGGGAGGGAGGGACCGACCGACCGACCATCTGTTACCCCTTGAAGAATTATTATTTTTTTTATTAACTGAAGATATTTGTTTTAGCTCATAAAATTCATACAAATTACCCGGTCAGAATATAATTTACATTGCTGGAATTCTTATAATTTGGTGATCATTTTGAATATAAACATCATATATTTTGCATTAGACATACAAATTTTAGATAAAATGTTTTCTCTAGTAAATATGTTATCTTTTGTGCAAAATATATGACATTTATATTCAAAATATTCCTGGTCTTACAAGGAATCCAGCAATGTCAATTGTATTATCCTAACTTTAGTTTGAGGTATTATTGATTAAAATTTAGTAGTTTTCCCCCAAAAATTTCTCAGAGAGGGAAGAGCCAGCAGTGTAGTGTGAGAAGAGGCGGAGGGAGTTGAATCCATTATTTGAATGGACATTAACTTGGCGACTGTAGTTCTCTATTTCTCTTAAGTATTAATTGTGTGCATGTACCATCATAAAATTAAGATGTTATTTTTACTACAACATAGTTACGTGTCTTCAAAAAGTGGAGTTTGGGGGTCGGGCCGGTTTCTATTGGAATTAATCCCATATGTTCTGTTGTTCACTTAACGCGGATTTCACTTAGGATTTCACTTAACGCGGGACCCTCTGGGTTCTATTGACCGCGTTAAGTGGGGTACAACTGTGTATATATATATATATATATATATATATATATATATATATATATTTCATTTTTAGTCCATATAACACGCGGACTTTGAACATATAATCAATGACCTCACCAGCCAGGACTCGAACCCTCGACCTAATGCATGGGACCAGGGAACGCTACCGACCATACCACAAGAGCACTAAAAGCAGTTCTAGACTATGTGATATTTCGCACAAAGCCTGACATCCACATAAGCAGCACGGGCAGTTCCCAATGAGAGGTTCACGGCGCCATCAGCTCGATGAACAGGCTTTGTGCGAAATATCACATACGTAGTCTAGAACTGCTTTTAGTGCTCTAGTGGTATGGTCGGTAGCGTTCCCTGGTCCCATGCATTAGGTCGAGGGTTGAGTCCTGGCTGGTGAGGTCATTGATTATATATATATATATATATATATATATATATATATATATATATATATATATATATATATATATATATATATATACACACCTAGACCCCGACTTACGACTACGTGGACTTACGACCGCCTCAGATAAAAAAATAAAAAAAAATTTAAATGACACACGCATTTTCTATACCGAAACGTTTCCAGTTAATGTAGTCTCCATGTATAATTAGAAAATTATGGGGGCCCCATGTGCATTCAGCTGACTACATTAAAGGTTAAGTGCTCAGTCACACTGTATCCATTCCTTATTATTTATTACTTTCACTGTACTGTATCCATTCATCATTATTCATTACTACTGCAGATTTTAATAAAAAAAAAAAAAAAAAAAATTTCTATGTCGGACTTACGACCTGGATTTGGGTCCCTAACCCCGTCGTAAGTCGGGGTCTAGGTGTATATATATATATAATTTCATAATGATAATTAACTAGCATGTTATCTGCATGAAACATCCATTAATGGTTAATTAAGGTTCTTGATAAACATTTGTACATTACTGTACCTTTTTCTTTAGTAACCTTAGTAGACAGTAACAATGATAAGGACCTATAACGTGTAAACTTATTAATATTTTCCCCTTATAATTATTAATACTGTACACTGTACAACCTACTGTGCTGTATATGTCTTACTCAAATATTTGTCTAGTTTTCATTTTCTTTCCTTGGGGAGATTGTGACAGTAAAGGTGTTCTCCTCCAGCAGGTACCCCTGAGCAAGCCTGCACTCTGGATCACTGCCATCATTCTCTTTGCTATCGCTCTCTTTACGAACTGAACATGACCTGACAGATGGGTGGCCACTGGTGCAATCCATCCTGCTCATATTCATCACTTTGTTGATAACATTTACATCTTTAGTTTGCAGTTCAGTGTAGATACTGATAGCAATAATTTTGAATATTAAGCATTTGATGATACAGTTTTTATAATTTCTTCTGAGGGGCCATTTCTCCTTTTAACAGTGAACTATACATAAAATTATAACCGCCTTTTTTGTCTAACGCAACAGTTTTTGTGAGGTATAGGATAAACATATTTTCATTTTAGCCTCTATTCTGACTTGATCTTTGTCACGTTAATAATTTCCACTTGTACTGTAGTGTCTTGTGATAATATTTCAGATAATGAGCAACTTTTGAATATTGTAAGGTAATGGTCTTGTCTGTGATAGCATATCGAAATTTCATAAACCATGTCTTGTAAGTGTCTTTATCTTCACATTTCTTGAGGTTTTATATGCCTTTTGAATATTTTCAAACATGTTTTTGAATATTGTGATCTTATTTTGAAAGTGTTGATTAAACAACAGAAATGCAGTGTTATAAGTAGAGTGAGATAAGTGAAATACTGTATTAGAATCTGGATCAGAAAACAACCCAGAGGGATTTCTAAAACTTCCATCAGAAATTAAGTCCACACAACATTGTCATATCAGCAAAATTTACACACAAGCATGGATCGACAAGACTCAGGATTGCTCAGGGGTAGACAGCGCAGGCCATTGGCAACCCCATCAGCAGTGGACAGAAAGCGTCGAGGAGGGAGGAACTACTCTAGGTGCATGGGAGCCCCGGCCAGTCTATGCTCTTTTATAGACTAGTCATCACTGGTATGGGGGATGGTGGTGGTGCATGAGGACTGAGGAGGTTGTTACTAGATGCATGCCTTGAATGCTTTTGATTTTTTGTGCATGTTTACATTACTGTACTTTAAAGCAGCTAATCTAGTTATATCATACAGGTTATGCCAGCATGTTTTACATGTATTCTGTACTATACGTAATAGATTAAAATGCACAGTTAGTTTAATGGAACATCTCTCATTTGTAACGTGCTCTCTGAATAAATAAGATGTAGAACATATCACTTTAACACTTGTGCCTTTACCTGAAAATAATTACCAAAACCTAGTTCAGGTACATTATATACTGTAAGTAGTTATGCAGTTATTTGTTTTCTTCATTAGACTGGTTACACACTCACCATCTAAATGTGTCTCCACCAAGAGGGAAGACAGTTTTTTCGTGTTTCTTTTATGCAGTTAAAAATCTTTACTTTGTAGTTGCGAATCTACACCCAAACACTCTCCCCAAATTGTGGTCTACAGGATCACCAATTTATTACATTGATTGATCTCTTAAATAAGAGGATAAGCAAACATTCATTGAAGTATTCACCAGTAAGTACTGTGAGGACTATACTGTACATATCAACATTTCACCAAAAAAAACACCAAGTGAAAATTAACCAGGTAGTCCCTCACTTATGAAGGTGTTCCATTCCGAAAACCCTTTCATAAATATATACAGTACAGTACAGTATATATTTTTTTGAAAATTCATGCACATTTTCCTATTATAAAAGCTGATACATTCCTAAGAAAAAATCCCTCTCCCAAAGTCTTAAAATACAACAAAATCCTAATAAGCACATTTTTAATAAGAGTTTTAGTATACAATGATTATTAACCAATAATAAACATATTAAGTGAGAAACATACAGTACAGTATGGTACAAGAATAATTTTATACTTATGAGAAACTCAAGGAGATTGCAAACAAAGTGAATAGTATAAAAAACATGAGCCAACATCTATAATAACTACAGTATACTGTATTACACTAGTAATACAGTATATAACACTGTATAGTACAGAACAGTGGTCCTCGTTAATCTAACGCCTTAACGAAATTTCGGTTAATCTAACTGTCTATAAGATTTTAAATTCGTTAACTAACAAAAATTCGTTAACGAATTTTACGAACCGACCAACATGTTTTGCTGCACTGGCCGGTCAACCAGCTGTACAATACATTAATCGTTCTAGGGCTTAAATTCTCATTTAGTAAATATCAAGAAGTTTATACTATTCAATAATTTAAGTTTAATATTAACTTTTTTAGTCATTTTAACAATTTTGAACAATTGAAATCAGTTTCTATGCCATCCAGCCTGTTAACACACCAGACAGGGCGATCTTCAGTATGGAGTAACATCTTGCTTGAGACTCCTTCAACTAAACGCTTTTTTTCTGTGTTTCCCAAATTATTGGTCATTTTGAAATATATTTTACATATTGACAATATATAATGCAGTGCAGTGTTGATTTAAAGAAAATAATCTTGAAATACACCAAGAGAACTAAAGTTTTATGGGTGAATGGTGCCATGGGTGACTTCTCCACCCCAATGCCTTCTTCTTCTTCTCCTCCACCTCCCACTTCAAATGCACATCATCATCATCATCCAGGAGCCTTTCTACATTACACCTCAAAGGAAGTGAACTTTCTACCATTTTTGTTGAATTTAGGCAATTTTCGGTGAGCTGGAACCAATTATCAAAACCCATTGAAACAATGGTTTCGTTATTTTTCGGTTAACGAACAACCTGCTGGAACGGATTGTGTTCAAGTAACCGAGGGACCACTGTATATAAATTTGTGATAAACTAGGTCTACCTGTATTTAAATAATTATTTGATGATTATTTAATGGAAATGTTTTAATATATTATTTCCTGCGAATTATGAATGACTAGATCAAAGGATGTTTCAGTTTTTCATCAGAGGAACAACTCTGTACATTTTCTTATTCTTCTGGTGAGCCTCAGGGACCACACCTCGGTATTGGGTACTGTATTGATGACACTTCATTCAGGGTACTGAAGCATATGTACAGAGATTAAAAAGGTGTTATATTGTCACATCAACTTATTGATCGGTTAATGCATAAAAAGTCTCACATGTGTAAATTAGACTTTTCAATCAAGTGTACAGTAATTTATATTCATCAATATATCATTCAAAATACAGTATGGTACAGTATTGTGTTACTGTTTAATATCATCTTAATTTGTTTTAGGAAAAGATTCTGCTTTATTTGTACAGTACAGTAGTATAAGCATATTAATTCCAACCACCAATGTTTATTGTATCAGCTTGTTTACATAAGTAATACAATTCTACTTCATACATTCATACTAGCATGAACTTAATGATTGCCAGCACAAACATACCTTTATTGCATGTCTTTAAATTAAGTTTTGGTCACTTCATTAATAACTTGAAATTTTTTAAAGTTTATATGTGTAGGCTATAATCTTTCCTGATCCTGATCATCAGAAAACATTCACAAGTAGTTACAGTATACCAATGCCTGCATGCAGTGTAAATAAACTCAGAGAATTTACAATTGCCTCCACATACAGTATACAGTACTCGGTACAGTGGCTGGTATGTTTTGTGGAAAGTGGCAGCATTGTGTTGGTTGACACTGTAGTTCAGTATATTGAGGTGAGTGGGCAGAAGCAATCTATTTATTGTGGTCAAATAACAGTTAAGAAAGGATTTCTCCTCTATCTAAAAATGCTGATACTTCCTATGGCTACTGATTACATTATAATTACCAATTATATCACATCATTGCCCACCATCTGATAAACGTTGGATGGTGGCGGTGGTGTGATGCAAGGAGACAAGGAGGGAGAAAGGTATTAGGGGGTTCCATATGCTGTGGTTAGGAGAAAGATTGCACCATAATATCATACAGTTAACCTCACTTTACGCTGTTAATGTAACCGGAGGTCCCGCCAGAAGTGAGAAACGCAAAGTGAATAACATAACATATGGGATTAATTGAAATGGAGTTGGGCGACATCCCCAAACTCCACTTTTGACGACACACAACTATGTTGTAGTAAAAATATCATCTTAACTTTATGATGGTATGCACACACAATTAATAATTAAGAGAAATATCAATAATATTAGGTTTTTAACACTTACATTAGTAGAAAAATGGCTGGGCACACGGGATGGGCGTTGGTTCGAGGCAGAGGGAGATTATTGGCCCTCACCTGTGTCACTTGTATCAATTGTATCACTATCCACCACAGAGGCTTGCAGGGCCTCTTTGTCAAACTCCAAAGTCCATATTCATATCTCACCATAATTATCACTATCACTGACTTGGGCGGCTGTGGTGGGTGGCGGTGAAGAACTGGTAATGTTTTGATGACTGGCTAACTTTGTGGCGCACCATGTTCGGCGCAGCTACACAACATGGCGGATGGCGGAGGTTTGATCCAGCCGCCTCGGCGTAAAGGGGTACACGACCATGAATGTGGAGCATCCTGTTCCGCAGGGCAACGCCAGCAGAACGTAAACGCGAATGTGGGACCGCGTAAAGTGAGGGTTAACTGTATTATATTTAGACTACCCTTCTCAATCTGTGAATACTTTATTTTTTGCATAATTTCAATGAACTGACAGAAAAAAAATATGACGTTATTACATATGTCACGGGTTCAAGTTCTGTTCCTGACACACTTAGGAAGTACGTTATCCAGTGACCTCCCCAAACGGCTAGTAAGTCAATAAATGGTGAAATGGAAAATTAAAATTAAAATAAAATGAACACTGTTATCTGAACACTAAAAACAGGTTACTTCTGCCCATTCACCACAATATATCTGTACTGCAATGTCAAAGAACACAATGCTGGCATTTCTCACCAAACCCACCAGCCACTGTACCAGGTGTAAGTGCAGGTGATTGTACATTTCAATTCATTAATATATATATACACTACTGTATACATACTGGCATACCTCTTATAGTGTCCAAAATAAGTTCCTGGAAAATGGAGTGTACAGTAATAAGCAACAGCTCTATAAGAGGTCATTATAATATACAGTACAGTAGTTCCAATAGAGATACATTTTGCCACAGCATTATTTTTTATCTATGAGCAATATGATGGCTTCATTGGGTATTGATATAAAACTCAATGATATTGCACACATGATAAATGTTTATAAAATTATCTGTAATTTTCGATGATAATGGACACAGAAAAGCCAATAATTACATACTCACCAGTGCATTTGCTCCGAGCTTGTGGAAGATTGATCACCGTCTGCCATCACTGCTAACATGATCCTACTCCTCCTAATTGGCAGTACTGTAGTGGAGAACGTTACTAAAACAATTTTTTTGGGTGTATATTAACAATGCCATTGATTAGGTAGCAGAATCCCTTATCTTGTCTGCATTCTTAAAAATGGTTCTGATAGTTGATGTAGCCAACCCAAGCTACAACCAATATAAACTTGCCATTCATACACCTCCACATGTGTATGACCTACATTTTTACATCCTTAGAGATGCTTTTCCTTGACTGCTTGACTTTTTTACCAGCAATATAACTTGCAGTTTCTCCAGACATTGTGGGTCAAAAAAAAATTACACTGTATAGAGATTGAATACTACAATGGGGTGGCAAGTGTTCAAAGCTGGCAGAAATGGGCACTGATTAACTGAGCAGTAATTTTCTTTTGTCACTCTCATGGTTGAGTGCAATGCTAAGAGAAAGGAGGGGAGCACTGCATGTTGTGTGGCATGAAACTTCTGAATCACCTTAATCTTGTTTTTTTACAGTAAAAATTTCGTTCAGGACAATGAATTGTATAATGAACAGCATTTTAAGGGGTATGCCTGTATATGTATAAATTAGAATGTCTTCATTATCATATTTTTCATTCAAATTATGGTACGTATACATGCATTGTAATAACTTGTGTTTAGAAGTGGATGTACAGTAGATTCTTAGTTGTTTTTTTTTTAGTCATATTGGAGGTTGAACTCTGATTTAGCCTTGAACAAGACAAAAAGTTGCTACCTGTAGACCTTCCTCTATGTACTGTACAGTAATTCTCAACTAAACAAACTACAGTACAGTATGTGCATGACATAGTACAGTGCTTAAAAAAATCTCCAGATATCTCAGCTGTTTTTGTACTATAATCAGAAAATTACTGGACAGTGTAACTATCCATTTGTAAAAGTGTAACTTTCTCCAGGATAAAATTAAGTGTCTAGCAAGAAAAATAAAATGTACATGATCTGTGAATTAATAAAAATCACAGTAATGTACTGTAATTAACTTAAGACATCAATAATTTGGTATTTACTGTGACCTGTCTATCCTCATCTGCAGGACCGTAGTGGAAGCCATGCTACGACCTGCGTACGTCGGAGGACCCAACCAGCAACAAGGTGCTGCCTCCCAGAACCAAGGTGGCACAGCTTCTTCTCCTCCATCTCTGACCAATTATCAAATGTTTTCAATATTTTTGGTTGAAGGAAACTTCCTCAACAAATCTGTTATATATAAAGCAAAGATCATCTCAACATTGTGAGCTCCTCTGATCAGTGTAGTGTTAGGAAGAGTACGTGGTTTACTTGCAGCATGATTGGATTTGATGTTAGCGGTGAATAAAAAAGCAAATTAAATTGACCACTTGTTGCTGAACGCACACTCAGGTTTCATGCATATGGATGCCCAAAGAACCAAATACAATACATTATTATAGATTTAGTAGTGAGGATGTAGATTTCCAGCAGTGTATAAGTGAAACATTGTTGTTGTGATTATTAACATTAATGTAGAAGCCTGTGGCATTAGGCTATGGTGGTCCACTCCTGTTGTCTTCTCAAGGTTCATTAATTTTGGAGCTCATGAAGTAGATCCCTGCCATTGTTATCTCTGTTATTACCTGAGAGTTATACCTGTAGTAATTACTAAGATATTTTGCTTTAATGTATTCTTAAGCTATTGACTGAACCTGCCTTTACTGTTGAGGTAGTTTAAAGATAAAGAGTATATGTAATTAACATGTAGTAGACCTGGACAACACGGTGTATCATTATCCCAGATTCTGACTGTACTGTCTGGGAGTATTCACCGTACTGTACATACTTTACCTTGTCCACTCTGCACTTCTTGTTATCCTTATGGAATTGGGCACAGTATGATAAGATGATATTGATTGTTAACCCTTTTAACTGTTGACTGAACTTAAAAGTTATAGGTTCTGGTTTGACAAATTAAGGTGAGCAGGTGGGACCAGCAAATGCATCTGTTTCATGATGCAAGTGTAATGCAATTTTTAATATGTTACGTGCAGTTATCTATGAAACTACGAGTATATTTAACAGTCTTATGGAAATATATTTAATAAACTATACAAATTTTAAACTTTAAGGAAAAAATCTTATTTCTAGGTTGTTAAAATCATAAAAAAAAAATGTAAAATTTGGCAGATATTTCAAGAGAATTTAATTTTCCATATCAAGAGACCGACCAGATTTTTGCACAAAGCTGACCACAACCCACATCTGCCTTCCATTAACTGCCTTCTTTGTAGTTGTAGAGTTGATGGTCCATGCCCTTAGAAACACATATGTTCCTTGGTGCATTGGTGTTGTGATCCCAGAGTGATGATGCAATTTCTTAACACAACAAAAATCATCTAAAAGATAAAAAGCTTTTCGTAAGTATGAAAATAAAAGTTCAGTGTAAAAAGTCTTTGTCTATATCAGTGGCTCCCAAACATGGGGTCGCAAGATGCATCACAAGGGGTCGCACAGAGGTCATGGGGTCTCATACAGCTCATAGTCCAGGTGTCAAGGACTGAAGAACGTGGCCCAGGTGCTGTCTCCTTAAGTCAGGAACAATAAATTATGGTCAAGGAAATAATGCAGTTCTCTCCTTGTGTCAAGTCAGGTCAGTCCAGGGAAGGTGAACAATGACACATTTAGTTTCTGTTCAAGACAGATGTAAAACAGTGTGGCTCTTTTGTCCTCCAATAACAGAATTACAGCCTGACAATGAGGCAAGGATGAATTTTGCCATCTATGATGACATATCAATGTTTTGGGTTATTTATCAATTTGACATTCAGCTTTTAAAAATCAAACTATCAAGATTGTGATACAATTTGGGAGCTCCTATGTCTGTGAGGCAGCTTTCCTGTCCATGGTGTTTATAAAATAATGATTACCGCAACCTTATATCAAACTTAAACTTAGAAAATTGTGTGCTGTGTTGTTTAATCACATAATTATACCAACAGTTAAATTTTTTTTAATGGTAATACACACACGTTACATATGAATTATGACAGATGAAACTTGTATTGAAAATTAATTATATGCTGATGCACACAGGTCACATGCGAAGTACGTACTGTACTGTACTGTATGACATAGTTGTAACCAAGAAAATTGTATGTTAGGTTGCTTAACCATGTAATTATATCCCCAGGTATAGAACATTAAATTATCAAAGAAACATGGCACATATTAAACATGACAGAGTTGTAGCCTGTTTCTGCCAGTGTTTACTTTTAGACTTCTCCAATATGTAATAAATTTTCCTTACATTGTTTTTATAGCTAAATACGTTTATCAATATGTCCGTATTTCCTAAGGATGCTCATATATATACAGCATATGTAATGACTTGGGGTCGCACTGGATAGGCGACAAAACTAGACGGGGTCGCACTGGAAAATGCTTGGGAACCCCTGGTCTGTATGATTATATACAATATGCTATATTAATGTTAATTATGTTAACTTGAAGAAATAATGCCAGTATAAAAATTACACAATACTAGAGGCATAATAATTACTGTAGTTCCTGTGCAAGAGCATGAAAGATTAATGATTATATTACAAGTTGAAACATTACAAATACCTATATAACAAAGGAGTTGGTCTCCCAACTTCAGCTGGAAACTTGTAGGAACAGACATACAATATCTGTTAAAACTAGATAAAAGTGTTACCTAGGGCTGGTCTGAGAGTTGGTGCCTGTTGCTTGGAAGACACGAGTTGTTTGCCTCGAGTTCTTGAAGTGTCATCTTGAACAGACTGAATCTGCAGGAACCATAAACAAGTACAGTATGTATGTATGTTAACAGTGCTTAGGAGAGACTGTAACTTTGAGTATCTGCAAACATTATAGCAGTAATGTACTGTATAATGCAAAAATATTTATGCAAGAACATAAATTTTTAAGATTGGTAAAGAGGGAAAAATAATTGTTGTTATAAAGTATGACTTTTGCATACAGTAGTGTAAAAATATCCCACATACCAGTACATGATAATTAATAAATTTCTTAGATCATTTAAATTTTCATATTTGCTACAGTAATGTTTTGGCAATTATGTGTACAGTAACTAAATATTTGGTAATTATATATCTCTTCACTAAATAACATGATAAAATTTTTATAAATTACAAAAAGATTAGATTATGGTAGCAATTTTCTGGATGCAACAATTCTGTCCATGTTAGCCATCAGGAAACAGGCAGCTACACTGATAAAGTTTAATAGATGATCTTCACCCCTGTACGATATGTGCAGGTAGAAAAATTATTGGTTTTTTATCTAAGTGTCTGGTGCACTGATAAGTTTACATAGCACAAAAATAAATACTTTAATATAGGTATTGTATTACCAGATACTCAAAGCTGTCTCCTCTTTACTGATTAGGTACAAGGCATTGCATACTATTGCATTAAGGCTCAGTTGTTAGGTTTAATAAAGTGAAAAGGTTAATTATATATACGTATATATATATTATTCATTATTTATGCATAGTTATGACCATGTTTTCAATGTTAAGTCACTAATTTGGTTATGTAGATAGTAAGTTATACATCTTTTATTATTTAATAAATACCTGAATATCTATCCTTAGTTTGACTGACATCTACTTTCGTAATACAGTAATATCTAACTCAATTTACCGTATATCACAAGAAACTTATAGATATACTGTACCGCACTACGCTGTGTCCACGGTTTATTCTGTAACAAGAGCTCCGAGGGTCTTGTAAGTTACGACCTCCAGATACAGTGTGTGAAGTCACAAGATGGAGGGTATTCTATTCAGAGTATCAAAGTAGGGAGGATTTACATCCTCGAGGATTGACTTACAATGTCAGCTGGGAGATACAACATTGGAGTGTGATTCCTTTTGAGTATCTGGCTCCTGATCCACTTCTGCTCCCACAACTTAAGGTATGCAACCCACCTCAACTGTTTTTCAATTCACCCATGTTGAGGGATTTCTTCTGTTAATGTTATTCCAGAGAAGCAAGAAGCTTTACATATTCAGCTCTTTCCTTTATGATCGTTTATTTTACAAGCTACATCTCTTACCTTATGATGTCATTTCTTTAACTTTCAAATTTTTTTTTAAGATATAACTCGTGTTTTGCGAGCTTCAACTCCTGAATCCTATCTTCCTACTTTTATTGTGGATGATATTATAAAGAAAGAGTGAAGCTTGAAATATTAAGACATTTTTATTAACGAGAACATTTACAGTAGAAGAGAAAGGTATAGGATTTTGAATGTTCTAGTTCACATAGTATGAAGTTGTGAGAGATAAACAGATAGCTGTTCTAAAACTAGTCTTAACGAAGCTTTCTGTAGTTAAAGTTACTTTTCAGTAATAAGTCATTTAGTCACCTGCAGGTGGGACAGATGGACAGTTAGAGCAGAACCATCATGGTATGGTATATGCACATCACCCATCTACAAAAGGAAGTATACCAAATGGCTTAAGTTTATTTAAAACTGTTGAATGAGCTGATTTTACAAAATTAAGTTTGAAAATACCTACGGTCAGATACAGCAAAGTTGAACTGGCTTAGGGTGTCTTAATTGTGAATCGAGATAATGTACCTCATTTATGCCAAGTGGTGAGAACAATCCACTCACAATTGGCAGGAGAGTAGATTCTTGAAACTTATGACCATAAACAGACAAATCAAATGGTGTATCCCCACATTGCTGAAGGATAAAAAAAAATCATTATCAGTATTTACATATAATTGTTTATCTTAGGAACCATATTATATTAAAAATATATATCCTGTACATATTTGTAATTGCATTGATAAGTTGCTTTTAAGAACAAAAATAAAACTCAAGTTTATTACACTACAACTCACTTGAGTATAAAATGGTAGCGTCCCAAACATTTGTATTATGAAATTACATTGTAAATTATTCTAAGAATACAGTAGTGTTAAATAAAGTTACAGGTATAAGCAAAAAGTTAACTTCTCTCGGCATTAAGGCAACATTAAACATGAATGGAAAAATATACCCATATTTGAACTATTGAAAGAAATAATTATTGAAGAGAAAACTTAATTCTTATAACTACTGCTACAGTGCTTGGTATTCTTTAATAAGATTTCCTGCTATGACTAAACGCTGTATTTCTGATGTGCCTTCATAGATTTCAGTGATGCGCGCATCTCGATAGTGTCTCTCCGCTGGCATGTCACTGACGTATCCCATACCGCCAAGGATCTGTATAGCCTGATGACCACAGAAAGTGGCTGTTTCTGAGGCAGCCAGTTTAGCCATGGCAGCAAACTGTTGAAAGTGGGAGAAAAGGTAAGCATAACATTTAAGTGTCATCTCAAACTTAAAAATGAATCATGGTAACCATTCCAATATTCTGTTTATAACCCGCACTTATATAAAATGCATCTTCCTGAGGCTGGAAAATGGATGCAGCCAGTCATGGTGCTGGTGGACAGAGGATAAAGGATTGTACAATATAAGGTCTGGAAGATGGGTGATGATAAAGAAGAGTACCTGGAGGTCAAACACAGAAGAGAAGTTTATTTGGTTAAGATGTATGAACAGGATGCATTTGCAGATAAGATGAATAGTGAATATGCTACAGGTGAGATATACAGAATAGCAAGGCAATTCGAGGATAGAAACAAGGATTTAACTGAAGAGCAGAGCATGAGAAATGACTATGAAGATGTGGCTGACAATCATGAGGAAGTTAAGGATGTTTGAAGAAAATAATATGATCGACTGGTGAATAAGGAGTTTGACTGGGACAAAGGCAAGTTCTGACCATTACAAACAATATAGGCATTGCCAACCAAGTAGAAGTTTAACCTGCAATATTATATATTAAAAAATTGAAAGATATCATGGAAAGGTAAAGAAAGGAAAACATCTGACCTTGGTATATGGCTTCCCTTCATCCTTAAGTACAGCTGCCTTATAAGTCAGAAGACGTGCTGATTCAATTTTTAGTGCCATGTCTGCCAGTTTTTGCTGCAGAAATAGTAATTTATCATAAGTTCATAAGTGCACAATCACATTCAATTTAAATAGTTGCCAATAAGATAAAATAATAAATTGTACTGTAAAGGTATTACAAAGATGTGGTTGCTGTGTGGGGCAACTTTAAGCAAAGTCATTCCTAGGTAGCCTCGAACACATGAGGTAACCATTACAATATTATAACACCAGGCATTTGGAAATAGCTTAAAGGTGTACAGACTGGCTGACTCATTAGAGTGTTATAATATCAGTATTTGAGTATCACTTATTGAAAGTAGGTCCTCCAGGCACGATGGGACAGTGCAATTACTGCACCGCAATAATACTAAGCTTTGTTATACTGTATAAGAGTGCAGTGTGGACAGAGCATTGCATTCACTAACTATGAAGTTAGGTACCTATTCACAGATTGGAGATGAATGCTGTATCCACTTGAAGGCAGCAGCCCTTTATATATCCATCATTAATAACCACTATTTCTATCATATGATGTGAAAATGTTTTTCAATCTTGTCCACAAGTTGATTCTACAAATTTATGACTACAGGTGCACACCAGTGGTGTATTCTTAATGAATGTAAGGTATGCATTGCATGCCTAGTAGAAAGCAAAATATATTTTTAAATAGTGTTTTCAATAATACAGATTTATTTTTAAAGTCTTCACAGTTTTCACTCAGGAAAGTCGAGGAGACTCAGCTGTATAGATATGTACATACCAAGATATGTGAACACGCCTGACGCCAAGACTCTGTTACCATTCATTGTACCATTTATTCACATGTCTGTATTACTACATATTATTATAGCATGTCTGATGTCCATGCTTATGTCTAATGCCTATGTTCATTTACTATGTCCCGATGTACTATGTCTGTACCGCGCTAGTCGAGTAATTAGAAGACCTCATTTATTGTCCTAGGAATGTCTAGCAACTCTCTTTGCCTGGCTAGCTAATTTCCCTCAGATCGGCCTCGGCCTACCTACGGTCCGGGGTCCCTAGTAACCGCTCCTGTATCGGTTGGCTATCACGCCCAGCCTTGTACACTTATTGAATATACCTACTGCTCGTGCCCTGGAGTTTCAAGAACCTTGTCTAGGATTACATCCACCACACCACATGGCGCAGTCTGAGTAGCTCCAACACGACAGTTTACAAGCCTCAAGAGCCGGCCCCGTCTGTTTCCCGGCCTCGTGTTTCCCGCCCAGAAGATATACTCCACAGTGCCCCTGGATTTAAAGTGCTTTGTGACCTTGTGAAGTGCCCTAAGTGAAGTGCAGTGCCTTTCATGTCTCTTTGCTATGTTTCTGCGGCCCTACAGGTAGCAGACACGCCTCCAGCCCAGTTTCCAAGACAGCACTTCCGGCATACCCCCCATCCACGGAGGCTCGCAAGCCACTGCCCGCGTCCCCCTCCACTGAGTCATCACCAGCATCTCGCCCGGGCGCGCGGAGGAATACACCGCCGCCAGCCGCCTCCTCTCACTTCACAAATATTACAGTCAGTACTCTTTTACTTGCCAGCCAGTTCCTGCACTTAAGCAAATCCATTGGCGAAAATATAGCACTTCACCTTATTCTCCTTGTCTTTCCCATCGCAACAATACCAAACACGAGATGTCTGACCACGACGATTTGCTGGGAAATTTATATGAGGATTATGAGGAAGACGACGCCTCACAGACCCTCCCACCCCCCCTCACGCCTCACACGCCGGGCGCGCCAAATTCAAAGGATGGGAGCCAGGATATACGTCAGTTAATCCACTTCCTACAAGTTTCTCAAGAGAAGGAAGCCCAAAGACGTCAATTAGAGGAGGAAAAACGACGTCAAGAGGAATTGTCAAGACAGTCAGAGGAATCAGCTTACCGCCTTCAACTTCAACAACAACACCAAGCTGATAACCGCAAATTCCTGGACCTATTGGAATTGCTGGCAACGAGGACGACTTCACCAGCTGCCACAACCAACTCGCCAGCTTCAGCCTCTTCATCTATCCTTCAGACAACGCCTCCTCACACGTCACCTATCTCCCCTAGGTATGCCTCAGTGTCTTCTCAACCACCCGTTCCAGTCTCAACTCTCGTCGACCTCTCCGTGCCTCCTCCACCGCCTGCCGTCTCGAGTACACCCCTGCACAGCAAGTCTTCAGTTCCCAGTCCCCCACCTCTTCAATCTGATGCAACATATCAAGTATACCGTCAATGGCGACGTCGTTTCGAAGACTTTGCTGTTATGTCTGACCTCTACCGAATGCCCCCTCATAAACAACTCATCCAATTAAGATCGTGCATTTCCCTCGATGTTCAACGCCTCCTAGAGCACACGCTAGCCATCCCCCCTGACTCCCCCAGGTCAGTGACAGAGGTTTTAAACGCCTTGCAGAGTCATTTCCGTGGCCTCCGCAATGAAGCTTTGCGTCGTAGGGAACTGCTATCCTGCAAACAAGCTTCTGGGGAATCATTCTCAGACTTCTATGCACGACTTAAGGACCTAGCAACCGAGGTGGACCTATGTACAGGCGATCCTGTAACCTGTGCTGAGATCCAGCTCAAGATGATCTTGCTGATGGGTGTACGTGACGAGGACCTGCTTCAGAAACTCCTCACCCTCGACGCCGCCTCTTCCCTCACCGACTTCGTCACCTGTTGCAGGTCGTATGAGGCCACAAGAGAGGCTGCCTCAGCTATACACTCATCGCCATCTCAAGTCCACGCCGTCTCCACCTACAAGAGGAATCAACGCCAGATGCAGACGACGTCCTCTCCACAGCCCCCGTCACAGTCACCAGTTTCTTCTCCCGAATCCTGCAGAAACTGTCAGCACCAGCATGGTCCAGGAAAGTGCCCTGCGGCTGATAGTACATGTCGAAACTGTGGGTTTCAAGGCCATTGGCCCCGCACACCTCGATGTCCTGCCAACAAGGCCTCATGCAACGCTTGCAACAAGCAAGGACACTTCGCCAAGTGTTGCAGGTCCACCAAGAAGCCTCCATCTCCAGGTCAAAACGTCTCTTCACAGCCCGACAGAACGTCCACACCACCGTCTCCCAAGAATAACAAAGGATGCCGACGCGTGGATGATACCTCGAGTGACAGGTCCCCCAAGCCCGTCAATGTTCGTCTGTCCTACGGTACCAACTCTTCCAACCTCCTGATGATACCTGACACGGGCGCGGACATCACGGTGATTGGACCAACACACCTGGACGCCCTCAACATCCCCAGGAGTAGCCTGTCACCCACAGCCATGAACGACGTGCTCACAGCGGACGGGTCCCCGATGTCTCCACCTTTGGGTTGCTTCAAGGCAACACTACAGCTCGGTCCCAAGTCTTGCCTTGCCACAGTCCACGTCCATGAGGGCATCCAAACCCCTCTCTTGTCATGTGGCCATTGTCAGGACTTGGCCATCGTCTCATCCGAGTTCCCAAAGCCCATCCTCGCTGTGACACACCTCAACAGGTGTGCAGAGATACCTGTTTCAGCCATGACCACACCTGCTGCCGCCCGGGAGTTCTTTTTTCGTCAGTTCAGCGACGTCCTTGTCTCCAAGCCCGACCTCCAGAAGACGCCGCTCAAGAAGATGACAGGCCCCCCGATGAGAATCCACCTCAAGCCTGGCGCGACGCCTTTCGCCATCCACACACCCAGGCCTATCCCCTTTGCCATACGGGACAAGGTGAAGGCGGAGCTCGATTCTCTGGTGCAGCAGGGGATCATCAGACACGCCGGTGAGGAGCCCTCCGAGTGGTGCCACCCTATGGTCTTGGCACCCAAGCCTGTAGGTGTTCGCATCACAGTGGACCTCACCCATCTCAACTCGCAGGTCTCCCGTCCCGCCCATCCATCGCCTACGCCCATCCAAGCAGTCCGCAGCGTCACCCCGTCTGCAAAGTTCTTTACCACGGCGGATGCACTACATGGGTACTGGCAAGTCGACCTGGCGGAAGAAGATCGCCACCTCACTACATTCATCACGCCCTACGGCCGCTTCCAACACTGCCGCGGACCCATGGGCTTCGCAGCAACGGGGGATGCGTACTGCCTCCGTGGGGATATGGCTCTGCAGGGTGTCACCAACTGCGTGAAGGTCGTAGATGACATCCTGCTCTTCGACGATGATCTCCCGGCCCACTTGAACCGAGTTCATCTGATGCTCACAAGATGTCGTGCCCATGGTATCACCCTGAACAAAGATAAATTTGTGGTCGCCGCCCCCCAAGTTAACTACTGCGGCTACAACATCTCGCCAGAGGGGATCTCAGCTGATGAGGAGAAGGTCAAGGCCATCAGGGACTTCCCTACTCCAGCGAACCTGACCGACCTTCGCTCATTTATGGGCCTGGTAAATCAGCTGGCCGACTTCTCCCCTAAAATCGCCACATCAGCCCAACCTCTACGCCCCCTCATGAGCCCCAAGCGCTCCTTCCTCTGGACTCCTGACCACGACCTAGCGTTCAGGAATGTTAAGAAGGCGTTGCTGTCACCACCAGTCCTGGCACCCTTCGACCCGTCCTTACCAGTGGTCCTCCAGACCGACGCCTCCCGTCTATACGGCCTCGGATATGCCCTCCTTCAAGACCACGGCCAGGGTAGACTGTGCTTAGTTCAGTGTGGCTCCAGGTTTTTGACGGACACGGAGACCAGATACGCCACCATTGAACTAGAGATGCTGGCAGTCGCCTGGGCTATGGCCAAGTGCCGCCTTTACCTGTTCGGCCTTGGGCATTTCACCCTCATGACGGACCATCGCCCGCTCATACCCATTCTTAATCACTACACGTTGGACGCCATCGAAAATCCTCGCCTCCAACGTCTCAAAGAGAAGACCGCCCCTTACGTCTTTACAGCTGTGTGGCGCGCCGGGAAGCTTCTGTGCATACCAGACGCCCTCTCCCGAGCCCCTGTTAGTCGCCCCACACCTGAAGATGAAGTCGACTGTACCATGGCCGCTGCTCACGTTCGGTCTTTAGTGACACACACAGCCACTTCTCTTGCTGACAAGACGACGACGACGCCCTCCATCGAAGACGATAGGACTCTCCAGGAGCTTCGCATCGCCGCCGCTCAAGACCCGGCATACGTCCAACTCCTCGACTACGTCTCCGCTGGATTCCCCACCAACCGCTACGACATTCACGCCTCCGCCCTCCCCTTCTGGAAGCTAAGGGATAGCCTCTATGCGGACGGAGAGCTGGTGTTGTACGGCCCCAGGATCGTCGTTCCCGCTGCCCTCCGCCGGCGCACCTTATCCCGCCTCCATGACAGCCACCGCGGCGTTGAAGCCACCAGGCGCAGAGCCCGTCAGACCGTCTTCTGGCCTGGTATTGACGCCGATATTAAGAGCACGGTTGAGGCCTGTGAGCCTTGCCAGCAACTCCAACCCAGCCAGCAACAAGAGCCGTACCTGTGCAATGACCTCCCAAAGCGGCCCTTTGAGTCCGTGTCCGCCGACTTCTTTAATGTGGCCGGAAAGTCTTTCCTGGTGGTCGCCGACAGGCTCTCTGGATGGCCCGTGGTAGTTCCCTGTGGTCGGGACACCACCTCTTCCAGGGTCATCCGGATGTTTTGTTGCTTCTTCCGGGAAGTCGGAGTGCCTCTCCGCCTCCGAACCGACGGTGGGCCCCCGTTCAATAGCCACGAGTTCAAGAGCTTCGCCGAACGCTGGGGCGTCCACCACATCGTCACCTCCCCTCATTACCCGCAGGCGAATGGCCACGCCGAGGCAGCGGTAAAGTCCGTAAAATACCTCATCCTCAAGACAGCACCGACGGGGAACCTGGACTGCGAGGAGTTCGACAGGGGCCTACTGGAACTCCGTAACACCCCTACCCCTGCCGGACGCTCTCCTGCCCAGGTGTTGTATGGCCGCCCCCTTCGTACTTGTGTGCCTGCCCACCCCCAGTCCTTCTTAGATGAATGGCAGATCAAGGCGGACGAGTGTGACCGCCGTGAGGCTGCCCGGATGGCCCAAGTGACAAGCCACTATGACGCCCAAGCCCGCCCCCTTCCCAGGTTGGCCGTCGGCCAGCAAGTACGAATCCAGGACCCGACGTCACACCGCTGGGACAAGGTCGGGGTCGTCATGGGCCGTGGCGAGTCTCGTTCGTACCAAGTCCGCCTCCCCAGTGGTCGTGTGTGGTGGCGAAACAGACGCCATCTCCGCCCAGTGCCATCCTCTAGTGACGAACCTTCCTCCCCGTCCCCTGTGTCCCCTTGCCCAGACCAGGAACGAAGGTCGTCAGTTGATCCTCCCATTGTCCCTCGCCGCTCCCCCCGACTCATGGAAAAAGAGTCCGTAGCCGCTCGAGATTGCACTACGAGCGTAAAGGGGGAGGGAGGTGTATAGATATGTACATACCAAGATATGTGAACACGCCTGACGCCAAGACTCTGTTACCATTCATTGTACCATTTATTCACATGTCTGTATTACTACATATTATTATAGCATGTCTGATGTCCATGCTTATGTCTAATGCCTATGTTCATTTACTATGTCCCGATGTACTATGTCTGTACCGCGCTAGTCGAGTAATTAGAAGACCTCATTTATTGTCCTAGGAATGTCTAGCAACTCCCCTTGCCTGGCTAGCTAATTTCCCTCAGATCGGCCTCGGCCTACCTACGGTCCGGGGTCCCTAGTAATCGCTCCTGTATCGGTTGGCTATCACGCCCAGTCTTGTACACTTATTGAATATATCTACTGCTCGTGCCCTGGAGTTTCAAGAACCTTGTCTAGGATTACATCCACCACACCACATCAGCGTCCCTCAATGCATGCAGAAGGATAAGCCACATGCCCTCAGTGGATATACAGACGTAACCATCCTATCAATTGTATGTATATTATGTATGCTGTATGTATACTATGTATGTGCTCCATTTATATACACTATTTATTCAGCCTAGCTAGCAGCGTGTGGTAATGTATTTACCATGTCCCACATGCTTAATTAATGTGCCTGGCGACATATGGGAGCTGTTAATGTATCACTTACCACATGTCGCCTAGAGGCTAGTTGACCCCCAGACAGAGTAAGGAGCACCACCTCCCTTGTGTACCTTCGTTTATCCAGTAAATAGAACCTACGAAAACTCTACAGGTGTTTGTGTTCGCTCCTGTAGATAGAACTTGATACCCAGAACACATGCATCAATAACATGCTAAAATGAACTATATTGTATTGGAGCATAAGGAATTTGAGCCATTTTAGTCAAATTTAATACTTTTCCCTTAAAAAGCATGAAGTCTTATGTTATACGGTGATACAGGTATTATATTACCTAAGAGTTGTTGTTCCATAAGAGTGGCTATTTAATAAAGTTTCTGTAAATGTAATGGGTACAAATACATGCACTTCGAAAACAGCATTCACTTGTTGAGAGGCTATGTAGACCGGTGGCGGCCTCCGTCGGCTGGACAAAACTGGTCCACATTATTATTTTTAATATTTATAAATAACCGTTAGTCTGCTTTCAGTTATAATTTTTTCACTTGGGAAAGTTATTCAGTTTTCTGTTTTACTTGAAATAACAATCGGATCATATAAATAAAAATATTTACTAAATATTTAAATGTTCAGCAACAAGATCATTGGCAACTTTACAGAAGGCCAGTGTTATGCATGATCCCTAGTCATTTTTTTAACTCCTTTATTTCTAAATTATTGCAAATCACACTGAAAGCTTAATATTCTTTTGCCGTAAGTATTTTTGCACCCATTATTTAATGATTTATAACAGATATTTTGTCAGATGCCACTGATATAATTTAAGAAATTAGGTATTTATAAAAGCTTGACAACCCTTATTTAGAGAAAAGCCATATCCTACTTGATATTTGATTTGATAACTGATATACAGTATGTGGGTGTTCTGCATGTCTCATCAGTGCAATCACGATACACCAATGGCACACACTGTTTTATCCTGGTACACAAATAGGCAGGGGTAATAATAATAATAATAATAATAATTATTATTAGGTATTATTATTTTATCACTGTTGTTAACATTATTAGTAGTATTAAAATAAACTGTATTGATAATGAAATTATTAATACACATTCCAATGTTATTTTAAGACTGCTCACCACCTCCCACAGACATAACAAGAGGTCTTGCAAGGCCTCGGGTATGTTTATTCAATATTGTTTTTCCAAATTCACATCCGTGTTGGATAAAATGTGTTCCCTAATACATTCATCGCATTATAACCAATTCTCATCATGAAAATGTGTTACAGGATAACAGACTAATGCAGATATAAACTTAAATAGTTGTGTGATGCTTTTGAGTGGATTTATCTAAAAAAAAAAGATGAATATTTAAGAAATGAAATAAGAGAACTGCACATTTCTGGGAGACCACAGTACAGTACAGTACTCCTAATATTTCAAGCTCTAACTGTACACTATTAAGTAATACAATCAGTTGCTTCCCACAATTTTCCTTCATAAAGACTTAAATTTTACATATATTTACACCTAATTATAACTGTCATCTATTTCATTACTACTCCAATTTTTATTGAATTTTAGTACAGTAACATGTACTTTAGCCGGAACTCTCCGATAGCTGGTGCCATGGGTTGCGTTGGGCCTACCCACGCAACCCAACTCCAATGTTTGTTTTACAGGAGATAAGACACCAGGCGAGCCGTGACTCCATCATCACTATTTCATTAGTAGTTATGCAATAGCTCATGGGGGCTGATTGAGACAGTGTTGTATTGTCCATCGTGTCTCACGCCCCAAAACCACATTTTTAGCCAGTAGACCCTAGACAATGGGTTAGTCAAGACCTCCTCCTCCCGTCTTAAGGAAACGGGAAGCAACACAGAATTCTCCTGCGCGACACCGTCAACAATGACTGTCAGTGATACAAGACTATGAGTGCCAACCCAAGGTCTGTTATTCCCTGTGGAAAGATCAAGTATGAGAAAGCCTGGTTGCAACAAGAGCGATCCAGTGGATGTATCACTTGAGGAATTAAGGTTCTGTTGAGTCATACCCATAGTAGAGTCATCAAATGTGCATCCCCAGGTTGAAAATTCCCTCTTTACAAGATAAATTTCATTATGCCGTGAATGTGAGCGACTCATATATCCATGCAAATTGTAAATCATTGTATGGAAGCTTGCCAAATAAATGTAGGAGCAATTATCTGCCAGTATCTGTGATCCTATCTCATTTTTACTAAAGGTAATGACTAATTGGTTATAACAAAGTATAACCAATAACTTAGAGACGGATGTTGGAAATTATTGGAATTCATTAAATCATCATTTATCAAGTATAAATCACATGGAATGTCAGGTGGTGGAGTGAATTTCTACGTAGATACACCATAATCTCCTGTAAGTAACCAGTGTGAATGCATCTAACTCTACGGTAAGAAATAAGAAACACATAATTATCCCCATAATTTCGTGACAGCTGGAATTTAAATTTGCTTGGAATTTTTCTGGAAAATTCCAGGTTTGAATTTTTTTTCCGAGGAGCGCATTTTCTGGACAATTCTGAGGATGGGAGTTTCATCCAGGTTTGAGAAATGAAAATCAGGCGCATTTTCCGGAAATTCTGAGAACATTTTCCTGGTATCTGGAAAAATTCCAGGGATGGGGGATATTTCCGGGGTTGAGAGTTGTCTCGTTACCCGGAAATCTCTCATTCCAGAAGTGCTCTGCACCAATTGTTCTGGCTAATGGATACTTGTATACTGAAATAACAATTAGCAGAAAATAATTGAGAGTTCTCATGAAATAAGTTTGCAAATATCACTTTAATAGAAGTTAAAAAATTTAATGCATGTGTCAATACTTTCAGCTATATCTTGATGAAACCTAACCTAACCTAATCTATCCTTCACCTAACACCATAATTAATAAGAATACTTCTTTTATCCTCCTGACAAGTGGAACCAAATGAGAATCAACAGAATTTTAGTGCTGTAACGGTAAAATACAAGTACTGTACTGTACCTGGATAACTTGCATCTTCAGGATTGGAGCATTAAAGGCCATTCTCTTCCCCGCATAGTCAATGGCACAGTCAAAAGCAGCTTGGGCAATGCCAAGTGCTTGACCAGCTATTCCAATTCTCCCAGCATCTGTAAGATTTGATTCATTTGGGTATTATAAAAGACTTAAAAAAAAAAAAAAAAATGCTTTACAGAGTATACAGTATATTACTGTATTATCTTTCCACATTAAATCAAGAAGTTCAAACATCCTCAGTTAAATTAAAAACTGTATTCCATAATACCTACCTAAAGTCATCATTGCAATTTTGAAGCCCATGCCAGGTGCTCCCAGCATGTTTTCTGACGGAATCTGGCAGTCCTCAAATATAAGATTACACGTTGAAGACCCCCGGATACCTAACTTATCTTCTTTCTTTCCCAATGACAGACCTGAAAATATAATAAAGAAATAACAGAAGAGTTGGTCACATGACAAATAAGTATTTGGGTACAGTACAGGAAAGCCTCCGATAACGACGGTTCTACTAATGACGATTCATATTTAAGACCCTGGTTAATTTAGGACCCAATTCAATTTACACCATTAATTTCTTCGTATTTACGACGAAAATAGAATAAAAAATAAAATAAAATTACATTTTTATATAAATAATAACTAAATCTCGATATTATAAAAAAGAAAAAAAAAACACCTTGTGTACAGAGGCTGCCAGGCTTGTGAGAACAAACAGTTGCAGCTGCCGGGCCTTTTGTTTTCACGCATCTGAACAGGAAAAGGAGAAAAACTTTCTCCGATTTCTTATGGTATTTTTGCATCTCTATTCAACATGAGCAAGAGAGAAAGTGATGGTTCCAAAGCTAAAAGAAAGTGTTAAAGCTTAACCGCGAAACTAGATGTGTTAAAACGATATGAAAAAGGTGAGAGGTCTGTGGATATTATATGGAGCAAGCAATGAATATGTTTTCTGAAGTGGATCCATTAAGAGATCAAAGCATTAAAATTAACAGGAACATGAAAAATGCATATGACTTACACTTAAAGATGTATAATGAGAAAAGAAAGCAGCTGTGTACAGTTCTTTCCACAGCATCATTATTCGAAAGCCTAAACCATCAACTTCAGCTACACCATCAAATTCAGCATCATAAGCAGCTTCAGCAACAGCCTCATGTTAAGTAACAGTTTCAGCAACAGCTACGACATCTTTATGAAAAGCTACAGCTTCAGCCAGAGTTGAACCTGATGACTTGGTCATCTTTGAGTAAAAACTGGCACAACATTCATTGGCTGTCCTAATATTTTAGACTTTACCAGCATTGGTGAGTAGAGTCTTTGTTTTACATTAATATTATTTAAGACATATATGAACAGTAATAAGTGGTGCTTTCATATTCTTATGTAGAGAAATGATGAAGTTTTCACATGTATGCACTTACACAAGTTGGCATTCCCAAACCATTTCGTTTTTTCTTTACCATTAATGGTTAGCTACATCTATTGTTCCATTTATTAACATTAAATAACACTACAGTACTTAAAACATGCATATTATTTTTTTTTTTACATTAATTTTACTACAGCTACAACCAGGGTCTTATTTTCTCCAGTTTCTTATGTAGAACCATCGTCATCGTGTTGTAAACACTAATGAAAACAATACTGTCTCCTCTCCTCTTGTGTGTTTTAATATTCTACGTATTATTAATGAATTGCATTGTTCATTTCGAATAAATAAATATTAATTCAATCAAATACAGTACTTTTTCTGTACATTACACAACACTAATTAAAACAAACATATTTTTTTACATTAATTTTACTTCTGCAATAACCAGGGTCTTATTGTCTCCAGTTTCAGGTGGATAACTAACATTATGGGTGCAAACACTGACAACAACAATGGCATCCCATCTCCTCTTGTGTGACCTTATTATTATTGATTTATATTATAAGGTGTATTCATAAACATTATTTAAAGAATTTAGTTTGCATTTTTCATTAATTGTATTTTGGGGGGAAAAAAGAGGTAAAAAGCCACATAAAACATATGAAAAGGTCACACTAGGGAATGCATCTCATTATTATTGCTTTATTTTAATAGTAATTAATGATTCACGATACAATGATTCACCTTACACTGATATTGGAAAACACATTACCGTCATTATTCAAGGCTTTACTGCACTATTCATTAACACTGTACAGCCTTCAGTCCAGTATCAGACAAAATCAAGTTTTCCCTAAGTTATTACAGTGTGTGTCAATGGTGAAATATTTAAATTTTTTCCAACACGAAACTGTTTCCTAGGGCACACTAAGATTTCTTAGTAAATGCTAAAAAAAATCCATTAATTTCATTATTTTCATAAAAGTACTCTTTCAGCTCAATATGATCATGAAGAACACAAATGTAAACTATTACTTCCCATATGCGACAATGAACAATTATACGCAGGTTTGGTTGTACAGTACATGGGTTCGCCAAGGGGCTTAACTCTGTGAACTGGGAAGATTCTGCTGTGCTATACTGTACTCCAAATTCTTGACTAATAACAACAAGAAATCAACCTAAAGTACTTCCTAATAGATACCTGCACCTCTTCCCAACAGTGTGTTTAAACAAAATTTTATCAGGATCTACAATAATTATAAATTATTTTCTCTGAAAGAACTACAGTACCTTGAGGAATGTGGTCTAAGAACCCATGCTTGTCTCACAGTCAACAGGATAAATTCACCTGTGTAGACTCTTCTTCATTAAAAATTTATACTCCATGGTCAAGGTACATACCTAAGAGACTGTCATATATACTCAAACTAAACACACCCTTAGAGCCCCCTTTTTTCCCTTAATCTTCTTTGCACTTTTCCATTTACATAACATCTTGTAGCCCATCCTAGGCACTTACAGTACGTGTCTTAATTTTTTATAAGAGTACAGTACAGTACTCATCATTCTGACATGGAAAATGTGAAAACTATTATACCATCTTCATGCTTTATAAAATGCAGGTTCATGTAGTGCCTCTTTTGTAATAACAATGTGATTTACTGAAATATATAAGCAAAGACTGAGAGCCAAGTGCTTAAAATAGATTCTATATGCGTTACACTGCTTTTATTGCTAACAAAAGCTCAGTAGAGGTTATAATTCATAAGATTAACTATGCCAACTTACCCTCTATGGGTTTTGGTACAATAAAAGCAGATATGCCTTTATGTTTTTTTGACTTGTCTGTTGCAGCAAAAACAACTGTTGCTTCAGATTCATAACCATTGGTGATCCATGACTTTGTACCATTCAAGATGAAACTGTCTGCTTCTTCTGTGGCAATAGTTGATGCAGCACCTGCATCACTACCATTACCTACAATGCAGTACAAGGAATACATAATAATTTTCTCATGAAATGATGGAACACAAATATTATAAAGAAATTATATTTTAAATATTACTGTAGTGTTTCTGCACAACAAATTCCAAATAAGGAAAATATTAAAATAATCAGATCCTCGTACAATAACTTGCAGTTTACACACTGATTTAATACCGGGTAACCTTATTCTTAATATAACAAATCACAACATACCAGGTTCAGAGAGTGCAAAACATCCGACATGCTCGCCTGTTGTAAAGGGTGTAATCCACTCCTCTTTCTGCTTCTCAGATCCAAATGTCTGCACTGGGCCAATATAGAGTGAATTGTTGACACTCATTATGACTCCAGCTGTTGCACACCCTCTGAGGAAAGAAGCTTCTGATGATGTTATTTTCACAAACATTTCCAACCTAACATCCTTTTTCATGCATAAGAACCTTCTGCTATTTTGCAGGCTGGTCAAATAGATACAAATACCTTCCACTGAAGATGACAACTATTCCTACAGCTACCTTTCACTGATGATGACCAGCGTTAAGGGTTAATCGCTTATACAGTAATAACATTGTTAATAACTGTAAAGGCCTGGGACTTAGGGATAGAAATCCCTTACCAGCCTAATCAGGATCTTATAAAAGGAAAGTCAAGGACCATGATTTTCTGAGGAATAACAAACAACCGTTTGAGATTGACATCTCTTTACTATAAAAATATAACACAAAACTCTGACACCACTCAACAAACATCAAAAAAGGCAAGGTCGCCACTTGTAAAGGCCTGGGACTTAGGGATAGAAATCCCTTACCAGCCTAATCAGGATCTTATAAAATGAAAGTCAAGGACCATGGTTTTCTGAGGAATAACAAACATGGTTTGATCGCTCCTGCTCTCTTGTTTGCAGGGTGAGAGAGAGGGCATATCGAGCTATGAAACTATCTCCTTCTCCTATTACCCACACCTCTTTCATTACTTCTAGGAATCGTTGTATGGCTATTCTTCGTAGAGCCAAGCGGAATTTTATTAAAAGAAAGACCGCTGTCCTGACTAATTCTTCCTCTAGTAAATCCTTCTGGTCCTTAACTAAAAACATCTGTAACAACTTCTGCACGCCTTCTTTTCCTCCCCTCTTCCGTCCCAATAACTCTATAGCCAACTCTCCCCCTGACAAAGCCAACCTCTTTGGCACCTTATTCTCCTCTAATGCCACCTTAGACGATTCCTACTCTATCCCTCCTATCCCTGCACCTCCCACTGAACCTATGCACTTTCCTATAATCTCCACTCGCAGGGTTGCCGGTGCGTTATTCAGGTTGGATGTGAGTAAGGCGCAAGGACCGGACGGAATACCCCCCGGACGGAATACCCCCTTGTGTTCTGAGGGAGTGTGCTGAAGCCCTGGCCCCTGTGTTTGCTCACCGCTTTCACCTTTGCCTCAAACCCCAAACTTTTCCTTCTTCTTGGAAGCATGCCTTGGTTCAGCCCATCCCAGAGAAGGGTGACCATTCTAATCCCTCTAACTATCGGCCCATTGCCCTAACTTCATCCCTCTCTAAGATTTTCGAAACTATCTTGAACTCCCATTTTCTCCGTCACCTTGAACGCCTTTCTCTTTTGTCGGATCACCAGTATGGCTTTCGCCAGGCGACATCTACTGGTGATCTGCTCTCCTATTGCACCCATCTTTGGTCATCCTCTCTTAGGGATTATGGGGAAACTTTTGTCGTGGCTCTCGACATCTCCAAAGCATTTGACAGGGTATGGTACAAGTCTTTGCTATCTAAACTTCCCTCTTTTGGTTTCTCTCCCCCACTTTGTTTTCTCATCTCTAGCTTCCTTGAAAACCGATCCATGGCAGTTGTTGTCGAGGGATCAATTTCTCGCTCTTTCTCTACCAGTAGTGGCGTCCCACAAGGCTCTGTTCTTTCACCAACTCTCTTCCTTGTTCTTATCAATGATTTATTTCACACTACAACTAATTCTATCCATTCGTACGCTGATGATTCCACTCTTCACTCTTCCTCACATTTTCCCCTTCCTCCTAACTCTCAAACTAGATCTGTTTCTAGAACTGATATCATTACTTCTATCAATGCGAATCTGTGCAGCATCTCTGAATGGGGAGGTAGAAACTTGGCCAAGTTCAATAGTAATAAAACTCAATATTTATCAATTACACTGTAAATTAGACGATCTCCCACCAATTACATTTCAGGACGCTATCATCCTCCCAAATTCTGAAATAAATATGTTAGGCATCACCATTTCCTCCAATATGTCCTGGAAATCACACATCCTTAGTATAACTAAAGCTGCCACCCGAAAGTTGGGAATGCTGTACAGATGCCGCAGCTGCTACACTCCTGAGCAGTTGCTTCAAGTATATAAGGGATTCATTCGTCTTAACTTGGAGTACTGCTCTCATATCTGGGGTGGCTCTTCTTCTGTCCAACTATTAGATAGGGTGGAATCAAAGGCATTTCGTCTTATTAACTCTCCTCCTTTAGTCGACAATCTCTCTTCCCTTTCTCTTCGCCGCAATGTTGCATCACTCTCTCTCTTTTACAGGTACTTTAACGGGCAATGTTCGGTGCATTTGTCATCCTGTGTACCGTCGGCAAGGCCGTGGGTTCATAACACACGTCTTGCCCGTGGTGCCCACCAGTTCTCTGTGGATGTCGGTCACACGAGAATAACCCGTTATAGTACCTCCTTCTTTCCTCACACAGCCAAACTTTGGAATGCTCTGCCTTCTTCTGTGTTTCCATGCTCTTACAATCTGTCTCACTTTAAAAAGCTGGTTTTCCGGCATCTTGGTGGTTTAGATTAATACAGTATAACCTTTTTTTTTCTATATTTAAAATTTTTTTCCGTTCTTTTTTTTTCGCCCCCCAGGCTCCGTTGTGGGTTGTTTGACCTGTGCCCGAGTGGGCTAATTCTAGTAAAAAAAAACAAAAAAAAAAACAAAACAATTAACGGAAGTCAACAACTGATGGAATCAAACAATGAACAGATATATCCTACGGCAGCGGCCCTGGGGAAGGTTTTGAAAAGCGGTGATCCACTCTCGGGGGAAGGTCCATTCAACTCCTCACTCGAGTGACAACAGCCGGGACACAGACGGCGGAGATGAACTGACGGTCGTGGCAGCAAAGATAGTGGTTTGGGGTAGGTGTCCAAAGATTGACAGTCGATAGGTGAAGATCTGGGGACACAGCCCATGAGTCCAGAGCCTTTGATGAGAACACCATCAGAATTTGGGAGAGCAGCGGGGAGTCTGGGTAATGTCTGACGGTGACACTGGTAGCAGTGACCTCCTCACCTTTGTCCAACCCCCCCCCCCACCCAAGTGGGGGTCACGCCAGCAAGCGAGCGAATGAGCAGCGGTAACGAGCAGGAAGATCATTACCGCCCTAACAATAACGTAAAACTTGTATCTATTGCTTTTTTCTTGGGTCAACTCAAGACCAAATGTCCCACTGCCTATATTCCCCATATGTTGTGAAACTCAAATAAAGCAAATTCATGGAACTTGACCCTTTCATTGGACGGGGCCTGACTGAACCCTGAATGAATAATGTAGATTTTCAAAGAGAAACAATCAGTACTTCATCTTACCTGCTAATTTCTTCCATGGCAATAGCATAGGCCAGATAGTCCATCCCAGTTCCACCATACTCTTCTGGCACTGCAAGGGCCATTAAGCCTAAATCTCCCATTGTCTTCACCTATTGACACAGAGTTAATTTATTATGATATATATATATATATATATATTTCATGTAGATCCACAATGAAAACGTGGATAAGATAAATCTTGATAAAATCACACGGGAAAAGGGAAATAACGGAGCACCTTAGCTTTCGTCTTTATTCAAGACATCTTCAGAGGCAACTGGATTACATGGACAGAGAGAGGCTTAAATATACAGGGTGACCTCAAAACATGAGGTCAGGTCATAATGATGTCATCCACTAATCCCCACACCAACACACACGTAGAGGAGCTTAAGAGAAGGGGGGGTGACGTGATTAAGGAATTAAAATCAATAAACCTTAGTGATGGTCAGTTCAAAACTGATAATATGTTACATAAATTTATTTGTCAGTGGCCCAAGGTTAAAAATGCTTTGAAAACCTTTGATCTAGATGTATGATAGTTATTTTGTGGGTCCCTTTTTTCTGACCTGACTTGGCTAGTCACGTCACCACCCTTCTCTTAAGCTCTCCTCACATATATATATATATATATATATATATATATATATATATATATATATATATATATATATATATATATAAGCAAGGACTTTAAAATAATGTCAATTATGTCTTACAAAACCAAACAAATTATACTATCTGGTTGGAACTGTACAATACTGTACCAGATGGGCTGGATGGTGTTAAAATATCCACATACCCGATAATTATAAGATGCTCAAATTCCATTACCATCACAGAATCTTCTTATTTGTTCAAGGAAGCATTAAATTTTCTAGTTATTTCCCCTGATCATACAGGGTGTACAGTACTACCTGTGGATGGCTTTTATGGTTTCCTTTGGCTTCTAAATTGTTCTTTTTTCAGAGTGCAGGATTTATAGCTAAGTTTGGCATTACTCACTTGACTTAACTATGAAAAATATTTGATAATACTGTAGTGTAACTTCTTTTTCATTAGAGAAAAAAGTTGCTTATTATAAATCTCCCGACTCCTTAGGAATTAAATATTTCAAGCAGATTCAATAATTTTTGTCCATACAGTTCTCAATTTTTGCTAAAATTTACTGTAGAATGACAAAAAATCTTGATAATTACAAACATAAATACTAAATGAACAATTATTTCGACTTCAGTTTTCCTCTTTGCAACTGATCAGCCTATTAGCCAATTGGGCAGTCGGTCATGTCTTTATTATGCACTGCTGACAAATACTGCGCATGCATGAGCTCCAGAATGTACCCGAACATTCTCCAGTGCTGGTAAAGTCTGGTCGTAAATGAGCTAACACTGACTACCATCATAATGCTCTGACAGGTTATTCCAAGAGTTTAAATCGCTCACTCCAAAAAGTTAGCTCTGACAATTTTTTTTAGTTATGGTTTCTTTAACCTGAGGTTGTGATCACTAGTGGGGAAGGCATCCGTTAGGTCCAGTTATGAAAACTCAACTGAGTAATGTTTTCTGTGATACCTATAAACTTTTATTAAATCATTCCTTGCCTATTGTTAGTATAACCTGGGAGACTGTAGCTGCTCTAATCTCACTTGCTACTCAAGATCCTGGAGTGCAGGCACCAGTATGGTGGCCCTCTTTTGGACATTCTCAAATACCTGACAGTTTTGAGCATATCTCAGGGACCAATCAGGATGACAGTATTTCAAGTAAGGGATCAACCTTTCTCTGGTAGAAGGGGGGCAGTGGGGAGGGCTCAGATTAGGCGAGAACTCATTTCTTTACCTCATGCTGTTTTAGTTTGGGGATATAGATACCACTGTCATAAATTAGCCAACTCTATATCTTTTTGTTGCTGGATCAATGTGGAAAGTGGACTCTGTTATGATAGAATAGCAATCATTATGAAAGAGTCACCCATAAAATTTGTAAGAATAAAACTGCCCCCAAAACAAACCAAAGTGAATCCTATGTTGGACCACAAGCAATCCAGAAAAAGAACTTGATCAAAATAAATACAGTATACTCCTTCCTTCTGTAGCAGTGTAAAGAACTCACAAAACAACAACCACTTATAAATTTACCTCAACTCACCTGTTCTCTTGGGTATAGACCCTGCTTGTCAAACTTTCCTGCCAGAGGCTGCAGCTCTGCTTCTGCAAAGTCTCTACAGGTTTTCCTCAGCATTTCATGTGTCTCTGGGAGCTCAGCCAAAATTGAAGAGTGGCGGACGGAGGATAACCATGGTTGTGCTAAGTTTTGTGGCTGACCTCTCCATCCTGAAATGTAAATAATTTTGTGAGTGATAAATAGTTGTACAATTCAAGATTACCTTTGTTATAGCGGGAAGATGGAATAATACATAAAAGGGGAAGAGGTATTGAAATGGGGATGACAAAAGAAGTTAAGCATTTAAAGGGCAGCCAGCTCATGTCATGGCCACCTCCTAAGAGGGGAGATCCCTGGAGGGGTGAGGCCTTGTTAATAAGATAAGGAGATACATGGTTAGAGAACCCACAGACTGTTCTGATTTCTTGGACATGAAGATTATACTGTACATAATGTATATATTTGGGCTTTGGGATAATCATCTGTTAATAACTAAGCATCATAGAAATGTACCAGTACAGGTATGTTACAGTTGAGAGGCAATTTTGTTATTGATATCTCTTCAATCAGTATTTAAGGATCTTTCCCGATTTTCTACCAATTTAAGAATTGGTCTCTGCAACCATTTCCTAGATTCCATGGTTCTATTGGAACATACTTGGTAGATGAATTAGAACTGCCCTTTATTCAGTTTTCCTCCAGCCTTGGCCTAGGGGAAAAGAATTAGAATTGAATTGAAACAGTTTATTTAGCCAGAGAAAAACACAGATACAGAGTGGATAATAACAACAATATTAACATGGCTGAGCCAGTTGAGAACCTGAGCTCTCTTTTAGGCACCTGATATATACTACAGTGGTCCCTCGGTTAACAAACACAATTCGTTCCAGAAGGTCGTTCGTTAACTGAAATTTTTTTTAACCGAATCCATTGTTTCAATGGGATATTGGGGTATTGGTTCCAGCTCACAGAAAAGTACATACAAAGTAAAAACAAAAATGCAGTAAAGTACACTTACTTTGAGGTGTGTATGTAGAAGGTTCCTGGTTGATGATGATGATGGGGATGGGAATTAGAACTGGGGAGGGAGAAGGGAGAAGTGAAGGAAGTGGAGTGGAGGAGAAATCACCTTTCAGGGAACCATGCTTGATGCAGTCATTTCACCAATAAAATTTTAAGTTCACTAGGTGTAATTCAAGATTATTTTCTTTAAATCAACACTGCACTGCGTTATATATTATCAAATGTTAACTAAAGTTCAGAATGACCAATAATTTCAATGAAAAATGCAAAAATATTCAAGAAACCAACAAAATAGATGCTCTCTCCACTGTAAACAAAGCCTCAACTGACGCCTTGTGACTAACTCACGCATCTGATGGGCGCACAACAAACTAGTTCCCTGTACTGCATATATATCAATATGTTAAATAAATGTTAAAATGACTAATAATTTTAATATAAAACATGCAAAAATAATAAATAGCACAGCTTTATTGATATTTACTCCATTGGAAACGAATGTAAACATAGAACAGATTACTGAATGGGCAGACTAGCCCATCAGCTGATGCTCACAACAAACGTTAACCGAATTGAATAATCTTATGGAAGGTAATTCGTTAACCGAACCGTTCGTCAACCGAGGACCACTGTATACATTTTTCTCAAGGAAGTATTATGTAACATTTAGTGTCGGTACAGTTGCCAGGGCAGATCTCTTGCGTCATCACTAAAGCCCAAAGTAGCCAAATGCATGGTATGGTATGCACAGGATGATGTAAAGCATAAAGTATTCATTTTTTAAAGTTTATTTAAAGATTCATAAATTTTTGTTCATTACATTTGAAACATCAATCTTTGTTAATTAAATTTGAAACAAAAGAAAACTACGATACCGTATTTCTAAATACCAGGTATTTTCATTAAAATATTACATCACAAGTATATTTTACCTTAACCGTGACCGAATGAATATATTCTCAGAAATAAATATGGAAATGTAATATTTTTACTGAAAGCGACGTGAGTATTACAGTGGAAAGTGGGATAAAATCATGACAAAAATAATGACTTTCGCTTTCTTTCGTTGTTCAAAAGATTTTATCGTAATTGCTTTTTGAATGGTTTTCAGTTAAAAAACTGTTGTATTACAATAATATTCTATCCTAATTCACTTGAATAAATACTACGATACCATATTTCTGAATACAGTCGGCCCTTAATATTAGGGGTTAGGTAACAGAGATACCCGTGAATGTTAAAAACTCAAATGTATTGCTGCCCCCTAAAAATCCCTGGCCCCCATGTCCTTATTTACTGTATATACCTGTGTGTGAGTTCGGTTTTTAAGACAAATTATTTGGCAAAAATTGAGATTAACCTCTAAGCGGGTAATAGTTCGTTAGGTTGAAAATATTTACCAGTAACTACCAGTAACAATGGAAGCGATGACAACACCACCAGCTGGGAGTCGTGCAGTGCCAGGGACGAATCTCTTGCGAGCCCAAAGTAGCCAAATCCATGGTATGGTAGCACAGGACGATGTAAAACAAAGTATTCATTTATTAAAGTTAATTTATAGATACTGGACATAAATTTTTGTTCATTACATTTGAAACATCAATCTTTGTTAATTAAATTTGAAACATCAATCTTTGTTAATTAAATTTGAAACAAGAGAAAACTACGATACTGGATTTTCATTAAAATATTACATCACAAGTATATTTTACCTTAACTGTGACTGAATGAATATATTCTCGGAAATAAATATGGAAATGTAATATTTTTGCTGGAATGACGTACATATTATAGTGGGAAGTGGGATAAAATCATGACGAAAGACTTTTGCTTTCTTTGTTGTTCAAAATATTTTACGTAATGCTTTGAATGGTTTTCAGTTAAAAACTGTTGTACTCTTACTGTATTACAATAATATTATCCTATCATTAGCCTTATAATCCCCAACTGAAAACCATTAAGCGATTACGGTAACATCTTTTGAGCGAAGAAAGCAAAAGCCATTGCTTTTCGTCACTTTCCACTGTAATCGTACATCATTTCAGCAAAAAATTACATTTCCATGTTCTTAGAAATAAATGGTAGTTTTGTTGAAGCGTAATGTACAGTATTTAACATTAAAATAAAATAGCTATAAAACAATTAATACACCCATAATGTACTGGTTGGCATCTCCGCTCGTCCCTGCTCCGCCAGTCACCTCCTCCCGCTCTATCCCTCGCCTCCTCCCCGCTCTCCCTCCGCTTCCTCCCGCTCTATCCTCCGCCTCCTCCATATCGTCACTACTGTTGTATTCAATAATATTCTATCCTAATTGACTTGAATAAATACTACGATACCATATTTCTGAATATTTTCATTAAAATCCATCCAAATCATTTTCCTTGCCATCGTCTGCACAAAACAGCTTCTCCCAGTCTCTCCTTGAACAGGGCTAGGGAGTGCGTGTTTTTCAGATGAACAAAATTAAAAAATGTTACATCCTGCGTATATTTTACCTAAATGGCCTGAATGAATATATTCTTGGAAATAAATAAGATTTTGCTGAAGCGTGATGTATTTCAATGTAAAATAGGATAAAATACATGACGAAAACAAAGACTTCACCTAACCTTCCAATGTTCAAGAGATGTTACTCGTTTTTTAATAGTTTTGGTTAAAATACTGTTATATTACAATGATATTATATTCATACTGTGCTTGATATACTAAATTCAGAAATGAAATATTTTTGCTGTAAATAAAGTATTACAGTAGAATGTAGGACAAAATCTGTAGCAATGACTTACGCTTTCTTTCGTTCAAAAGATGTTACCGTAATCGCTTTTGAATGGTTTTCAGTTAAAAACAGTGCATCACAAGTGAATTAGGATAGAATATTATTGTAATACAACAGTTTTTAACTGAAACCATTCAACGATTATGTATCTTTTAATGGCAAAAAAAATCGCTGTCTCTTTTAATCACTTTCACTATGTCGTCGTCATTTCTGCAAAAATATTACATTTCCATATTCTCAGAAATAAAATAGTAGTTTTGCTGAAACAATGTATTTCAATGTAAATTAGGATAAACTACATGAAAACAAAGACTTTACCTAACCTTCCAATGTTCAAGATATATTTTCGTTTTTTAATAGTTTTCGGTTAAAAATACTGTTATATTAGTGATATTTTATTTACTGTGGTTGATATACAGGTTGGCATTTTCTTGATCCTTGGGAATATGCGTATTTTTCGGTTTTGAATTTTTGGTTTCAGAATGGTTATTTTTTTACAGGGATCAACACGGCACAGGTCACTGACCCACATTGGGGCTAAATAATAATAATAATAATAATAATAATAATAATAATAATAATAATAATAATAATAATAATAATAATTCATAGGTCTAGGTCATGTTTCTCACTTTTGATCTTTTTTTCATTCTTGTATTTCTTTATTATTATTATTTCATTATTACAGTATTATTATTGTTATTATTATTATTATTATTATTATTATTATCATTCTTATTTTATTTTTGTGTATTTTTTATTTAAAATTTTATTTACTATGAATAATTATTATTATTACTGTATTATCATTATTATTATTATTATTATTACCTGTATTATTGTATCATTATAATTATTATTACTATTACATTTTCACACAAGGTCCCGATGTGGGTCAGTGACATGTGCCCGGGTGGGCTAATACCACCCCCAAATAAATGCTAAAAAATCGGTTTTCAGAGCTTTTCGGTTCAGATTTCGGATAAGAGTTGTCAACCTGTAATACATTCAGAATGTAATATTTTGCAACTTCTTTAAATGCCGATGTCAACACAAGCATGGTTACAGCGGACTGACTGACCGGGGAAGCAGCGGAAAGCCATGAGCAATGTGTGTGTGTGTGTGTGTGTGTGTGTGTGTGTGTGTGTGTGTGTGTGTGTGTGTGCCCAGATAATGTATATTCCTCCAGCGAATCGCGTATTTGCAAATCCGTGTAAGTTAAACCCCCGTACGGTATGTTAAAGGCCTATAACATATATACAGTATACCTGTATATATATATATATATATATATATATATATATATATATATATATATATATATATATATATATATATATATATATATATATATATATATATATATATATATATATGAGTGTGGCGTCTAGGTATATATCTGATAACCACAAGAAGAAGAAACCGCGTTCAGCGGCTTTAAGTGTAATTCACTCAGGGGTGAGTACAGACTAGTCTGTACTCACCCTGAGTGTAATTACCAACTGAGGATATTTCTTTTGTTATCAATATATATATATACATATATATATATATATATATATATATATATATATATATATATATATATATATATATATATATATATATATATATATATATATATATATATATATATTACAGTGGAATTGAAAAACCTAAGTATAATGGGGGAACAGTAAAACATGGGTTGTACAGTAATAAGGTTGAACAAGAGGACAGAGCTGTCAGGATTATGTCAAGTTGGCAATTATGTTTTTTTGCAATAGTAATTTCTTATCTATTTACATGATAATTTCCGATAAAACGGTTTTCATGGTACAATAAAAGCAGGTACTGTAAATATAGTAGGTATTACAAGAAATATTAATACTTACACAATAGATATTTTTGAAGAGATGATTTAAAAGAAGGGAGCGTAGTCTTTGCTCGGATGGGTGGGGGTAAGTTGTTCCACACCTTCACACCGTGATATTTTATGGAGGTCTGGGACTGAGAGGAGCACATGGGGGGGTGGTCTTAGTAGCTCTGGGTGCCTTAAGTTGTATCTCTGATTATTCCGGAACTGGAAATAATTATTGTCAAGCAAGTGATTGATAGATTTGAAAACAAAGAAGACACAGCAGTAGGTGTTAATATCTTTGAATTTTAACATTTTCAATTTAGCAAATTTTTCGTTTGTGTGATCTGTTTTTATTCAAGTAGGTCATTGTCCGTACAACTCTCTTTTGTGCAGTAACCAGGGAATGTGTTTTTGAAGAGCCAGAGGCCCCCCATAGTGTGTGACAGTGAATCAGGTGTTGTTAAACAAGATCATGATAGATTTCTTTCATTGCTGTGAGAGTGAGCGACTGTCGAGTGTGATACATGAAACCGCACTGTTTATTAACTTTACTGTGAATGGCTTGTACCTGTATGTGGTTTCTCCAGTTAAGTTTTTCGTCAACAATAACTCCAAGGAATTTAGTATTTTGTTCCTGCTTGAGGACTGTATTACCAAGGTACAGGGGGTCCAATTCTGGGGATAAGTTTTCCTTCTGTGAAAGATTGTGTAGAGAGTTTTCTAAAGGTTTAAGGTCAGTTTATTACGTATTAGCCAGGTCCTGACTTTAGTCAATTCAGTGTTCATAGTTCTCATCAAGGAATGGAGGTCTGAGTTGCTGTATGCCTCATGGAGTGATTTTTCCTCCCGAGTCTCCCCCTCCCTCTTGCTCTGGGGTCTGTTGTTAAGTGCAAGCAGTAGTGGGGCCTGGTTGTCTGACTGAAACAGCACCTTTCATAACCAGAGGGAGTTATAGTGGCAAGCCTGGATGATGTACAATGTTTTACGCCAATGTTTCAGGATATTTATGTATCCTGATGGATCTTTCCGGGGCAACAGGTACAAGGCAGTGAAATACAGGACAATCCGCTAAATTCAAACAACTTTTCTCTGATTAGAATAAAAAATAGGCAGTGGATATTTTGCCATGACCGGTAAGTTCCTACTAATGCTATTTTACTATGAATGCACTCTGATAGGCTAATCGCCTATTACTGGCAAACAACGCGAGAACTATATTTGACCGTGACTATGACAGCATTTGGCATTTATTTTGCCGTGAGTCGATCATTGTGTAACTGTTATCATACCGAACCATATTTCTGTTATGCATGGAAACCTATCATTATAAAAGAGGCAACATTTACTAGAACCTGACCTAACTAACCAGAGAAAACTATCTAACCTTACTTAACTTCCTAGCCAGGAAGCAGACCCCCATCATATTAAACAGAAAGCACTCACGGTAAAATAGCGGGTAGATATTCGTCCATTAGCTTTCCGCAGGTCCCCGCCATGTTTACCTGAAGTTATACTCCTCACTCAGTCACTTGTCTCCTCCTTTCCTCCTCCTCCTTGTAAGTTAAGTTAGGTTAGGTTAGGTTAGGTAGGTTTGTTGTTTTGGTATGAGAATAGGTTTTCCTTTGTTTTTTGGTGTATTTTACTCAAATCTGACCTGTATTTTTATGCAAATTGTCTGTTTCTGTTAAAAATGAAAAAGTATTTTTTTTTTGCAAAAACTGCTAATTTGCACAAGAAATGAAGGTCAGATTTGAGTAAAACATCGAAAAACGTATAAAAAAAAACTATTCTCATACCAAAACCTGAGGAAATAGACGACTATTTACCAAATAGCGTTTGTAGGTCTTAGCGCCGGTCACGGCAAATTACCCCCTACGTAAAAAATATACCAGTAGGCATAACATTGGGAACTTAACTTTTGTACTGTACTACTTAGTGTGATAAATGTTAAAAAAAGCAAATTGTTACAAAAGTATAAATCGTTATTTCACCCTCACTCAAAAATAAAGAGGCGATCGTCTGCTTTGTATTGACTTCAGAACCACAAACTAATAAATTATCCCCGAGTACTGTACACTGAATACAGTACACAGTAATATTGCAGTAAATGGGTCCGATTAATTACCCAAATGTAGCCGCAATGAAGTCAAATAATGGTCCTACATGAATAAATCGGACTGCCAATCACTTCTCGACTAGTATTTGGTGTCACAAAGTAAAAAAAATTGGAAAACGTAATTTAATCTGAGTTAATAGATCGAGTGCATGTACCGTACCTAACCTAACCTAACCCAACTCAGATTAAATAAAGTTTACCAATTTTTTGTGACTTTATGACACCAAATAATAATCGAGAAGTGATTCACAGCCCGATTTACGCTTGTACGACCATCATTTGACTTCATTGCGACTACATTTGGCTACATTTGGGTAATTCCTCGCTCCCTCGGTACATGCACGCGATCTATTAACTCAGGTTAAATTACGTTTTCCAATTTCTTTTTACTTTGTGACACCAAATACTAGTCGAGAAGTGATAGGCAGTCCGATTTATTCATGTAGGACCATTATTTGACTTCATTACAGCGACATTTGGCTACATTTAGGTACATTTGGGTAACAAGTCGGACCGTATTATACATTAGGTTAGGTTAGGTTAGGTACCGGGTAACACATTTTTTATCAGATTCTTTGGTTCTGCAATCTGCAATTTTACCCAGTACACTTGAACTATATATTACCATGTTTTCGTACAATCTTTTACTTTACTTTTATCCTCTTCACCCGGGCGATCGGTCACGTCTCTGTCACGCACTGTTGGCAAGTACTGGGCATGCACCGGCTCCTGAATGTACCTGAACCAGCTCCAGTGTTGGTCAAGTCTTGTCCTGAAAGAGCTCACACTCGGTGCCCTCACAACACTCTCTGGTAGATTGTTCCAAGAGTTTACAACCCTCACTCAGAAAGTTTGCCCTCACGGTTTTCTGGACTTGCGGTTTCTTCAATCTTGAGCTGTGACAACCATTTTATAATTAAATATAATGACAGTATAACTCAATCTTAAATTTTACAGGGCCAAACCTTTGTGTGTGGACACCAAGGGTCGAGATATCCTGGAGAAAGTCCCCATCAGCTGATTCACGACAGCCATCTTCTTACGTATTAGCCTCTGGGATTTCCGACTCTTCTTTACCGAACACGCTGATTGGTTCAACTGCTCGCGTTGTGATTGGTTGCGATATCATGACGTAATATTACTCAACTGCTCGCGTTGTGATTGGTTGCGAGATCATGACGTAATATTACTCAACTGCTCGCGTTGTGATTGGTTGCGAGATCATGACGTAATATTACTATTTTCTATAATATAATGTGTGGTGAGGGTAAAGAAGATCCCAGATACAGTAGAGTAGTCCTCATACTCAGTGAATTTCATTGTCCCTGTCACTAGTTTTATAAATTTCTGAATAATAAACACTGCATTATACACCATTGAAAGTGTTATATGAGATCACATTAGATTTGTATTTTATCAATTGTAATTTGTATTACTTTTCGATAATACTGAATAAAAAAAATAACCAAAACTTTCCAACAATTTTATTTTGACAATACCTAAAAAATATAATTCTGGTAAAATATCGCTAGTAAAATGTAGGTAAGGTAATTAAATACATCTACAGTTTATTTCTTAGTATTCTATATGGTATTTTAGCCATGAAAAAGCATTTTTCTAAAAGTCGGTATTGATTGATTGATACGTTTATTGAGATACAAAAAACATTAATACATCTCAAAGGGATAAAGTGACATAAGTCATCCCTGTAATGACCACGGTCTTACACGTCAGTTAGCGCCAAAATCAAATGATTCATATTACGCTCAATAGCCCACAAAACATGTAACTCGGCTGTCGTTTGAGTCCTCATCACTTCAAGACACCTCAGTCCTCCGTTATCCCATTTTCTCTGACTTACTGAAACCAACCTCTCTATAAAATGAATGTGAGTGTGAGAGAGAACACCCTTGTTTTGAGTCAACTTAGATATGTCTGTTTACAGTTGGAACATTCAAGATCCATTGTGAGTGGGGTAGAATGCTTCAACTGTCCTTATCGTTAGTAGAACGTGTCAAGTAAGTGAGTGTCGAGTTTGCCAGCTAGAGTGGCGTATTTTATGTCGTCCGTGGGGGTATCCATGAGTTTCTGATCGCGCCTGAAGTTATATCATTTTGTCGCCCCGACATCAGAGAATCTGATGTTTATAGTTTAATAAGTGTCAGTTGTCTATTTAAGAAAGTCATTAATCTCCTGAACTATTCTGTCAACTGGTATAATCTCCAAGATCTAGCGCCTCCCCGTGAATAGCTCCTTGTTCGCCTCAGGCCTGAGCTTGCAGAATTAATGTTATCGACGTGTATATTCCACCTTTTCCTGGCAAGCTCAACCTCTGATTAGATTATATGAATAGACATAGGAAATTACCCTGATCAAGAACACCGGAGTTCATAACTAAGTATACAGTGATCCAAAATGATAGAGAAGTTATGTTGTTGGTAAGATCGACCCTTCTGGTATGAATACGGAGGCCCCAAGCTGCCCCGCGAGTGCACGTATATACCTCGACACGAGGGAGAATCACGCATTCGTGACTTCCTCAACGTCTCTCCAGGTATGTTAACGTGTGTTCCCGCCGCCTATTAATTCAGTTTAACTTAGTCAATTTTGGTGAATATCAGTGCTCATGTGTTAACATAGTGAATTCTGTGCCAATTAAGTCGAGTAACGTAGAGATTTAGATATTGTCTGAACCGTTGCCAGGCGTATGTTTTGTATAGTTGAAGTTAGACCTTTACGCATTCGTGACTTCCTCAACGTCTCTCCAGTGTGTTGAGCTGAATACTCATCGGCTAACGTGGGGCGGTAACCGGGTTGGACGATGCCGTTGATTCGAGAGGACTGAACTGGGAAGTCCGTTTCCTGCAAATCAGGCGCCCACTCCCTGAGCGTGTGTCGGTCTACAACTGACCCCTAACAGCGATCTTCATTTGTTGTAGAGACCAGTGTTACCCTGGGGCACTCCTCACAGTCACATAGGCCTAAGTATTATGGTACCTTGTTTGGGGGATAACTAGCAGAAATATAGTATCCCAGGTTAAGTATTGAACCACTGAATGAGAGTTAAAAGTGCCATGTTGTTCCTTGTGAATTAACAGGAGGTATTGTATGTTGAGATAATTGTGGAGTTGTTCAGTGTGCTATGTATTCATTGGTAGTGACCATGAAATGATAATCTGAGAGTATAATGATGTAACCAAGAAGTGAAGAGTTAATTTGCTACTTGGTAAGGTAAGACCTGAGGGTCCAGTGATATCTGGTGTATACCCAGTACTGAATATCATTTGGCAGAGTGACAATACCACAATTGTCGATTGAAGTATTAAGTATTTGGAGGTATTTAATGAGGTAATAAGTTCTTGAAGTGTTTGATGACTTAAGAAATAAATTGCAGTTTTGCTTTGTCTGAGTGAATCTAAGATGCATCTTATCCAATCACTGTGTTAATAAATATTGAATTAGTAATCTACGTCTACGAGTATCACCACTCTATCCTTTCCCACATTGGTTCTCAGAAAATAACTAACTCACGTGCCTAGAAGCTCGCTACCTAACAGTTAACTAAGAGATGTTATATTCTAGAAAATCCTGGGTGGTGGCAGGCTACCGTTGTAAGTATAATAAGTGTGGTAATAACAAAGACATGGTTTCCCAGGTTAATCCATGGTTTAGAATATAACTAGAACAAAATATATGGATGAGATCATAATATATGACAGGAAATGAAAAGAAAGAACATTGACTTGGAAAATATAAGCAGAGAAGCATAAGAGTTACTTATATAAGAATATAGAAGAATAAGGATATATATGTAAAGAATTGAAGAAGGATAAGTATATAAAACCGGATACTCATTGAAAAGAATAGCTGGATGGTAAATTATTGAAAAGAGAAAACTCGGCCCGTTACATCCCCACCCCAGTCCAGGAATGTCCCTCTCAGGACTCACATAAATCCCTAATATTTCATATAATCAGTTATAGTACATAGTTATACCCTAGATACAAAATTTCTATATTTCTTTAATATTTCATCTATTTTCCTATTTTTATACATCCACTCTATTTGCATGGGGACATTATTTATATGGGCATTTCTATATACATTAAGCAATGGGCATTCCAGTATATAATGTGGCAGGGTATGGGATCTGGGTGTTCTACAAACTCTACATTCTTTATCCTGTTCATTTCTCTCAGCTCCAAGTTCCCAATAATATTTATATCCTAATCTTAACCTCATATACACTGAATCTTTCCACCTACTCCTATCTTTCCCATATGTAAATTTTGTGTTCATGAGAACATGATGGTAATGTTTCATTGTTTCACTTTTCTCGTATATTTCATTCCTTTTGAAATTATCTTCTATTGATTGTATTTTCCGTAATTTGCTCCTTAATTGTTTCAAGGTTTTAGTACATATTATGTCGATCTCGGCTTTTTCCGTGGCTCTTTTTGCTATTATATCTACTGCTTCATTAAGAACAATGCCTACATGTGAAGGGACCCATACAAATTGAACATTATGGCCATTTTTCCTGATTGTATTTACTAATTTTCTACATGAACCAATAATGTGTTCAAAGACTGGACTCCCACTGTTCAAAGAATCCAAAGCTGCCCTACTATTAACAAAAAAATATGCATCTTTATACTGTGGGGTACGGGTTGTTTGTGTTCACACTCAGGATGGGATGGAGAAAGGAAACTCACAATGTGCTCTCTGTATAAATGTTGTATTGGATGCACAATGCAGCTTGGTGCTGGGAAGTGGCAGCGTGGTTACAAGCGTGATGTAGAGAGAGCTGGTTGGTGAGGATGCTCAGAGAAGGACAAGCTTGTGGGTCGCCATGCTCGCCGGCGGGAGCGAGGGCCGCCAGGCAGGCGGAGGAGGAGGTGTTGCTTGCTGGTTGGTGTAGGTAGAAAGAGAGGGTAGTCACCACGAGGTCAGGTCTTAAATAGCGGAGGTAGGCGTGGCTTAGTAGTTGACCTCCGTCATGTAAGGCGGCGCTGGTTGACCTAGACCACGAGGCACACACTGTGGAATTCGCGGGGTCGGCTACTCAGCGACAAACAGCGTTTGTAGGGGAGAAATCCACTACAATACCTCTTTACAACATTTTCCAACCCTACTAACATTGTATATAACTCAGCTTGTGTTAATGATATAAAACTGCTCAACCGAAGTCCAATTTTGATGTCATCATTTCCTTGTTCTGTGTACTGTCTTATAAGGATCCCGCACCCTGCCCTGCCACTTGACATAACTGAACCGTCACAATATACATGCAATGTGTTTATTTTAGGCAAATTACTAATCTTCTTCCCATATAAAGCCCTTAACTGTCCTGGTTCATGTAATGATTTCTTCATTGTGAGAGGCACTATGTCTAACTCTACTTCTCGTTCTTCCCAGGGTGGATTCTTACAACTCTTCTGAACAGCTGTACACCAGTCTGCCAGATTACATTTTTTAATAATATTTACTAATCCATTCTTGTATCCTCTCTTGCCTTGCCTGCAGAAGGTCCTTTTATCTTTTAAGCCATCATTTATATCTTGTACAAATTTACCCCCACTGTTCCCTCTCATCAGGGGTTAAGAAGGTACCTAGGTGAGGTCACCTGGGAACAGTCACGTCAGTCCCCAGTAGGAAGGGGTGAGGTCATAGATGACACAACAATTGATCATGACTATAATATATTCACTAGTATACTACATTAGGGTGTGTCATAGGAGGGAAGATCAGCTAAAACTAATGGCCCATCACTTTTTTGGTAGATTTTAGTGTATATAAACAGAAAATAATTTCAGTTTCAATATTTTGCAACCTTTTGCTAGGTAAATTTTAGCGTGAAATTTATCGAAAATCTGACGTACAGCTGCATTAGTGCATTACAATTAAATAGTGAACATTGCTTTCTGACTTCATTCTTTAACAACCCAACTAACAATATTTTTTTCTGTTTCAGATTCTGATGCATTTATAAGTTGATAATATTTGCGATGGCTGCTTGTGTCAGGACGAGGAACCAAAAATCCAGCCATCTCAGTCACTATCTTGGGTCTGGGAGAGAGCTCCTGAAGTCGGAGTTGCCTACATTGAGAGATGCTTTGAGATACGGTGTTTTAATCAGGCAAATCAGTGAAAAGAACCAAAGAACTTACACAAACAAAGACATTGCCAGTGATATGACCAAAGCTGTCTTGGCACAGTACACTCTGGCTAACTCTCAGTTCAAGCCTCCAGTCATAACAAGTCAGAAGAAGATTAGTGAGAGACTGCTAGCCAGTTGGGAAAAGGCAAGAGATATCTCTCTTGGGAGAGGAAAACTTGCAGTTAAGGACAGCTTTGCCAAGCAACTGGACCAGTTATTTGACATAATTACTTGCTAGTGCCCAATTGGCCTTTGTCCTGAGTTTGGATGCGATCGTGACTGTAAATCCGAGGCCCACATCTCCTGTATTTGCAAGCGTGAACTGAAGATTCCTGTGATCGAACTGTCATTTGTCAAAGCACAGAGAGAGAAGACTGGCAGTATAGGGCCTCTCATGATTTCTAGCCAAGATATTCCGGAGTCCAAGAGACAGGAGGCTGCCACAGAGAGACAGAAGAGGAGAAGAGTTGCCGAGGAAAAGAGACTTGAGAAGGCCCAGGGTGAGGTAAAAAAGGCCGATGATTGGAATCAAACTGATTCAGAGTTTAATGACTTCCCCATGGCTGATCCGAGTGCTGACCAGGAGAATGGTGACTTTGTCCCTAACCCAGAAAATAATGATCCTAAACCTTCCAGGCATAAGATTCGAAATAGGAAAGATATCCCGAGCATAGCTCTGGCCAGCATGCGACACCACACTGGTCTCAGAGAAACTGCAGAGATAGCAACAGCTGCCTGGATTGACGGTGGTTTGATAACACCTGATGATGTTCACCTGGTGATAGATCATAACAAAGTAAGGAGAGCTCAGGAGAAACTTGTCAGTAACCTAGAAGAGGAGTTTGATAAGGGATAAGAGAAAATGGAATCAATTGTTTGTTCTTTGATGGGAGAAGGGATGACACTAAAGTGTTCATGAAAGTTGGAGATTCTGACAAGTTGTTCCCTGCCATGGTGAAGGAGGAACACTACTCCTGCTGCAGTGAACCAGGAGGGAAGTATTTGTGGCATTTCACTCCAGAGAAAGATGACATCAGGAAACCAGCTGAGATAGTGGCAGATAACATTGTGAACTGGCTCAGAGAGAGGAACGTAGACCAGACCCTGCAGGCCATTGGAGGACAGCACCAACACGAACACAGGGTGGCAAGGGGGTCATACAGTGGATAGAGCGGAAGATTGGGAGGAAGCTGGTCTGGATTGTTTGTGACCTCCACACCAACGAGTTGCCACTCAGACATCTGATCCAGGATCTGTATGGCAAGACTCTTTCAAACAACAGATGGTCTGGTCCTCTTGGCAAGATGCTGGACTCTGCCACTGAGTTAGAAATAAATCCGAGCTTTGAAAAAATCACAGTTGGCCCTCCACTCGTTGAGCATGCACATACTGTCATTGACGACCTGAGTACTGACCAGTACTATGGTTACATGATTTGCAGTGCCATCAAAACTGGGGTCATGCCTGATAGACTTGCTTACCTGCAGATAGGTCCAGTCTAACATTCTAGGTGGCTCACAACGGCTCTCAGGTTCTGCAGAATTTGGGTCGCTCATCATAAACTGAAAGGGAACCAGCTTCACAACCTGAGACTTATTGTCCAATTCATCGTGAGTGTCTACTTGCCAAATTGGTTCAACACCAAGGTCAAGTCATCGTTCTCCGAAGGTCCGAGGCATGTTCTCTTCCAGCTTGAGCTCCTGAGTAGTCAGCCAAGGAAGGTTGTTCAGATTGTGGAGCAGACTGTGAGGAGATCTTCCTGGTATGCTCATCCCGAGGCAGTTCTGCAGACAATGCTCTGCAGTAAGGATGAGGAGGAGAGAAGAGTGGCAGTCAAAAAGATCTTGGATATGAGACTTATGAGAGGATCTGGGCATGACGAATCAGTTGGTGACGATTCCTTCAGGGTCAGGAAGACTCCTGAAGTCAATCTAGGTGCCAAGACCCTCACTGATCTCATAGATCTGGATAACATCCAGGCTGGCAGTGAGCCCCTCTTACCTGCAGCCTCACCAATGTTCAAGTCAGAGCTTTCCTGGACAACCCCATGCATGTCCCTGCCTGGCCCTCGCACACCCAGAGTATAGAGCGTTGTGTACAGCAAGTGAGCGAGGCCAGCAGTCACGTGTACAGCCAGGAGAGGAGGGAAGGCTACATTCGAGCTCAGGTGGTCAGCAGGGAGGTGATGAGTAGAAACAGAAGCAAGAAAGACATGTTCTCTATGGTGTGCAGCAACACCGGGTCGTAGTAGTAAAACCGGTTTTTGTATTTGATGATTTTGTTTTCTAAAGGAATATTAAATTTAATAAATGTGTCAAGATCATTCGTTTCATTATTCTGGATCATTTTCATCCTAATAAATTAACCTGATAGATTTACTTTACTTTAAATAAGCTATTTAGTGGTGTTGGTAAAAGGGTGGGAATACTGAATTTTCATAAGATTTCAAGTTAAAATTTACCTAGCAAAAAATAAAAACTTTTCAAATCTGAAGATATCACATGATTCTGCACATAGAACTACATCATTAATTCCATGGGCCGATTTAAAAAAAAAAAAAAAAAAAAAATTCGCCTTCGTATGACACACCCTACCGCCCCAGTCTCCTGCAGAACCTATCTTCTATCTCCCTTGGAAACTCAACTCCGGGACTTCTCTGGGAGGAGATATGTAGGCTGAACTCCTGGCACGCAGACAGACTTCCCGAACCTATCCTGCGCCAGCTTCACGCACAAAAGCTCCCCACACAAGTACATATCACCCTGTCCGCAGTAGATTACTCGTCGACACCTGAACTATACGCAACCGCGGCAAATAGAATATTCAACGAATACACTGCTGTGTGCCATGCTGCCGCAATCCACTCGGTGGTCACACCTCCACTTAGCCCCGGTTTCGTCAACCTGATCAACGCTCCTCAGAGAAGTAGCATTCCACCAGACAAGCAAGACATCAGGGACCTGTTGCAAACTTTGAACCGCAAGATGGACACCATTGAACAGCTCTGCTCCTTCATACCTGCTTCTTCTCCTGTTCCTGCTCCAAGCACTGTGTACTACCAACCCCAACACCCCCGTCCTGCCCCAGACCCCGCTGCCAGCCCCCAGCACAATGTACTGTTACGAGTTGGGGATTTAGAATATAGTTAAAAGTCTACCCAGATCCCAACAGGCAACAACAATAAAAAAACAAAGACAATCGGACTATAAAAGGGTAGACAAAGGATGCGAGTTTTTGTTGTGTATAATAAAGTACCATAAATTCCTTAACAAAATATTCAGCTTTCTATAATTTACCCTTAACCATACTTAACCTAAACATTAACAGTATATACATATTTATACAATATACAATAATTTGAAGCAAGGTGGAGGTGGGGAGGCAATATAAGGTTACAAATACTTAAGTGCGGAGCTGAGATGGCTGACGAGTAAGGCTGAGTATTGTAGAAGACGGTAGGTAGTCACTGTGCCGTAGGTTTCCAGGATAGGTGATCCTGTGGTCACTTCCCAGAGTGAACTGAACTCTCATCGAACTGGAGCTGACGAGGAAGACTTTGAGGAGGTGACGCAACAACCAGGATATGGAGAAGGGAAACCCCGGAGTGGTAACTTAGAGTAGTCATACTCGGGTTTCGTCCCTAGATGGCGTTGCTCGTGGTGCTGGGTAGGTAGATCAGGACAATAGATGGCGTGGTTCGTAGTGCTGGGTAGGTAGATCATGACAATTGGTGGCGTGGTTCGTAACAGTACCTATCTTCTGTTGGCACCATCAACGTTTTGGCGCTAAAGCTAGACGCTGTGAGGCTCCCTGCAACTACACGGCAAAGCAACATCGACGGAGACGGTAGGTGCCATAACCTCCGCCACTGTCAAGCAGCACGTCACACGCCTTACTTCTGACCTAGACCACTTCACTCCTGCTGCCCGTCACGACCTACTACAAACACTACATCAGGCGGTTTCTGCATTCAAGGCTACTGCCCCACGCCAGCCTTCACACCGCCCTGAACACATTCATTCCGCACCTCCTCTGCCAGTCTATCCACCATTGCCACTTAGAGCACCACCTCGCCCACAACATTTCTGCATACCCTCTTTTCATCCTCAGGTACCTACTGCTCCTGACGACCCAAAAGCCGGCCCTAATGACCCAGATACCCCACCCGGCCCCCCTCCACCTGCGGCGATAGAAGCACCACATTCCTCGCCAGTACAACCTTCTTCTATCCACAACCCTCCTTCTCCCACTGCTTCTCCCACAGATCTCGTGCCTCCAGACGGAGTCGTCACCCATAGCGGCCGAGTCGTCCACACCCCTGCCCGTTATGTCTCACATGTGAGATACAACCCTGCCGACAACAAGTCTTTTGTAGCGCCAGGAGGGAAGGGGAGTATTGTAGTGGATCTCTCCCCTACAACTGCGTATCCGCATTCCAATGCGACAGTATCCTAGCAACCAAGCGAGCTATTGAGGCGGGGGGGGGGTGTCACCAGCTGCTACAGTACCCTAGCAACATGGGGGTTGGATCGCTACCTGCTACGTCTTCCCTAGCAACGGAGTCCAGAAACCGGCTAGTTCCCACGGCTGCTGTGTATATAAGCTCTGTCTCTCCATTGAGATACAGTCTACTCTACGTTCCTGAACACGCAACACCTCCTCCAAGCAAGCTCCTCGCTGTCCAGCTCTCATTCAACCTGGAGGCCAGCAACATGCAACATCTCCTCTAACTCCTGCACATCTACCTCCTTCAGCACGCTACTCACCGAACGTGTCTACTGAGCAGCTCCTCACCACACGGCACATGGCACAAGTCTTTGCTAGCTAAACTTCCCTCTTTTGGTTTCTATCCCTCACTTTGTTCTCTCATCTCGAGCTTCCTTGAGAATCGATCCATGGCAATTGTTGTCGAGGGATCGATTTCTCGCTCTTTCTCTACCAATAGTGGCGTCCCACAGGGTTCTGTTCTTTCACCAACTCTCTTCCTTCTTTTTATCAATGATTTACTTCACACTACAACTAATTCTATCCATTCTTACGCCGATGATTCTACTCTTCACTCTTCCTCACATTTTCCCCTTCCTCCTAACTCTCAAACTAGATCTGTTTCTAGAACTGATATCATTACTTCTATCAACGCGGATCTATGCAGCATCTCTGAATGGGGAGATACAAACTTGGTTAAGTTCAACAGTTACAAAACTCAATATTTACCAATTACACTTTGTAAATTAGACAATCTCCCACCAATTACATTTCAGGACGCTATTATCCTCCCAAATTCTAAAATAAATATGTTAGGCCTCACCATTTCCTCCAATATGTCCTGGAAATCACACATCCTTAGTATAACTAAAGCTGCCTCCCGAAAGTTGGGAATGCCGTACAGATGCCGCAGCTATTTCACTCCTGAGCAGTTGCTCCAAGTATATAAGGGATTCATTCGTCCTAACTTGGAGTACTGCTCTCATATCTGGGGTGGCTCTTCTTCTGTCCAACTATTAGATAGGGTGGAATCAAAGGCATTTCGTCTTATTAACTCTCCTCCTTTAGTCGACAATCTCTCTTCCCTTTCTCTTCGCCGCAATGTTGCTTCACTCTCTCTCTTTTACAGGTACTTTAACGGGCAATGTTCAGTGGATTTGGCATCCTGTGTACCGCCGGCAAGGCCGTGGGTTCGTAACACACGTCTTGCCCGCGGTGCCCACCATTTCTCTGTGGATGTCGGTCACACGAGAATAACCCGTTATAGTACCTCCTTCTTTCCTCACACAGCCAAACTGTGGAATGCTCTGCCTTCTTCTGTGTTTCCATGCTCTTACAATCTGTCTCACTTTAAAAAGCTGGTTTTCCGGCATCTTCGTGGTGTAGATTAATACAGTATAACCTTTTTTTTCTATATTTTCAATTTCTTTCCGTTCTTTTTTTTTTCGCCCCCCAGGCTCCGTTGTGGGTCGTTTGACCTGTGCCCGGGTGGGCTAATTCCCGTAAAAAAAAAAAAAAAATCTCCAGCACCAGACTCTCTTGTATACAATATATTTTATATAAGAAAACCACCACCTAGAGTTTCCATCCATCCATCCTGAGTACTAGACACATGATATCACGTAACCCTACAATACAAAAGCAAATATTTAGAATATACATTTTGAGCTTATCTACAGTGCTAAATAATAATATAAACATGAGTTACATTTTTATCTCCTCTCTCGCTTTGTTGTAAACCTTTAGTCTTTCTTATTTTGTCGGCGAAGGAATAAGGTAAAATAAAATAAAATGTCCATCTACATATTCAGCGTCCCTTAAATTCTAAATCCCCACCCTACATTTTCAATATATTTCTTAAATTTTCACTGCAGCCTGTAATTTCAATATTTTTATCTCCCCTGGTTGTGTTAGCAGTTTCCTCCCTACCCCCAGTAGTTCAAATGAATGTATTTTCCCTCCAGTCATTTTCAGTTCTTCTCTCATAATTAAAGTGTTCCTTTAAGAAGTTTTTCAATCTTTACTATGCTCTCTGTTTCGGCTATTTATATATCTAGGCCCCACAATGGTGCCTAGGGGGCGAAAAAATAGGAGTAAAAATAAATTGAAAATAGAAGAGAAAAATATTATATTAAACTACACCACGAAGATGCTGTAGAGCAAGCTTTTTGAAGTGAGACAGATTGTAAGAATATGGAAACAGAAGAAGGCAGAGCATTCCACAGTTTGGCTGTGTGAGGAAAGGAGGTACTATAACGGGTTATTCTAGTTGTTACGAGTTGGGGATTTAGAATATAGTTATACGTCTACCCAGATCCCAACAGGTAACAAAAAAACAAAAACAAAGACAATCGGACTATAAAAGGGTAGACAAAGGATGCGAGTTTTCGTTGTGTATAATAAAGTACCATAAATCCCTTAACAAAATATTCAGCTTATAAATTACCCTTAACCAAACTTAACCTAAACATTAACAGTATATACATATTAACAAAACATAAAACAATCGTGAAGCAAGGTGGACGTGGGGGAGGCAATACAAGATTACAAATACTTAAGTGAGGAGCTGAGATGGCTGACGAGTAAGGCTGAGTATTGTAGAAGACGGTAGGTAGTCACTGCGCCGTAGGTTTAGAAGATAGATGATCCTGTGGTCACTTCCCAGAGCCAAGTGCTCTCTCCTCGAATTGGAGCTCACAAAGAAGACTTGGAGGAAGTGACGCAACAACCAGGATATGGAGAAGGGAAACCCCGGAGTGTTAACTAAGACGAGTCATACTCGTGTCTCGTCCCTAGATGGCGTTGCTCGTGGTGCTGGGTAGGTAGATCAAGACAATAGATGGCGTGGTTCGTAGTGCTGGGTGGAGGGGTTCGTAACATAGTGCAGTGGTTCTTCACCTGGGGGGCGTCAGTAATTTCCAGGGGGGGCGCAAGCCCTAGGGAAAAAGTAGGAATTTCTCTAATTATAATTATAGTTTTTATTCTCTTAACAAGAGCGTGGGCTAATATTGAGAAGTTTATGAAAAAATGCAAAAGTATCGCCTTATAACTTTAGTTTTCTATAGGCTACTTTTTTTCCTTTGGGCTTACCATTTTCTGTACCTATTGACCCCCCTCCCTATCCCTCGAAACCCATGGGTTAACTCGTCCTGGACCTGTATACTGCTCGTTGGTGACTGGTGAGCCCCGTTCTCTCCCAGTCTTCTGCACACGTCCGTGGTAATAATTCCTCTTCTCTCACATTTATTCAGTTGAGGCTGTTGAGGTATGTTTTATCCCAGTTGTTATATTTACCTTAAAATAGTAAGCAGTCATAAGTTTATTGGTGAATTGTGAACACGCATGTGTTGTTCTGTTTGTTATTCGCAAGTTTTGAATTCCGTTTGTATTTTATCAGAAGTTGGTGGTGCTTAAAATCATGAGGTGGTAACAGGTAGTTATGGTAAAGTTGTATTTATGATGATATTGATTTGTTTCATAATAATCATGTGTTTATGATCATGATGTGTGTCATGGTTTTGGTATGGATCGGTGGTGTATGAGTGGATTATATTATATAAAGATGTCGTATTTCTTATTTCTTACCGTAGAGTTCGATACCTTCACACTGATTACTTACAGGAGATTATGGTGTATCTACGTAGAAGTTCACTCCACCACTCGACATTCCATGATTTATACTTGATAAATGATGATTTAATGAATTCATTTAATTTTCAACATCCATCTAAGTTATTGGTTATACTATGTCATAACCAATCAGTCATTACCTTTAGTAATAATAAGATAGGATCACAGATACGGGCAGATAATTGCACTTACATTTATTTGTCAAGCTTCCATACAATGATTTACAATTTGCATGGGTATATGAATCATTCACGTTCACGCTGTAATAAAATTAATCTTCTAAAAGAGAATTTTAACTTGGGAACACATGTGATTACTCTACTATGGGTATGACCTAAGAGAGCCTTAATTCTTCAAGTGATACATTTACTGCCAGCCTTTATTGCTTTTGTTGCAACCAGGCTTCCGCACAAGAACTTCTTTCCACGGCCATAGCAACAAAAAGTACTCTTGGGTTACCACACATAGTCTCGCGTCACTGACAGTCACGGTAGACGGTTGTCGCGGCAAGGAGAACTGGTAAGCGTGACTTGAATTAACCATTTAGGTGCAATAGACCAGCCTGGATTGCTTTTGTCGCAACCAGGCTTCCACACGTGATATTTCCACGGGGATAACAAACCTAGGTTAACACACTTAGTCTCATGTCGATCACGGTCACAGTAGACGGGTGTCGTGCAGGAGAACTCAGTAAGCGTGAATTAATTAACCATTTACTGTAGGTTTGATAGGCCAGCCTGGATTGCTCTTGTTGCAACCAGACATCCACACGTGATATTTCCACGGGGATAACAACCTAGGTTAAAACGCTTAGTCTCGTGTCGACGACGGTTCACAGGACGGAGTGGCGGTGGAGGACTCTGTGTGGTGTGGTGTCCCGCCCCCTTGCAGGAGGGAGAGGATGGAGACGACGTCTTAACTAACCCATGGCTCAGGGGATACTACCTAAAATGAGGTTTTTGGGTGTGAAACGATGAACAATACAACACTGTTTCACTAGGCTAGCTAACATACAACTAATTAAAAATACATGTCCCTGTTATGTCTCGCCGGGCGTCTTATCTCTAGTAAAACAAATTTTGGCGTTGGTTGCGTGGGTAAGCCTAACGCAACCCATGACAATCGTCCCTACTAAGAAAAAGTTTTCTTCGGAGAATAAAAATTTCAGCACCTGTATACAATCAAGAGAAATGCCTAGCCCAGACACACAATTCAACATTCACACTGTGGTGTGTGTGACACTAACACTGCAACGGGATGTAGTAGCCAATCGCCACTGAGGGAAAACCTCAACATTTACTTTAGATTTTCAGGCTGGAGGAAAACTCCGAGGCAGGGGTGACAATTCCCGAGCAATAGTTCATGCTAAGCGTAAACACGCTACATTTATGTTACAGCAACGTGGTGTGTAGTGTAGGGTATGTAGACATTGTTTAGGTGGTACAGGTGTCGTGTTATGTTCTTAAATGTAGAAAGGTGTGAAGAGGTTTACATAACATTTGAAGAGTCGTCAGATGCGTGGAAGTTCGAGTTGACCGGAACATATGGACGCTCCCACACATAGGTCAGGTCCTAGACACGCTCTCTAATGTCGAATGAACTTCCCCCGGTGGGTGAAGAGAAGGATTCCTTCAGCCGGCTGATGTGGAATTGGGTCCCTCTGTCGCTGAGGACCCCCAAGGTGAGGGTGTACTCTGCCCATCACTCACCCTTGGGTCTACTGTCCACCGCCTCGTAGTGAATCGGGAGGCTGAGGTGGAACTGGGTCCCTCCGTTGATGAGGACCCCCAAGGTGTGGAGGTACTCTTCCCGTCACTCATCCTTGGGTGTGCAGTCCACCGCCTCGTACTGAATCAGCTGGCTGATGTGGAACTGGGTTTGTTGACCATAATGTCCGCCGCCACCCTCTCAAGGGTTCGGGGATCACCGTGAGAGGCCACAGGGGTGCAGGTAGAACTCGCCCTCCGTTGCTGGTTCTCGCAAACATCACAAGTCCTCTTCTGTTTCTATATTTTCCACCTTTAACTTCAGATTCAAAATTTCTTAGGGTCCCCTCAAATGTACTAGTAATCATTTCGTAGTACAATATATGCGTTTGCACAACTGCTGACAAGAGTGCAATTATACGCAGTCTGTGTCCCTGTTCAGGCGCCAATTGTCATGGTTTTGGGTGGATCGGTGGTAGTAGGAGTGGATTATATTATATAAAGATAATAATATGTCGTATTTCTTATTTCTTACCGTAGAGTTCGATACCTTCACACTGATTACTTACAGGAGATTATGGTGTATCTACGTAGAAGTTCACTCCACCACTCGACATTCCATGATTTATACTTGATAAATGATGATTTAATGAATTCATTTAATTTTCAACATCCATCTAAGTTATTGGTTATACTATGTCATAACCAATCAGTCATTACCTTTAGTAATAATAAGATAGGATCACAGATACGGGCAGATAATTGCACTTACATTTCTTTGTCAAGCTTCCATACAATGATTTACAATTTGCATGGATATATGATTCACTCACGTTCACGCTGTAATAAAATTAATCTTCTAAAAGAGAATTTTAACTTGGGGACACATGTGATTACTCTACTATGGGTATGACTTAACAGAGCCTTAATTCTTCAAGTGATACATTTACTGCCAGCCTGGATTGCTTTTGTTGCAACCAGACTTCCACACAAGAACTTCTTTCCACGGCCATAGCAACAAAAAGTACTCTTGGGTTACCACACATAGTCTCGCGTCACTGACAGTCACGGTAGACGGTTGTCGCGGCAAGGAGAACTGGTAAGCGTGACTTGAATTAACCATTTAGGTGCAATAGACCAGCCTGGATTGCTTTTGTCGCAACCAGGCTTCCACACGTGATATTTCCACGGGGATAACAAACCTAGGTTAACACACTTAGTCTTGTGTCGATCACGGTTACTGTAGACAGGTGTCGTGCAGGAGAACTCTGTAAGCGTGAATTAATTAACCATTTACTGTAGGTTTGATAGGCCAGCCTGGATTGCTCTTGTCGCAACCAGACATCCACACGTGATATTTCCACGGGGATAACAACCTAGGTTAACACGCTTAGTCTCGTGTCGACGACGGTTCACAGGACGGAGTGGTGGTGGAGGACTCTGTGTGGTGTGGTGTCCCGCCCCCTTTCAGGAGGGAGAGGATGGAGACGACGTCTTAACTAACCCATGGCTCAGGGGATACTACCTAAAATGAGGTTTTTGGGTGTGAAACGATGAACAATACAACACTGTTTCACTAGGCTGGCTAACATACTACTAATTAAAAATACATGTCCCTGTTATGTCTCGCCGGGCGTCTTATCTCTAGTAAAACAAATTTTGGCGTTGGTTGCGTGGGTAAGCCTAACGCAACCCATGACAATGTGTTTACTACAATGTTGTGGTGTTTGTTAATATTTACTTAATAATTATGTGGTGGTGTTTATGATCATGTAGTGGTGCTTATGATCATGTTGTGATCATTGATGTTTGTTAATAATCATGTGGTGTTTATGATCATGTGATGTTTGTTAATGATATGGTGGTGTTTATGATCATGTATGATTGTAGTCACTTGTAGTGTTTACGAACTTTACGATCATATGTTTGTTATTGATCATGTGGTTGTGATTATCATGATGTTGTGGTGTTCATGAGCACGTGGTGATGTTTATCTTACCTTACACGTGCCTTATGTTTTGTTCACAGATTTGTGTTGTCCACTGCACATCAAATAATTCGCAATGAGTGCAAAGAAGCGGAAGTATCTTGACGAATATATTCGATTTGGATTCGTGTCTCTCCAAAAGGGTGACACAGAGGTCCCCCAGTGTGTGATATGTTACAAGACTCTGAGCAATGATGGAATGCGGCCCTCACGCTTGGAACGCCACTTGAGGACAACACATCCTGCTCTAGCTAACAAGCCCAAGGCATTCTTTGAAACAAAAAGACACTCCTTGAAGCAAGTTAAGTTGGACGGCAGTGGGGCATTTCGGCAACAAACTTCAAAGGTTGTTGAGGCTTCCTATGAGGTCGCCATGTTGATTGCAAAGAGCAAGAAGAGCCATTACATCGGAGAGTTTCTCATAAAACCAAGCATACTCCGTGCAGCAGAACTCGTTCTGGGGAAAGATAGTGCAAACAAGCTTTCCCAAATTTCACTATCAAACGATACAGTCAAGGGAAGGATCGATGAATTGTCTCAAGACATCAGGCAACAGTGTAAAAGAGGAAATGCTGTTCTGTCACCCCATGGAAAGTTGTACAACAGCAACAGCTATTTTTCATGATGTATCAAACTTCTTTCAGGGAAACTAACTTTCGTGGGACTCGCTGGTAGGGGTGTGCACTGATGGAGCTCCAGCCATGCTTGGTCTGCAGTCTGGATTCATTACAATGGTGAAAGAAATGAGGGATGGCCTGAACGTGGCTATCAAGGTAGTCAACTTTATCAAAGCTGGAGCCTTATACAGTCGTCTCTTCAAACTGCTGTGTAAGGATATGGAATCTGAACATGAAACCTTGCTTTTTCACACGAACGTACGATGGCTATCAAAGGGGAACATGCTTGGACGGCTTTAGCAACTACGAGAAGAAGTAGCAATATTTCTTGATTCGAAGCAGAAGGCAGATCTCCATGACAAGATCCAGTCTGAAGGCTTTCAGCTATCTCTAGCTTACCTGATGGACATCTTCGAAGCGTTGAATGCTCTCAACCTTAAGCTACAAGGGAAAAACATCAACATCATCATGCACCACGACACCATTCGAACCTTCATGGCCAAACTCGACCTCTGGAAGTGTCGAATTCAGCAGGGAAATACAGCCAGTTTTAGTAACTTGGATTCTGCTCTCGTTCACGGTAACCTTGATTCTGAGTTAAAGAAACATATAATTACTCATCAAACTGACTTGAAAACAGAATTCATCAGATACTTCCCAGAGATAGATGAGAAGCGTGAAGCCTGGAAATTCATCAGGAACCCAATTCAATGTGAAGTAGCTGATGTTTCGGATGAAGTGCAAGAGGAGTTTCTTGAGTTGAAGTTCAACTCCACAGGTAAGGAAGACTTCAAAGAACTGGATCTTGAGACGTTCTGGGTCAAGTACCTTCCTGTTTACCCTCTGATCTCACATCAGGCTCTTCGGATTCTAACTATGTTCGGATCCACGTATCTTTGTGAAGCTGCATTTTCCACGCTCGTTGCTGTCAAGACCATGTACAGAAACAGGCTGAACGTTGAAGGGGATTTACGTTGTGCACTCTCTGGCATTCAACCACGCATTCAAGATCTAGTAGGTAAGAAGCAGTGGCAAGTATCTCACTAATTTATACTCAATAAAAAGACTAAAAACACAATATTTTTAATTTTTCTTTAAAATCTGGGAGGGAATTTTATTCATAGATGCAAGGGGGCCGTGGAGGGAAGGACCAATTCCTAGAGGGGGCGTGGTAGTAAAAAGGTTAAGAACCACTGTTCTAGTGTGATCGACATCCACACAGAAACGGTGGGCACCGTGGGCAAGACGAGTGTTACGAGCCCACGGCCTTTTCGGCGGTACACAGGATGCCAAATCCATCGAACATTGCCCGTTAAAGTACCTGTAGAGAGAGAGAGAGAAGCAACATTACGGCAAAGAGAAAAGGAAGAGAGACTATCAACTAAAAGAGGAGAGTTAATAAGACGAAATGCTTTTGATTCCACCCTATCTAATAGTTGGACAGAAGAAGAGCCACCCCAGATATGAGAGCAGTACTCCAAGTTAGGACGAATGAATCCCTTATATACTTGGAGCAACTGCTCAGGAGTGAAATAGCTGCGGCATCTGTACGGCATTCCCAACTTTCGGGAGGCAGCTTTAGCAATGTTGTGGATATGTGGCTTCCATGACATATTAGAGGAAATGGTGAGGCCTAGCATATCTATTTTAGAATTTGGTAGAATTATTGCGTCCTAAAATGTGATTGGTGGGAAATCATCTAATTTGGAAAGTGTAACTGGTACATACTGTGTAAATACTATTGAATTTAACCAAATTTCTATTTCCCCATTCGGAGATGTTGCACAGATCCGCATGGGTAGATGAAATGACATTGTAGTGGATTCCTCCCCTACAAGCGCCGTTTGTCGCTGAGTAGCCGAACCTTCTCGAATTCCCCAGCCTACGCCTCCAGCGCCGCCTGACGGAGTGGGGGTCAACTATCAACCCACGCCTACCCCCGCCTTATAAGACCTCTCCATACAGTGTACCTTTAGACTAACACAACTAACACTTAACTAACACCTCAAAAAAAAAAAATGTGACTACCCTCCCAGTTACACAAGGACCTGGGCGGGCTCACTAACTCCAACAATAACAAATAATAATAGTAAGCAGCATTATATAAATAAACCAATATTAATACAAAGGTCTGACGACCCAAGGGAGCAGAACAAAGACAAAACACCAATAAGAAAGATGAAGCGATCTGGTTGAGCCTAGATTCTTTCTACTCCTACTGTATTTCAGTTTCACCACTTTTCCTTCAACTCCTAATAATCTTCTTTCACCTCTTAACTAAAGACTTCGTATCGTATCGACCACCCTCTTTCTACCTACGGCCACCAGCAAGCAACACCTCCTCCTCTGCTCCAGCCTGGCGGCTCCCGCTCCCGCCGGCGACCTTGGCGTCCCTCAAGCAGCGTGCCCTCCTCTGGGCACCCTCACCAACCAGCTCTCTCTACTCAATGCTTGTAACCATGCTGCCTACCCAGCAACAAGCTGCATTGTACATCCAATACAATATGTATACAGAGAGCACATTGTGAGTTTCCTTCCTCCAACCCATCCTGAGTGTGAACCAATATCTCTTAACTCTACAATATCAACTCTAGAAACAGATCTAGTTTGAGAATTAGGGGGAAGGGAAAATGTGAAGAAGAGTGAAGAGTAGACTCATCAGCGTAAGAATGGATAGAATTCGTCGCAGTGTGAAGTAAATCATTGACAAAAAGGAGGAAGAGAGTAGGCGAAAGAACAGAACCCTGTGGGACACCACTATTGGTAGAGAAAGAGCGAGAGATCGATCCCTCCACAGCAACTGCCATGGATCGGTTGTCAAGGAAGCTATAAATTAAAGAACAAAGTGGGGGAGAGAAACCATAAGAGGGACGCTTAGAAAGCAAAGACTTGTGCTATACCCTGTCAAATGCTTTGGAGATGTCGAGGGCCACGACGAAAGTTTCTCCATAATCCCTAAGAGAGGATGACCAAAGATGGTGTAGTATCTTACATTATTTAGTGGGATAATGAGAAGCCACATGCTACGTCTACCTGGAGCGTTTATTCTCTGTTGTTGTAACAACGTGCCTAACACATTTCGTGATTACACAAGCCTAAACACTTTCTGACTTTGGTAAGAAGTAACGTAATATATAATGTATATATAATCAATAAAGGCAGCATATAAACATACACATATATAACACTATTTCTCCCTTTCAAAAGAGAGCATGGCTGCTACAAATCCTAAATAAACAAAACTTACAGAATTACATATGGCAGGGAAGAAGAGAATAGAACACAACAAATATAACTTCCTAACTAAACAGTTTTGAAAGACCTGTTCACAATTCAGATAATTAGAGGTCTAATTTAATTACAGGTCTCCTAACTCTGTTTGATCTTCTAGGACTATCATTATCAGTGACAGCCGTATCATCACTACAGTCAGTTGACACAGTAAGTGGATGCTGGGAAACATCATCTTTGACATCATCATCATGATGATCATCTGAAACTGTGTCAAGTTTATCATCATGTTCTGGTGCTACATTCATCTCGTCATGTGCCTGAATGATGTGATCCACATTAACATATCTCAAAGAGTTACCACATTTCACTAAATATGTCCTAGATCCACATACATTGTCAATGACACCAGTTATCCACTTTGCATGTACAGTACCATAACCTTTAGCCATGTTCCTAACTCTCACCCTATCATTTACCTTGAACGCTCTTCCACTGGAACGCTTATCATGATACATTCTTTGTTGAGCTTGTTTCCTCTCCACAACTTCAAACAGACTTGGCTTAACTAAACTTAATCTTGTTCTCAACTGTCTCTTCACCATTAACTCTGCAGGAGTACATCCTGTCACACTTTGTGGCGTGGTTCTGTATTTGAGTAAGAAGTTTGCTACTCTGTGTTTCATTGATTTTCCTAGTTCCTTGAATTACCTGCTTGGAAAGTGCTTCCTTTACAATTCTAACTGATCTCTCAACTGCACCATTAGAGGCAGGATGATAGGGTGGGGTCAGTACATGCTTTACACCGTTGAGCCTCATGAAGTTTTTAAACTCTGATGATTGGAATGGAGGACCATTGTCAGAAACTACCTATTCTGGTATCCATTTGTCTGTTCCCTTATCACAGAAGTCAATGTGTACTCTTTGGAAGGGACGGGTAGGCTATTTCCAGGTTTTCAAAGGTGTGCTGGGTGGTATACTCCTAACATTCTGACAAACAGAGCACTCACGTACCATCATTTCTATTTCACCATCCAGTTTAGGCCACCACACAAAACTTCTGGCCAGTGCTTTCATAGCACATATACCTGGATGTTCAAAATGCAGTTCATTCAAAATTTGCCCTCTAAAACACTGTGGAATTAACACTCTCATACCCCACATCACACATCCCTGTTCTACTGATAATTGACATCTCCTTAAATGATACGGTTGAAAGTCTAAGGATGGACAAATCTCTGGCCATCCATTTAGTGTATACTCCAGGACTCTTCCTAATACAACATCTTTCCTAGTTTCATGAGCAATCATTCCGGAGGTGACTGGAAAATCTTCTGCTATCATGGTTACAGCATAAACCTTAGGCTCTACTCCATCATTTGATCCACTACATGGCAACCTTGACAAAGCATCTGCATTGGAATGATCATCCTAAGGTCTGTACTGTATCTCATAGTCATATGCAGATAATATCACATCCCATCTCTGCATTCTTGCTGCAGCAAGTGTAGGAACAGGTGATTTAGGACCGAAAATTGCCAAGAGAGGCTTGTGATCAGTTATTAAGACAAAATTCCTCGCATATAAATACCGGTGAAATTTCTTTACTCCAAATATGATAGACAAAGCCTCTTTCTCTATTTGTGCATAATTTTTCTCGCTTTGGGTAAGAGTTCTCGAGGCATATGCAATGGGTCTTTCTTCACCGTTATCCATTACGTGACTTATGACAGCACCTAATCCATAGCTCGATGCATCACAAGCAAGCTTCAGTGTTCTACTGGTATCATAGTGGACCAAAACATCAGTACTAGACAAAGCACTTCCATGGTATCCCTTTCTTTAACAGTTCATGCAGAGGGGCTAAAACTGATGAAAGTCCACTCAAGAACCTTGAATAATACTGTATCATACCTAGGAAAGCTTTCAATTCACTGACATTTTTTGGAGCAGGTAAATTTACTATGGCCCCTACTTTATCTTCTACAGGTCTCAGCCCTTCTGCATTCACTTTATAGCTAAGATAAGTTACTTCTTTAGCTAGGAATGAACATTTGCTCTTGTTGAACCTGACATTGTGTGCCAACAATCTTTCGAATACTGTGGCTAGGGTTTTGACATGATTTTGAATGCCACTGTCAACAATAAGGACATCATCCTGAAAACATAACACATTGGGAAGACCCACAAGAATTTTGTCTATGATGCACTGAAATAACTTTGGTGCACTTTTAACACCATAAGGCAACCTTTTGAACTTATACAATCCTTTATGAGTGTTGATGGTAAGGTATTGTTGACTTTCAGTATCAACAGAGACCTGAGCATATGGTTGAGACAAGTCTAACTTAGTGAAAATGGTTCCACCTGTTAGTGCAACAAACAAATCTTGAGATGTGGGTAAGGGATATTGCTCATCCTCAACAGCTTGATTAATGGTAACTTTATAATCACCACATAGTCTAACAGATTTATCAGCTATAGGTACAATTACTATTGGAGCAGCCCAATTGCTCTTGGCGGTTTTCACAATAATTCCCTCACTCACAAGTCTGTCTAATTCCTTCTCAACCTCACCTTTCAATGCATAAGGAACAGGTCTGGACTTAGCATATATGGGTGTAACATCTTTGTCAATGGTGATATGAGCTTCATAACCCTTTATATCATCCTGTCCCTTTACAAATAAAATCTTGTATTTTTCATGCAATTTCTCAAGACCTGGAACACTTTTACACATTCTAACACTAAATATCCCCTTCCAGTCCATCTCAAGTTCACACAACCAGTTCTTGCCTAACAAAGTTGGTATTCACATAATTAGCTATAATTAATGGCAACTTTAAATTCTGATTTTTGTACTTTACCTCACACTCTAATTTACCTTCTGTGTTCAAAATCTCTCCAGTATAAGTTCTCAACGTGACACCTGAGTCTGTAGTGGATTCCTCCCCTACAAACGCTGTTTGTCGCTGAGTAGCCGACCCCGCGAATTCCCCAGTGTATGCCTCGTGGTCTAGGTCAGCAACCAGCGCCGCCTTACATGACTGAGGTCAACTATTAAGCCACGCCTACCCCCGCTATATAAGACCTGACCTCGTGGTGACCTACCTCTCTTTCTACCTACAGCCAGTCCTCAAGCAACACCTCCTCCTCCTCCTGCCTGGCGGCCCTCGCTCCCGCCAGCGACCATGGCGACCCACAAGCTGGTCCTTCTCTGAGCACCCTCACCAACCAGCTCTCTCTACATCACTCTTGTAACCACGCTGCCACTTCCCAGCACCAAGCTGCACTGTACATCCAATACAATATGTATACAGAGAGCACATTGTGAGTTTCCTTTCTCTATCCCATCCTGAGTGTGAACCAATATCCCGTATCCCACAAATGATGGCTGTAGGTTATGTATCTATGCTACTGTGCCGAGTAGCAACCTTGTAAATAAGCTACTGTGCCGAGTAGCATTTATATATGTAATTACGTGGCAACACTGCACGTGTTATGTGGCAACATTGCCCCGAGGCTGCCATATGGCAAGGCAGTCTCAGTCTGACTCCGTGCCTCGTGCAAGGCACAGGCTAGTCACCACTTGTATTTCTCCTATCCGTTAATAAATGGACTTCAGTGTTACCCGGTGTTTCCCTACCCATCACTGCCTTCTTCAGGGAACACTTGGAACCTTCATGGCGCAGTGAGTAGGATTTGCGGATTTACAAGTGTCGTGAACAATGCCAACGGTTACATCTGCCGGTGATGTGATGTGAGTGTCGACTATTGTGTTGTGTTGTGTTGCGTTGTGTTTCGCTGTGACGTGCAGTGTTGCGCCGTCACAGTGCGTTTTAGTGATGGTGGCAGTGTTAGTGTCAGTGTATTAGCGTATCTAGAGCTGAGAGTTGAGCATTGGCCTGTTTTTTGTCGTACCCACGGAGCACGCAGGCGTACACCCTTGTTGCGTGACATCCGGGGAGACACTGACGTTCTTGCCTCCGCGTCAGCTCCAGCCTAAGGCCACCGCATCCGCTATCTCAAACACACACACACACACACGCACGCACGCACTCACGGACAGAACGGTGGACTCTATGCGTTATTTCTGCGCTGTTTATGTCATATATATGTGGTTCGAGCTGATTAGGCGCCACTTTATATACTAAACAGCGCAGTTCAAGCATACTAAGATGGGCGGTGAGAAGGGACAACGTCAAGATGGGAGACACGACTCCCCACCACCTTCTCCTCTACCGGGCACAGATGGAGCTTCTGCGCCCACCGCCCCTCATCCTTCACCTCCAGCGAAGGACATTGCCACAATTCTGAGGTGGATGGACTACAGGGACGAGAGACGCATTGAGATGGAACTTCAGAGGGAGGAGACACGAAGAGAGGAGGAAAAGGCGCGCTTTGATGCAATATTGGCGACCCTGGCGCTAACCCACCGTCCCTTACTCGCTCACCAAGGCGCCAGTACCCTCCCTCCTCCACCACACCAGCGTCCTCCAGGTAGTCTTGCTACTCCAACAGCTCCCAAGGCATCCGTTCAACCCCCACCCGCCCTCTCACCAGACGTCACGTTTCAGCTTTTTTGTGAGTGGAGGCGGCGGTGGACAGATTACTCCACGATGGTGGACCTCGATAGCATGCCTCCAAACAAACAGCTCATCCAACTGCGGATGTGTTTGTCGCTGGAGACCCAGAGAGTTTTGGAGCACACATTGCAAGTGCCTCCCGATTCTACATCTTCAGTGACGGATGTGCTCGACCTTTTACAGGAGCACATCCGTTAAAGGTCGAAATAACGAGGCCTTGCGTCGCAGCGCCTTCACCAGCTGCAAGCAGGTGGAGAATGAATCCTTTGACGACTTTTTTGTACGTTTGAAGAGTTTGTCGGAGGAGATCGACGTCTGCAAGGCGCACAGCTGGGAATGTGAGGAAGCCTGGATCAAGCACGGGATCTTGACAGGTGTCAGGCAAAAAGAGTTGGTGCAGCGACTCATTCCCCTGGACGCTTCCTCCACACTCCAGGTGGTAGTGACTGAATGTTGGTCATAAGAGGCCACCAAGTCCGCCACCTCTGCCTTACGGGCCCCACCTGCTGTGAGAGCTATCTCACAGTTCAAGAAGGGTAAGACGGCGGCCAACAACGTGAAGGCTGCCGCACGTTCTTCCACGCCTCCACCCAAGTCACGGCTGCTTCCTCTTCACAGTGAGACGTCTCCTTCAGCCCCAAGGGCCTACTTCCTGAAGGAGTACTCGGATGTGCTGGTGACGAAGGAGGCCCTACAGACCGCGCCACTGAAGGCTATGGCGGGTCCGCCTATGAGGATACACCTGCGGGAAGATGCACAACCGTTTGCCATACACACTCCCCGGTTGATTCCTCTTGTCTTCAGGGATTCAGTCAAGAAGGAACTGGATTCCATGGTGGCCCAGGGTGTCATCGTACCCGTTGGTGACGACCTGTCCCCTTGGTGCCACCCTCTAGTCGCTGTGGCTAAGACTAACGGTGGAGTGCGGATTACTACCGACTTGTCTAAGCTTAACAACCAGGTGTCCCGTCCCGCCCACCCTTCACCCACACCTTTTGCAGCTATACGGAGTGTGGACCCGAAGGTACGGCACTTCTCGACGATGGACGCCCTCTGTGGTTACTGGCAGATCCCACTGAAGAAGGAGGATCAGCCACTGACCACTTTCATCACGCCTTACGGACGCTTTCGCTACTGCCGTGGCCCTATGGGATTCGCTGCTACGGGGGACGCCTTCTGTCTCCGTGGTGATTTGGCACTTCAAGGCGTGACGAACTGCGTGAAGGTAGTGGATGACGTCCTCCTCTACGATGAGGACTACCTGACGCATCTTCGCCGCATCGACGAGGTACTGACCAGGTGTAGGACGCACGGCATCACTCTGAATGCCGAGAAGTTCGTCTTGGCCGCACCTGCTGTGTCTTTCTGCAGCTACCGACTCTCAAGGGATGGCATTGCTGCGGACCCGGAGAAAGTTAGCACCATAACGGACATTACAAAACCTGCCAACCTTACGGATCTCAGGTCTTTCATGGGCCTGGTGAACCAGCTGGCAGAATTTTCTCCTGACGTCTCCGCCGCTGCCAGGCCTCTCCGTCCCCTGATGAGCCCCAAGAGGACTTTCACGTGGACCCCTGACCACGACCTCGCCTTTCATAAGGTGAAGGAGGCCCTGTCAAGTCCACCTATCCTCGCTACTTTCGACCCAGCGCTCCCCACCGTCCTCCAGACAGACGCCTCGCGCCTGTACGGGGTTGGTTACGCCCTTCTCCAGGATCACGGTGGAGGAAAGTACCGGCTCGTACAGTGCGGTTCTCGCTTCCTCACCAATGCTGAGTCTCGCTACGCTACCATCGAGCTGGAGCTGCTGGCAGTGGTATGGGCCTTATCGGAGTGCAAATTTTACTTGATTGGCCGACAGCACTTCGACCTCATCACAGACCACAGGCCCTTGGTCCCCATTCTTAATCACTATTTGGTGGACGCCATCGAGAATCCCCGCCTCCAGCGCCTGAAGGAGAAGATTTTGGCCTTTGTCTTCACCGCGGCTTGGCATGCAGGTAAGGAGTTGTGCATCCTGGATGCCCTCTCCCGCTCCCCAGTCAGCCGCCCTACACCTGAAGACGAGATGCTCAGCACCGAGGCCGGTTTCTCCGTCAGCAATATCGTCACTTTGCAGGCCGTACAGTCCTTCGCCAGCACCCAGGCCTCAGTGTCGCCACCCGACAGCGATCTGGCCCTTGAGGAACTATGGACCGCGGCACGCGACGACCCCTCCTACACTCAGCTCTTGGAGAGTGTGAGGACTGGGTTCCCTCGCGACCGTTTTGACCTCTACAACGCCCTACGCCCGTATTGGAAGATATGTGAGGACCTCTACGCAGATGGGGACCTCGTCCTGTATGGTGCCCGTGTGGTCGTCCCTGCAGCTCTCCGTCATCGCGTTCTGGCCCGTTTACACGACAGCCATCGTGGAGCAGAAGCCACCAAGCGCCGCGCAAGGCAGGCTGTGTACTGGCCCGGCATTGACGCGAATATCGTCAATACGGTCCGTGCCTGTGAGCTGTGCCAGATCATGCAGCCCAGTCAACAGCAGGAGCCCCTCTTGTGCGACGACGAACCCACCAGGCCCTTCGAGTCCGTGTCGGCTGATTTCTTCAGCACAGCTGGGAAACATTTCCTAGTTGTCGCCGACCGACTCTCTGGCTGGCCTGTGGTGGTAATCTGTGGCTCGGACACGACGTCCGCGGTCACCATTCGCCACTTCCGGCACCTCTTTCGTGACCTGGGCGTCCCCGTACGTCTGCGGACGGACGGTGGGCCACAGTTCACCAGCCGGGACTTCACAGGATTCCTGGAGCGTTGGGGAGTCCGCCACATCGTGTCAACACCCCACTACCCACAGTCAAACGGCCATGCTGAGGCTGCGGTCAAGACAGTCAAGCACCTCATCCTCAAGGTGGCCCCCTTCAGGCAACATAGACTGTGAGGCGTTTGACAAAGGACTCCTGGAGTTACATAGCACTCCCACCCACACAGGACGCTCCCCTGCGCAGATCCTGTATGGTCACCCTCTCCGCTCTTGCGTTCCTGCACACGCCAAGGCCTTTGCGAAGGAGTGGCAGACCAGAGCCGAGAGCTGCGACCGCCGCGCCGCTTCACGTGCCCAGGACGCCAAGGCTCGGTATGACGACCATGCCCGCCCTCTTCAGCCACTGGAGATTGGTGCCCTTGTCCGTGTCCAGGACCCGAAGACGACACGTTGGGACAAGGTGGGCATAGTGATGGGCGTCGGCCGGTCGCGGGACTACAAGGTCAGGATGCCGAGTGGCCGTGTCTGGTGGAGGAACCGCCGCTTCCTCCGGCCAGTCCCACCCCCTGCTGCTGGCCCCCTGACCGAGGACGAGTCCCCTACACCTCACGAGGATCCGTCCCACAGTGCACCTCGACGCTCGGAGCGACTTAGGACTAAGAAGTCCGCTCAAGACAAAGACTATGAGCGTGAGGGAGGGAGGGAGATGTAGGTTATGTATCTATGCTACTGTGCCGAGTAGCAACCTTGTAAATAAGCTACTGTGCCGAGTAGCATTTATATATGTAATTACGTGGCAACACTGCACGTGTTATGTGGCAACATTGCCCCGAGGCTGCCATATGGCAAGGCAGTCTCAGTCTGACTCCGTGCCTCGTGCAAGGCACACACTAGTCGCCACTTGTATTTCTCCTATCCGTTAATAAATGGACTTCAGTGTTACCCGGTGTTTCCCTACCCATCACTGCCTTCTTCAGGGAACACTTGGAACCTTCAGTGACCCTCGGAGAATCGCACTTTTACAGGATGGAGGAGAAACTGATCACCCTCTACAGCTACTGTCTCTACACCGCAGGTTAGACACCCAAGAGCAGCACTGCTTCTCTAAGCAGACACCAGCTCCTCTTCTTGCCCCAAGCACCACGTCCTACCGACCCCAACACACCCGTCCTGCCTCAGACGCCGCCCCCGGCCCAGCAGTACTCCCTGCCACTATCCTGGACCCTCCTCCGCTCTTGCCTGGCAGCCCCTGCTCCCAACGCGGCCCATGCACCTGAGTGCAGACCCACACACCCCTCTTTTCTCCCTCAGGTACCCCCTGCTACTGTCCTGCACCCTTCTGCTGTCGTGGACCCTGCTGCTGTCATGCACCCTGCTGCTGTCATGGACCCTCTTCCTGATGCACAGCCCCTGCTCCTGCCCAGGCCCACACACCCCAGCAGGCTCATCTGAGGACTCTGTACCTGTCGCGAGGGAAGCACAACATTCATTGCCTCCACAACCCTCCTTCTCCCTCTCTCCTCCCACAGATCTTGTGTATCTAGACAAAGTTGTCTCCACTAGCGGCTGGCTCATCCTCGCCCTCGCCGTTATGTCTCACATGTGGCATACAACCCAGCCGACAACACGTCTCCTGCACCGCCCGTTCTGCCTCACATGTGCCATGCAACCCTGCAGACAACAAGTCTCCTACACGGCCTGGAGGGAAGGGGGAGTAGTGTAGTGGATTCCTCCCCTACAAACGCTGTTTGTCGCTGAGTAGCTGACCCGGCGAATTCCCCAGTGTATGCCTCGTGGTCTAGGTCAGCAACCAGCGCCGCCTTGCATGACTGAGGTCAACTATTAAGCCACGCCTACCCCCGCTATATAACACCTGACCTCGTGGTGACCTACCTCTCTTTCTACCTACAGCCAGTCCTCAAGCAACACCTCCTCCTCCTGTCTGGCGGCCCTCGCTCCCGCCAGCGACCATGGCGACCCACAAGCTGGTCCTTCTCTGAGCACCCTCACCAACCAGCTCTCTCTACATCACGCTTGTAACCACGCTGCCACTTCCCAGCACCAAGCTGCACTGTACATCCAATACAATATGTATACAGAGAGCACATTGTATGTTTCCTTTTTCCATCCCATCCTGAGTGTGAACCAACATCTCATACCCCACAAGTCTTCTAAAGGCACATGCGCAAATAGTTTCTCGTACATATCTCTATTCATTATGGAGAAATCAGCTGCAGTATCCACTTCCATGGTTACAGGTGTGTCATTAATACACAAGTCCACATTATACCTATGTTTAGCTTTCTCTTCATGACTGGTGTAAATAGTAAACACATGGGCACTCTCATCATTATCAGTGTCATGGGTTGCGCTGGGCCTCCCGCACAACCCATCCCAAATGTTTGTTTAGGTAGAGATAAGGTACCCGGCCAGCCGATAGGGGTCATCTCACGCCTCAAAACCACATTTTAGCCGGTAGGCTTTAGTCCTTGGGTTATAGAAGACCTCCTGCTCCGCGGATTTAGAACAGGGGCCATACAGTCCTACCAGTGCTACGAGTCTGTGTGTGCAAATCCCCGAGTTGTTGTTAAGTCCAGCGACAAGTTAACACATCCTGTAAAGGAAGTGATCAATGGTGAGGGCCTGTTTGCTACAAGAGCACTCCAGGCCGGCCTAATAGATCTAAACGATTAATTCCCCAGGTTGACAAACTCTCCCTTATAACTTACAGTACTGTGGCGAGAATGTGAGTGACTGACCTATCCATGCAAATTATAAGTCCAGTGTATGGAATTGTGCCAATTAAACGTAAGTGCAATTATCTGCCCGTATCTGTGACCCCTCTATTATTATTATTATCAAAGGTAATGACTGATTGGTTATGACAAGTATAACCAATAACTTAGATGGATGTTGGAAGTTAATGGAATTCATTAAATCATCATTTATAAAGTACACAACGCATTGAATGCCGGAAGCAGAGTGAAATTCTACGTAGTGATATACCATAATCTCCTGGGTGAGTAACCAGTGTGAAGGTGTCTGAGTTCTACGATAAGAAAACCACTTCCTTGCATTTAAAACGTAACAGTCAGGTCCAAAATAGCTAACACTCTCATGAATACTGTTTTTCATTTCCTTCTCTTCACCTTCAACGACATATACTCTACTTTTATCACTTCTGGCAGGGGCTGTAATTTCTTTCATACAGGCAGGAGGAATATGTCCAATACACTGACAATTGTAACATCTTGAATTCTTGAACCTACACTGAGAGCTTTCATGTTTCCCTAGGCATCTTTTACATTTTAAATCAGCATGTGTTCCTTGTTTTGTGGCAAAATTCTTCTTTCTAGCTACAGTTACTTTACACACTGAGCCAACTGTTTCACTACCAGCATTGGCAACAAATTCTCTGGTGTTTTTCTCTGCTATTTCCTTGCCTGTAGCTATCTGACATGCGTTTTCAAAAGATAAGATGGTGGTGTTCATTACGTTATTTTGTATTTTTTCATAATTCAGACCTGTCACAAAACTGTCTCTTAGAGCTCGGTTTAAGAACTGTCCAAAGTTACAGTGAATGGATAACTTCTTCAAAGCAACTATATAATCACTAACTGATTCATCTTTCCCTCTATCTCTTGCGCCAAATTTGAAAATTTCAGCGATCTCATGTGGAGCAGGATCAAAATGTTGCTTCAAAGTCTTGGTAATCTGAATCAGTGAGATGTCCTTGGGTTTGTTTGGAACCAGCAAATTGACCAGAGTAGAATAAACATCAGCTCCTACCTCTGTCAAATAGATTGCTTTCCTTTTCTCTTCAAGGGCCTTCTTCTTCTGAGCATCACCACCGTCGTCCATTAATTCATTTGCCAGAAAGAAGAAGTCCATTCTCTCGCAATATGATGTGAAGTCCTCCCTGACTGCAACAAACTCTCCAACTCGTCTGATGTATGCCATGTTTGCTTTCTTCACTATTATTCTCCAGGTTTAGACTAGCCTTCCCTTCAGTGGTCACTATCCTCTTTTCAAGGACTTCACAAACACTTTGTGAATCCCATCCTCGTCGCCAGTGTAGTATCTTACATTATTTGGTGGGAGAATGAGAAGCCACATGCTACGTCTACCTGGAGCGTTTATTCTCTGTTGTTGTAACAACTTGCCTAACATATTTCGTGATTACACAAGCCTAAACACTTTCTGACTTTGGTAAGAAGTAACGTAATATATAATGTATATATGATCAATAAAGGCAGCACATAAACATAAACATATATAACAGATGGATGCAGTAGGAGAGCAGATCACCAGTAGATCTCGCCTGGCGAAAGCCATACAGTTTTTCTTACTTCTGGTGATTCTGAGCCTCAAACTTCATTAAACGGTTATTTGATTTGCAATAAGTTTCATCGATATATATTTTGTCTATTAATGCTATATTTTCCGAGTGTTCCAAACTTCCAATAGTGTTTTATATTTTAACTATTGCTATGGACTCGTAAAGAAACTAAAAACAACTTTATTGTAATATTAACAGAAATTAACGCACTTGAACCAATGGAATGACTGTGGTATTCCCAGTGGCCCTATTTGACCAGTTGGAAGGTCGCCCAAGATACTGAAACTGTGCTCTTATCATGAACCCGTCTGTCTCACATGTTCCCGTGATACCGCTGCCAGCCACAAGACTCACTTCAACCAAATCCTGACTTCATTCAACTAACTCCCAGTTGTATATTTTATAATATAAGTCAAATTTGTAACGCTGTGTTTCGATTCTATCCTACTGTTTTTGCCTAACCTTACGAACGAGAAATATACTGGATTAAAGTCTGTTATCTCTACACTTCCAAAACAATTGCATTTTATTCAAAATGAGTTGTGAAAATTTTCACAAGTATCTTTTACTCATCATTAATGCTATAGTTTTCAAAAAGTTATGTAAATTTCAAACTATAATAATTTGCCTTTCAGGTGTTGTCTACCGGTATATTAACATTATAACATATCCAAGACCAAGTTAATGGTGTGCAGGAGCTGTAACAAGTCAGCAGAGTTCCAGCACTTTCACACATGGTAACTTGATGCACACACACAGAGAAGTACCCTATGGGTGTGCCTTCTAAGTCTCAACCCGTAATTCCAACTACTGTGATTAGGTACACATTAGGAAAGTGTCTACACCGCATGCATACACTTTAAATTTAGGGAATGTGTCAGATGCAGTTAACATACGCTATCACTGAAGAACCAAATCAATGAAGGATAATGAAGAACTAAATACAAGAGTTACATATAATTTATTTAGATGAAGCTGGCGTGTGTGTGTTAGTGAGGATGATAAGCCTGCAGGCACACTTGGACAGTATGTTGGACTTGAGTAATGACAACAAATAAAATCCACTCGTAAAGAAGCTTATAATACGAAAAAAACACTGAAGATAAATTAGTATTACACTTTTTTTTTTACAATATCATTAAAACAATGGCCAAAATACAAATATAGTTTGAAAGGTTGACTTTCCATTATAGACTACACAAGAAAAGCTAAAACGTCCTTGAAATGTCCTGTCTTATTGTGCGAACAGGGAGAGGACATGTGGCGTCGATGACAAGAAGGAAACACAAACGGACGGACAGGTGCATGAAAGAGATGAGTGGAGTTGTCGTTCTTGTTGAGGCACTGCGTCACAGCTCCTGCTTGACTTGACGAACGCTGCTACTTCTGGAGAATCTCCTTCTTAACTATGTTGAAGATTATGATACTTGTAATACTTGTAATATTGAAAAAGCGCGTGGATGTTGTTTATAAGGCCATGGCGGCTTGGGCACCAATAAAGAAGATATTTAACAACAACAGGGCTTTCGTATTCCCAGAAAGTCGACCATGAGATCATAAGAGGATACGAGATTGAAGTGAGGGACACTCTCTGGCCAGATGGAGCTCTCGTGGGGAGGGACCCTGATGTCCTCGACGGGTAGGCGGTACGGGTGTTTCATCCAGATGGGCTGGTATCCCGGTTTCACCTGCCGACAAGACCATGCACGCGTTAACACTCGCCTTAGACGACATTAAAGTACACTTGGATGATTTTTTTCAGTGGGTGTTGCAGAATAAAGATTCTCCCTGTACACAGCTGTATTTCTCCAACGTCAGGAGAGCTTTTAATCATAAAAATATAAATATCTGCGAGGTTTCATTCGCAGATATCGCATAATGAGATCGATGTCTGATCCTACGCCGAAATGAGGAACCACTAGCGTCTCGTGGGGTGGAATCCAGATGCAGTCCCAGTCCCACGGGTGCCGGTACCAGATGGGGTCCAGTGTCCTTAGCTGTCAAGAAAGCCAGTAATTAACATGCGAAGTACCCGACAGTGGGAGTACGTTCTTACGTGTAATGTTGGGCACAAGGGAGCTAAATGTGTGACTTAGTGGGACCTACACCCTAATACTTCACAACACTAATACTTCGAGGCCCTATGATCACTGAATCTTGAGATATTGTCTATTGATTTTTGAATGAATCATAATATCTAGTTGGTTATAAACAATACTCTAAACAACAAAGATGATATAATGTACAGCCTCTTCCACTTCCAACTGGTACAGTTAACGTTGTCAATCCTTCCTCTCCATGTGGTGTGAAACCCGGGAATATCGACTCGTGGATCCGAAACATTCACTAGCGAGAGGGAGAAGGGGGCTGACTATACCAGTTGGATGTGGAAGAGACTGTACATATTCTAGTGTAACTTCACTACTGCTTGGATTGCATTTTTTATGTTATATAATTTTGTGGCATAAATATGTCATTTTGGTAGAAATAACATTTACTGAAGAGTCACTGACCAGTGATAGATATTCGTGCATTTTTCGGATGTTAAGACTTTCATGCACATGCGCAGTCAATATACTGAAATATGGATTCTAGGTGTTATACTATAATTTACTCTACCAGAAGATTATCTACAAGATGATGAGGACCTGGGCAATAATCCCTGATATAAGCTGTTAGATGTGTTCCCTTGTGGGCAGAACTACAAGTGGGTCTACTAAATACAGAGAAAATACAACTGCGCTGAGTAAGTCTGGAACACTGCGTACACCGTAGTATACTGCCAAACATACTGGTACCTGCGTGCAAAATATACTGGATAACTTAATTACTGTGGGAGCGGCCTCAGACCAGGACACCATACAAGAGACCGTAGGAAGACACCAGGTGGGAGAACTGCTGTCCCTGGGGCCAGAAGGACCCCCTGTTGTGAGGCATTACCTCATCCTCAACACGCAGGTAGTGTGGGTGATGGACCGTCTTCACCAACATCGGTGGGGACCTGGCAGTCTTCTCAGGAGACTCGGCTGCCTTGGGAGTTAGGACTTCGTAGGTAACTTCGTCGGGGTATCTGGAGGGTGAGGGAGGAGCGCTGGTCGCCCGCTCTCTGAAGATGGTGCCGTCCATGGGGAAAGTTTTGAGGCGCTGGGGACAGAGGAAAGGGCAGGCCGGGCGTGAGACATGTGCTCGTGCAGGACACAAGGTGGTACATGGAAGGAGCATCACAGCAGTAGTGTCTTAATCATCTAAGATGCAACAATCATCAAGCTATCAGGATCAGGGACTTGTACAGTACATGATAATACTGGCGGAACCAAAGATTTTCCTAACTGTTAGCAAACTACATTTGTCTATATGGTTCAAAGTGGTTTACACAATGTAAATTTAAATTACGTACAATAAAATAGATGAAGAATTAATGGATAAAGCATGTGCGAATTTCATGGCCAGAATTTCTAATATAAAAAATTGCAGTAAATAATCTGATGTATGATTTTATATCTTTATAATTCAGAAAACAAAAGATAATTGCAAAGTATTTTTGAGCCAATTAAAAGAAATATCAAATGAACATAAATTTTTCTCTGGTGACATAAAAAACTTTGTTCCCTTATCCTGTTGGGGTCAAGCGGAAAACAATAAGACTATTGATCTAAATCTAAAGACTGTTTCTTGTGACATCATCCAGACCAGTGTAGGAACCACGTGTTGCAGGGACTTGTCTCACACCATTCTAAGACTATGGAGCTGTAAGGTTTATTCCAGAGATACAAACCATTCCAGGAACCAAGGATGGAAAAAAATATGAATCATGCAACCGGACAGAAGGCACTCACTCCATCGTGGAGCAATCATTATATTCCAGACGCAACTAACCTAGAATTACTGGGTATGTGGCAGTCAACGCTACAGGTTTTGACAACAGAGGCATAAAGACGATGGTGCCTCAAAATACAATAAAATCACTATAATGCAAATTAAGTGAAGTGAAGTCGGTCGTTTAGGCTCTGTGAACGGAACACTCCTGGAACTCCGTTTTAATCTCACACAGAGGCATCAGAACGACACACACACTGCCAATATCACTAGAAGGGAGAGTTTGACTGTATCTCGCTACCACTGTGTCTATAAGAGACTCACTTTTCTACAACTATCATATGAACACACGCTTAAGAGCACAGCAGGGAAACGCCAGGGGCAGTACACACTGGGTCAAGGAGACTAGGCCCTGATACCATAATTACCAAGCCAATACCCATGAGTTGAAAGGGGCAAGCAAGGGGCAGGACTTTGATACTAATACTTTTTGTACACCTGTGGTGTGAGGTGTCGACACAACATATACCTATCAGTGTTAAAACTGAACATACTTGAATACAAAGGCTCTAATGTAATGCTGTGTTGTAAGCTCATACCACAGTTATGAGAAAAACAAAAACAGTACTTTATGGAGGGGAGGGGAGGGGAGGGGAGGGAGGCGTAGACGTTATAAGAGCAGCCCAAACAGTGGCCCCTCAGCTGGTGACTGATGGCTCCTCTCACTTGGTTGGTGATGACAAAGTTAGTTTACTCACGGTGGAGAGCTTCTACCCACGGTGTAATGACTGTGCTTTTGGTTTACTTAGATTTTTTTTTAGTAATACTTACATGGTCAGTTTTTATATCGTAAACCGGATTTAAAAATAGTAACTCACATTTACACTACAGTACACCTTCAGCTGAAGTAAACATAACTTCCAGCTATTAAAAAAAGAAGACATTTTGGGATATTAAAAAATAAGAAAAACCCTTTGCAATGCAGTAAAGCATTTAGAAAAATGAATAGCGAAGAACAACCCCTTGTGGTCCCAAACAGCTCAAGGGTTGGAAGAGTTCCTAAATAGAAGTTTTGTATATACTAAACTATCAAAATCCACCAAAGGGTGTTGATTGTATGTAGAAGTCTGCGTGCTTTATTGGGCTAATGAAATATATATATATATATATATATATATATATATATATATATATATATATATATATATATATATATATATATATATATATATGTATATATATACGTAAAAACGACCTGATTCTTTAAGTGAGTTTTATTATAGTTTACTTTGTTTATTTGGATGATAAAATTCATCAAATCTATAAGTTCATATTTAAGTACCAATGATGACAAGAATCAAATCATAGTTTATATAAGTTAACACCAGTCTTATTAAATGTTATTACTCTTATCATGATGCTGTCAGAAACACTGTATATTATGCTGTCTCTGACGGGGGCTTCTGTACATTATAGATGAGTTAACTGATAAGAGAGAGAAATATACTGCAGCTTCGTCCTCCCAGTCAATCAACCGTTAGTCTCAATAAGTAACTGGATGGGGAGAAAATTATGAATAAACCCCTTGTGAGTCGAGTCAGGCATTAATATGATGAGTGAAATATAACCTTGTTTAATTTCTAGCAGCAGTTAAAAGTTTCACCACCCACAAAATTGTTAGGAAAAAAAGTGGGTCCTGTGTGACGGCCCTGACTGTCGGTGTGAACATGAACACTGTACTCATCCGATCTCACTTACCCGTTTAGACCCAAGCAAACACAGCATCCAATCTAATATATTTTGTACAATAGAAAATTAACTAGGCATCACAAGGGAACGAGTCCGATAAAGGTTTAACTAGAATCAGATGTTGTCAAGTTATATGAGTCACCCTATGTAGAGTAACTGACCTCGGCCAGAGACTGGTGACCAGGCTGCTCTTCGACCGCCTTCATTTCCTTGTCGAAGTAGTGGGTAAGAGGCTTGTAGTAGTTGTTCATGTAGCCATAGTTGTAGCTATACACCCTTGACCGGGGCTTCTGGTAGGCGTAGCGGGGCATTATTACGGCCACCTGAGGACACAAGATCAACATTAGTGATACTTTGTTTTTGTTTATCTAAGGTTGAAGGCAGACTGTATCCTTGTGTCAGTCTGTCATTCAACAAATATTCCATTTATATTGATTCCAATGGAGTCACCTAGTCATTCAAACTGGCGGTAGAGACAGCAACGTATAGCACCAAAATGGAAGATTTTCACTCCAAAATAGTGTTGTCACTGAGCTATGTACGCGCTGTCACATGTACATTTATACATCCTGAAACATAAACAATGAAGCTTTGAATATTCCTTGGCCCAACAGGCAAGGTTGTAGGTCTGCCTCCCAACACCTGGAGGCCGCCGCGTCACACACCCAATAAGGTTCTTGGCGCACCACCAATACTACACCCGAGGCTCCCACCACAACACTTTACCCAGGATAAACACCGTCATTTGCTGCCTTCTAATCTACTGTAGCTTGTCTAAACCCATAAGACAACAGAATAAACTTAAAGGTGGTAAACTTTTGTAACACTTTCCTGAGGATAGAGAAACGTTTTTTATACAAGTAAGAACAACGAACAAGACGAGCTATTATTCTGAAAGCTTAAAACGTTTTACTTGTAACAATTTACAATATTCAATATGAACAATTTGATTAAATTAGTAAACAACTGATGGCCTCCATGTTCGGTGGCACGTGGCCAAGACGATAACAAACCTGGTCAAGACGATAACACACCTGGTCAAGACGATAACACACCTGGTCAAGACGATAACACACCGGGTCAAGACGATAACACACCTGGTCAAGAGGCAATACCAACACACACACAGACATACGACTGGCTCTATCTGGTTGCTGGATCACACAATACATAAAATGACACACGCACGACCATGACAGTGACAACGGTCTTGGCAGACTCTATCCATCTGCTGACAGCCAGAACCTTGATTATATCCCGGAGTGACATATGAGCTGTAGTGTCTGACAGTTTTCTTCTTTTTGCAAAGTCTTGTCACACGATAGATGCTGTAGGGAAGCGTCACGCGACAGATGCTGGAGGGACGCATTACACATAATATGGGTTGGTGGTGCGCGACTGGAGGCTGACGCACGTCGTGTGGGCAGGACGGGAGTTAAGTCAGGCGCTTGCTGACGTAAGTAAATCAGACTGACGTATGTACAGTCACTCAAAAAGCTATCTTAAATTTTTTTTGAAAAAATAAGACACAAATGGGCGTAGGATTTTGGCAACCCTACCGAAACAACAGGAGTCGCAGTGTTCAATCTGAAATTCAACTGTCACCCCAAGTACAGATGATTTTTTGAGTGACTGTACAAATGACTGACAAAAAATAAATGCTCAGAACCTCTTAATGGTACATCAGATCACTTGGCCATTGTCCCAGTTGATAGTAAATTCGTCCGTTCTTCTACCACAGTAACTTTTTCCTGCAGTAAACTTTAACATTCTTTATTTCTCCTCCACCTCCTGCCAGTGTCCTTATGCCTTCCCCATTATCGTCGAGGCAGAATTTAAAGTTTGCTTCCCATAGTAACATGTGAGGAAGGATTATTCTATAAGATTACAGCATTAGTTTCATCCTCATTCCTGGTGTGTCTCGTCAGTGTAATAATATTAAGGTTACGTGGTACACCTGCGGGGACGTGTCATCTGTCACCTCGCCAACATAAAACCTTTTGTGTCGTGGCAGCAAGAAGCTATATAAAGACGAGTGGGCGGGTGGGTGGGTGTGGTCGCCTGTGACACACTTCACCTACTGGCTCAGCTGCACTCTGCCATCATCTTCTGGCACAGCTACAGTGTTAAATTCCTCGGGCAGCATCAGGTGGCTAGGCAGGTGATGAATATGCCGGGTGTCCTCCAGGAGAGTGCCGACAGGTGAAGGTGTTCAGGGGCACGAATTCTCAACTTTCTTTAAACAGCTAAATGAATGTCTTTGCTGAGTTACTGAACCACTGAGATGTTTCTTAATACTGTGCCCCCGGTCAACTCACCACACAGCCTCCATAATGCTCCTCTGGACCACAACGCAGCTTATGACCAGCTTCTGCTCTTCATTGTTTGTTAGTCGTGTGATAATCGAGATTCATCACAAATAGCTTCAGCAGATCCACATTACTCGTACAGTAGGTTGTGACGATATTGTTTGATCATTTGAGAATTCTGATCTCGGGAATGTGAGAAAGTTTAGTTTATTGGGAGAAACATTTCGACACTGCCAGACTGTTGACAGTGTAGGGTCATGGAAAATATACATGTGACGTCATCTGGTGCCACTGGCGGACACCCAACACTGAGAAACTAGGAAGTTTTAAGTCATGATGCCAGATTTAGTAAAAGGAATCTTTCTTAGTATATTTAGCACACCGAAAGCTGTGTTAATTGTACTCGGTATCTTCTCCTTTAATAAGTATTAATATTCACACTCTCTCGTGTATATATATATATATATATATATATATATATATATATATATATATATATATATATATATATATATATATATATATATATATATATATATATATATATATATATAATGTGTGTGTGTGTGTGTTGGGCTCAGAAATCGAAAAACGACCACTACGCGTTGTGGTTGTTTTCAAAATAACCAGAAAGCGAAATTTTGCGCTTGGGTTTAAAACTAACGCAATCCAAACCAACCTAACCTAACCTAACCTAACCTAACCTAACCTAACCTAACCTAACTTAACCTAACCTAACCTAAACTAGAGCAAAATCTCGCTTGTGGTTATTTTACAAACAACCACAACACTTTGTGGTCGCTTTTCGCTTTCTGAGCCCAACAGACACACACACACATACACACACACGAGTCAGAAACAGTTTAGTTTAAACTAGTCAAAACCAGAAGCCACATTGGCTGTGTGGTACACCTAGTATGACCTAGGCCAAACTAGTTACACCAAAGAAGGATGGGGAACCCGAAATACAGATACAACTTGGCAGGGCAGCTAGTAATTAAGTTAAGAAAAACGTACAATTGATAGAGATGAATAAACTGTAGGTCAAAGAACAAGGTCACAGCTCACGGTCAAAACTTTGGGGGTAAGAATGACACAACTAATGGCTACTGGACTTAAAGAACAGGGTGAGAGGTGGTGAGGGAGGGAGGGAAGTGGTGAGGGAGGAGGAAGGGTGAGGGAAGTGAGGGAGGTGGTAAAGGAGGGAGGGGGTGAGGGAGGTGAGGGAGGGTAACACATCGCTTCGCCTCACGGCAACCTGACTTTTTATAGCTCATCATGGTGAGACGCTGTGCCAAGTACCACCTGCGGCTACACCTACACCTCTCACTCCTGCCGCCGACCTGTAGAGCCACACAAGATGCCAGAGAGAGAGAGAGAGAGAGAGAGAGAGAGAGAGAGAGAGAGAGAGAGAGAGAGAGAGAGAGAGAGAGAGAATTTCCAGTATTGATAAACAAAACAAACCCGAAAAACTATAACTTCTCTACTGTAATCTAAGACCAGGTAGCTGTCACGCCACTTGATCAAGTTGTGTTTGAATTAGAGAAACCATAATAAAAAAACCACTTTATATATAAAACCCCAAATTGAAGTACTTTACCTTTACACCAAATGAACTGCAGGTGAACCGGTTTATGATCGATCTAAGTGAATCACATCGACTCACTCAGCCGGCGGTGGAGACTGACGGAATGTTCAGTGGTCGTGAGAAGAGTTACAGTTGTTTGTGTGACGGAGAGAGGCGCTACTAGTGTCCCTGTCTCTACTCACCACACAGAACAAACCAACAGTATTTCAGTAGGATGTAAAGTGTCCTTTTTATGTCGCCAACTACTGTACTGGAACATGTAAATTATAGCAGGACTCTGATCTTTTCTTACCTTTTAAAATTATGGGTTTAATTGTTCTTCTCACACAATATTGTTGGTCCATACTACAAGTTTGTCCTTCAAGAGTTCACGGCCGGATTTAGTACACGGATTGGAAGCTAAAGAACCGAATGTAAATATGTGTGAATCATCGTATGTCTCAATATTCCTCGAGTCGAGTCGTGTTTGGATTAGATAAAAACATGAAAGTAATTTTTTCTGGGCATGTAATCTCTTTAGAATGAGTTTAGTGATGCACTGTATGACACACACATAGTGCAGCAGCTCCCCACAAAAAATAATGGAGTTAATTGAGATCTAATGGACTGGGTAGTAGCCAGGGGACAAAACTCAAATTATTGGACTGGTATAATGGAATTCATTGAAGCTCACATCAATGACTGACGTTATCACATTATATATTTTATGTTCTCTTGTCTCTTCTTTAATTTTACCTTTCCCGCTAGAGGGCGTTTACACACTTGAGTCTACATGCCACATCTCGGATAGTTCTTATACGGCAATAACCAGCTGTTAACATTATTGTTACTAGAATAATAACGAGTTGAAATAAACGTTGATGGATGAAGTAATTATCTCGTGAGGCCTTGATCACATACTTGTGCAAGGCTTCAGGATTTGGTTTTTGTCAAGAATGTTGCAAGAGAAGATGAAAGTGACAACAGTGGCACACATTCTCACTGTGCCAAGATCCTGCTTATATTCAGCTGAATCTTTCCTTTTAAGTTGAAGATTAGAACTTATATTGACGGAGATCTTTTTTTTATTATTATTTATTGGGCACCCGCCTACATCCTTGTGTAAGGTGAAGCGCAGAAGCTTTTACAGCGCCCAACAGGAAGGCATGCTTGCCTTTATGTCTCATGAGTTAAGGGCGGAGGTCTTTCTTTTTATTTTATTTTTTTTTATTATTTATTGGGCATCCCCCTACATCCTTGTGTAAGGTGAAGCGCAGAAGTGTTCACAGCGGTGTGAGCATTCCTTGTACTTGACCCGAGGAGGTCACATGGGGAAGTCACGTGGGAGGGGTAGAAATATGTGCAGGAAGAGTTTCTCTTGTCGTGGGATATGGAAATTCGAATGTGTGGTGTGCTGACGCAGTGAGAGGAACATCCCACCCACACCACACCACGACAACACCTATACCGCCACATCCCACCCACACCACACCACGACATCACCTATACCGCCACATCCCACCCAAACCAGCACCACACCCTACCCACATCACCATCACTTTCAACATGAAGAAAATAAACTTGCTGGTCTCTGACCCCTGCACGGGTTACTGTCAACAGATCTTAGCTAATGACTAACAGAAAGAACGTTCACTCGTGAGAAAAATGATGTGAGAATCCACCAAGTCGGGAGCGTTAGCTTGATGGGTTCTCACGACGTCTTGTAACAACCACAAAAATTATGTTCTTTTAATTTATTTATAACTTCCACTACTTATTGGCACACAACGATGTCTTAAATGGACCATATTTTTGTTTGCCTTATGCGAATTAATTTCTATTAAGCTGTGGTTATAAAAACAAACAAATATAGTTATTTGTTTAAAAAAAAAAGTGAAACTAATACACCAACAAAAATACAACAGCTTGAGCAAAGAGTAAAGGGAGTACAAGAAGCAGAAGCTGAAGTACAGTAGGTGTGAGAACGTGTAGTTGTCGCGAGGCTAAACATAGAGGGTGCTGGTGGGCACTGGCTGGCAGACCCGGAGCGGAACCATTATTGAAACCGGCAGTAAACATTGCTTATTAGGCCGTGTTTAGCCGACACACTTCCGGTAAGTGGGGGCCCTGAGGTGTGGTTATATACACCAGGGAAGAATATAGGAACGTACTGCAGGTAACAACAGTGCCGGATTTAGACCTGTGGAGGCCCTGGGTAGCCTCTTTGTGGAGGTCCCCCCCCCCCTCATTTAATCGACAGACACATGACAACCGATGTGCAGATGCTACACGACCCAACTCCCTCCGACCGACTGTCAACAAACACAGCACCCTGATGGCATTCGTAATGGAAGTGATAATGAAAAAAATATATATTTTTTTTAATCTCAATTTCGTTATTCCATGTAGTTCATTTTTAATCAATACATGTTTGTGGAATTCTAAATATATTATTAGCAACTCAAACAATAGCATTCATTAAAAATATACAGTTCATAGGAAAACCAGGTATATATGAATTTCAAGGAGTAGCTATCCTAATTTCTATCACGCTTCTTGCTGAACATAGTTTTAAGTGATGGAATAGATAAACATGAATTTTAAAGAATGAAAATAAATATAATTCAAATGAATAAACAAATTAATAAAATATTGTAATATGTGGAGGCCCCCAGATTGTGGAGGCCCCTGGGTAGCTGCCCACTTTGCCCACTCCTGAATCCGGCCCTGGGTAACAAAGGTTGTGACAAATTAGTTACGACTCGCGATCCTGATAAGCAGAGAGGGACGTGGCAGCGGCGGTGAGAGGCTGTCGTTCTTATATAAGTGTTTTTGTCCAGTGGTTCTGTGAAGAGATCCTTTTCTCAGTGTGGTTGCTCGTGTCTGGGAGAAACTGACTAACAGGTTATAAAAGAGACTGGATGAACTGACTAACAGATGAACTAACACAAGACCGGAATGACGTAATGAAGTACTGAATACTGATGAAGGCGTTACTGAAATAGAAGGAACTAACAAGGTACTGAAAAAAGAAAAGAACAAATAAGACAGAAATAAAAAGAAGGATAGAGATAGAGGGGGTCGTGTGGAGAGGGAGGAGAACAGCTGGCGATATAATTCTGGGGGACCAAGGTTGTGGAGGATACACCAGGTGGCGCCGGTGACACTGACTTCATGGACCATCATCATGTGAGGGAAGGTGCCATAAAAAAACAACTGGGTATGAGGGGAGACTGCAGGTGGTGGAGACAAGGACACAGGGTTGGCAGGCAATATGGAACACTTGTAGCTCGTGTCCTCTTTAGTTATCTCACAAGCAGAGCTAACAAGATGAGACGACTGGTGTTGGGGAAGTTGGGTGGTGGTGTAGGGATGGAGGTGGTGGTGTAGGGGTGGGGGTGGTGGTGTAGGCATGGAGGTGGTGGTGTAGGGGTGGAGGTGGTGGTGGGTGGTGGTGTAGGTGGTGGTGGTGTAGGGGTGGAGGTGGTGGTGGGTGGTGGTATAGGGGTGGAGGTGGTGTAGGGGTGGAGGTGGTGATGTAAGGTGGAGGTGGTGGTGGGTGGTGGTGTGTAGGGGTGGAGGTGGTGGTGTAAGGGTGGAGGTTGTGGGTGGTAGTGTAGGGGTGGAGGTGGTGGTGTAAGGGTGGAGGTTGTGGGTGGTAGTGTAGGGGTGGAGGTGGTGGTGGGAGGTGGTGTAGGGGTGGAGGTGGTGGGTGACAACAATAAAAGTTGGCGGACGGCCTTTAGAAGGTAGCTTGCTGCAGTGACCGAGTGAGGAAGAATGCTTCAGTTTACAGGTTCATCTCCAACACATACTTTGGTCTTATTATTACTACTTTCTCTCCCTTTAATTTACCACCTACGCCGGTATCATGAGTGTATCAACGTAATCATTTATTTAAGCAGCTATTTCAATATCTGCGGGTAATAGTGTTAGCAGGGAGACAGTGAGGGAACGATTGTGTATTGAACACCCTGACTCAGACTATATGAGTGTGAGAAGTACAACATAAGAACATAAGAATGGAGGAAACTGCAGCGGGCCTATTGGCCCATACTGGGCAGTACCGTTTACACCCAACCCCTATTGCTCATATATCCATCCAACCTATGTTTGAAGCTATCCAGCGTGTTAGAGTTAATGATGATGTTTGGTAAGTACTGCACAGAAAATTTTTTAAATGGTGTTTTTGTAGTAAGATAAAGAATACTGAAACAACTACAAGAAGACCTTCCCATATATATATATATATATATATATATATATATATATATATATATATATATATATATATATATATATATATATATATATATATATATATATATATATATATATATATATATATATATAATGTTGCTTTCGTGTAATTACAGCGCTTGGGAACTTCTTTCTTTTAGATACCTACTACGCGCACCTACAGTGATTTACTTGCATATATATATATATATATATATATATATATATATATATATATATATATATATATATATATATATATATATATATATATATATATATATATATATATATATATATATATATATATATATATATATATATATATATATATATATATATATATATATATATATATATATATATATATATATATATATATATATATATATATATATATATTTTTTTTTTTTTTTATTACAGTTCAATCCCAAAATAAGTGAAAACCGGTTTTAACTAGTTAAAAATAGAAGCCACAAAGGCTGTATCAACTTGGAGGATTTAAATAAACTGCAGGAGTGGTCAGCAAAATGGCAAATGAAATTCAACACCAGCAAGTGCAGCGTACTTAATATTGCAAGAACAAATACTTATAATGTATACAGCCTTAACTACATCAACCTAGAGAAGTCGACTTGATGAAAGAGACTTAGGGGTACTTGTAAGCCCGGACCTACGGCCTAGAAAACAGTGCGTTAATGTTCGAAATATGGCAAACGGAGTATTAGGTTTTATATCTAGAAGTGTAAGTAATAAGAGTGCAGAGGTCTTAATGCAACTATATCTTGCGCAAGTGAGGCCGCACTTCGATTACGCTGTTCTGTTCTGGTGCCCCTATTATAGAATGGATATCAATTCACTGGAGTCGGTGCAACGAAGAATGACGAAAATGATTCCGGGACTTAGAAACCTTCCATATCAAGATAGGTTAAAGAAACTAAACTTGCATTCCCTAGAAAGACGAAGAGTGCGGGGAGATATGATAGAAGAATTTAAGTGGGTGAAAGGAATCAATAAAGGAGATATAGATAAATTTCTTATAATATCCGAGCATGATAGGACTCGTAGCAAAGGATTTAAGTTGGATAAGTTTAGGTTTAGGAGGGAGATAGGAAGAAACTGGTTCACAAATAGGGTGGTGGACGAGTGGAACAAGATTAGTAACTTTTTAGTAAGTGGTGGAAAGATGGAAAGTTTTTAAAGGAGGTTAATAAATTCATGGATGATAGAGAGTGGTAGAACTCTCGACAGGAGCTGCCATGCACAGGCCTACCGGCCTATTGCAGACTCCTTATTTTCTTATGTTCTTCTTATGATCTTAACTAGGCAAAGCTAGTTACACCTATGGATACTTGGGAAAACGGGAAATCCAAGACGAACATAGTATTAAACCAAGCTTTACCTAAACATTTATGTTAAAACTAGTTTCAACAACAACACTGTTTGAGAAAACTAGTTATTTCTGGAATTACAAAGTCACTTCAGTGAAAACTATAGTTACATGGTCGTGAGGAGTACTAAGACAGCCACTGACCCTTCCGGGCACCATTTAAATAGCGGGTCATATAAGGCAAGACAGTCAACCTTAGGCTACTGGATGTCGCTGCCAGTTCCTTGACACCCTCTGTAAACACTGTGACTCCTTACACACACAGACACACACACATCATCGTTATCATCATCATCACACACAGACACACACACATCATCGTTATCATCGTTATCATCATCACCACACGTCAACAGAGACACAGTAAGTGATGAAGCTCTTGTGGTGATGCTAGACAATGTTGGTAGTAGTTCTCTTTGGTGTTGTTGTTTGTTATTATCTGTGTTGTCACTCACCACCTGTTGCTGTACTACCATCTGTTACTGTCACCACCTGTTGCTGTACTACCACCTGTTACTGTCATCACCTGTTGCTGTACTACCACCTGTTACTGTCATCACCTGTTGCTGTACTACCACCTGTTACTGTCATCACCTGTTGCTGTACTACCACCTGTTACTGTCCCCACCTGTTGCTGTACTACCACCTGTTACTGTCATCACCTGTTGCTGTCACCACCTGTTACTGTCACCACCTGTTGCTGTACTACCATCTGTTACTGTCACCACCTGTTGCTGTCACCACCTGTTACTGTCACCACCTGTTACTGTACTACCATCTGTTACTGTCACCACCTGTTGCTGTACTACCATCTGTTACTGTCATCACCTGTTGCTGTCACCACCTGTTACTGTCATCACCTGTTGCTGTCACCACCTGTTGCTGTACTACCACCTGTTACTGTCATCACCTGTTGCTGTACTACCACCTGTTATCACCACCTGTTGCTCTACTACCATCTGTTACTGTCACCACCTGTTACTGTCATCACCTGTTGCTGTACTACCATCTGTTACTGTCACCACCTGTTGCTGTACTACCACCTGTTACTGTCACCACCTGTTACTGTCATCACCTGTTACTGTCACCACCTGTTGCTGTACTACCATCTGTTACTGTCACCACCTGTTGCTGTACTACCACCTGTTACTGTCACCACCTGTTATTGTACTACCATCTGTTACTGTCATCACCTGTTACTGTCACCACCTGTTACTGTCACCACCTGTTGCTGTACTACCACCTGTTACTGTCACCACCTGTTGCTGTACTACCACCTGTTACTGTCCCCACCTGTTGCTGTACTACCACCTGTTACTGTCCCCCCACCTGTTGCTGTACTACCACTGTCCCCACCTGTTGCTGTACTACCATCTGTTACTGTCATCACCTGTTGCTGTACTACCATCTGTTACTGTCATCACCTGTTGCTGTACTACCACCTGTTACTGTCATCACCTGTTGCTGTACTACCATCTGTTACTGTCCCCACCTGTTGCTGTACTACCATCTGTTACTGTCACCATCTGTTGCTGTACTACCATCTGTTACTGTCACCATCTGTTGCTGTACTACCATCTGTTACTGTCATCACCTGTTGCTGTACTACCACCTGTTACTGTCATCACCTGTTGCTGTACTACCATCTGTTACTGTCCCCACCTGTTGCTGTACTACCATCTGTTACTGTCACCATCTGTTGCTGTACTACCATCTGTTACTGTCACCATCTGTTGCTGTACTACCACCTGTTACTGTCATCACCTGTTGCTGTACTACCATCTGTTACTGTCATCACCTGTTGCTGTACTACCACCTGTTACTGTCATCACCTGTTGCTGTACTACCATCTGTTACTGTCCCCACCTGTTGCTGTACTACCATCTGTTACTGTCACCACCTGTTGCTGTACTACCATCTGTTACTGTCACCATCTGTTGCTGTACTACCATCTGTTAATGTCACCACCTGTTATTGTACTACCACCTGTTACTGTCACCACCTGTTATTGTACTACCACCTGTTACTGTCACCACCTGTTATTGTACTACCACCTGTTACTGTCACCACCTGTTGCTGTACTACCACCTGTTACAGTCACCACCTGTTGCTGTACTACCATCTGTTACTGCCACCACCTGTTACTGTCACCACCTGTTACTGTCACCACCTGTTACTGTCACCATCTGTTACTGTCACCATCTGTTACTGTTACCACCTGTTACTGTCACCACCTGTTACTGTCACCACCTGTTACTGTTACAGTCCATATTGTCACTAGACCACCACTTGCTTCATTACTTAGCCTCTGTCACTTTTATCAATAATGTTGTCATTGTTCCAACGCTTGTCACTGTACCACCACCTGTCACTCTCACCACATGTCACCACCTGTCACTGTACCACCACCTGTCACTCTCACCACATGTCACCACCTGTCACTGTACCACCACCTGTCACTCTCACCACATGTCACCACCTGTCACTGTACCACCACCTGTCACTCTCACCACATGTCACCACCTGTCACTGTACCACCACCTGTTACTTCTTCACATGTCCTGTCACTGTACCACCGCGTCACTGCATCACCGCCTGTCACTCACCACATGTCACCACCTGTCACTGTGCCACCACCTGTTACTCTCCACATGTCACCACCTGTCACTCTCACCACATGTCACCACTGTCACTGTACCACCACCTGTTACTCTCTTCACATGTCAACACCTGTCACTGTACCACCACCTGTCACTCTCAGCACATGTCACCACCTGTCACTGTACCACCACCTGTCACTCCTCACCACATGTCACCACCTGTCACTGTACCACCACCTGTCACTCTCACCATATGTCACCACCTGTCACTGTACCACCACCTGTCACTCTCACCACATGTCACCACCTGTCACTGTACCACCACCTGTCACTCTCACCACATGTCACCACCTGTCACTGTACCACCACCTGTCACTCTCACCACATGTCACCACCTGTCACTGTACCACCACCTGTTACTCTCTCCACATGTCACCACCTGTCCTCTCACCACATGTCAACACCTGTCACTGTACCACCACCTGTCACTCTCACCACATGTCACCACCTGTCACTGTACCACCACCTGTTACTCTCCACATGTCACCACCTGTCACTCTACCACATGTCACCACCTGTCACTGTACCACCACCTGTTACTCTCATCACATGTCAACACCTGTCACTGTACCACCACCTGTCACTCTCACCACATGTCAACACCTGTCACTGTACCACCAATCCTCTCACCACATGTCTGACCTGTCACTGTGCCACCACCTGTCCTCTCACCACATGTCACCACCTGTCCTGTACCACCACCTGTCCTCTCACCACATGTCACCACCTGTCTCTGTACCACCACCTGTTACTCTCTTCACATGTCAACACCTGTCTCTGTACCACCACCTGTTACTCTCTCCACATGTCAACACCTGTCTCTGTACCACCACCTGTCACTGTATCACCGCCTGTCACTCTCACCACATGTCACCACCTGTCACTGTACCACCACCTGTCACTCTCAGCACATGTCAACACCTGTCACTGTACCACCACCTGTCACTCTCAGCACATGTCAACACCTATCACCGTCACCACCTGTCACTCTCACCGCAAGTCACCACCTGTTACTCTCCCCACATGTCACCACCTGTCACTGTCTCCGCCTGTCACTCTCAGCACATGTCACCACCTGTCACCGTCACCACTGGTCACTACGTCACGATATGTGTTGTCACTCAACCGTCACCTGTAACTGTGTTACTATCCATTATATCACTCAACACCAGGGCTCTCTACTGCTTTATTACAGTTGACCGTTTCACCACATGTGTGGTCACGTTGTCACTACCTTGTGTAGTCATTGTTGTCACTCTGTCACTATTGTTGTCTTGTGTATACACTATATATATATATATATATATATATATATATATATATATATATATATATATATATATATATATATATATATATATATATATATATATATATAAATGAATCACTGTCACCTAACACATAATAACTTAATATAAATTAGATCTTAGATAACTTTCACTGAGAGAGTTGTTAGTTAGTTTTACAAGAATAGAAGTAGAACAGCAGGTGTCGGCGTCTGGGTCACTCAAACACACCGCCTGTACTGTACAGTATATATCGTAGATATTTTTTTTACATAATTCATACTTAAAATAATTTAAATAAACACCTGGTATGGCTGGATATACCGACACCCTACACGTCTCTCACTGTTAGTTAAGAACGTCAAAACCGGCGACAACTACGGGGGTGAGTCGCTTCCCTCCTGGGGTGTGGCAGCTGGGGTCCTCACCGTCGTCCACAATAAGAATCCTGACAATAATTATTTATCATTTACAAAAGTCCAGGACCGTTCACAGTCTTTACTTCATGGTGGAATAAGTATTTCGCTCACCTCGGGTTCTTGCCGTGTGCGTGTGTGAGAGTGTTAGCGGACGGAGGTCTGGCACCCAACTGGTGAATCTCTCTTGGCCTCGGGTGGTCCACAGGGAGAGCGCCACGCGATCCACCCTTCCCTGCCATAACCTGCTACATTTTTCCTAATAATCTTCCTCCTATTTATATGTCACGGGTAACGGGAGCTCCTTGGACTGACAGAGCAGTACCGGGGATAAAGCGGATAAGGTCAGGGACGTTGACCGGAGTGTAATGAGATTAATTACAAACTCAGGTGTGATAGCTGGGCTGGCCACCACACTCACTTCTCCGTTGTGGCCCCAGAATCCACAGCAGTGAGTGTTACCTGTGTATGTTTAGCCCCGTCTCATAGACACACGAAGAGCGAGCTAAATGTGCGTCGTGCGTATAAGATGTCACAGGAATGTGTGAGTTATGGATAGCAGAAAATTACGTGTAAATACATTATGAGTAATTGGCTTATGCGTTTAGAGAGAGGCACATACTACGTAACCTATAATAACAAGTTGCACGGAATGAGACGTTTTTCTGTTCTTCTTAAGAAATATTGAGGACACAACGTAAACGCAATTTTAACCCATATAATTTTATATAACACAGTCCGTGAAAACCAAGAATACGTTAAACAATTATCTGAAAGAAACAGTGAGAAAGTCACTAGATATAAGAAGAGATATTGTAAGTGTGATGAGGTTGTGAACAGGTGGAGAAGGCAGCAGCCATCTCAGTTAATAAACATTGTGACACTAATGTTCACGGTCCATAAATGTTGTGATATTGTAAATAAACAATTCTTCCCTCCTCCCATAATAACAACAACTACTCTTCTCATATGGTCCATGGGTGAGAGAGGCTCACCAGGGACCCCATTGGTGGAGGGGCCCTGATGGTGGTGGAGAAGGGGTCCCTGATGGTGGAGGAGGGGTCCCTGGTGGTGGAGGGGGGTTTTGATGGTGGAGAAGGGGTTCTTGATGGTGGAGGAGTGGTTCCTGGTGGTAGAGGGGGGTTTTGATGGTGGAGGAGTGGTCCTTGGTGGTGGAGAAGGGATCCCTGGTGGTGGAGGATGGTCCCTGGTGGTGGAGGAGGGGTCCCTGGTGGTGGAGGGGGTTTTGATGGTGGAGAAGGGGTTCTTAATGGTGGAGGAGTGGTCCCTGGTGGTGGAGGGGGGGACGGCAGCAGGAGGTTGGTAACATATACACGTGGTCAACTTGTATTAGGTAAGAAGTATGTGAAGCATCAGCACTTAAACTATACGAGACGTAGTTGGTCATTTTAGTCATTTTCTCAGTATTGGTGTCGACGTAAAGTACCTTAAACAGTAACACTTGGCAGACCATTGAGCCAGTTGCCTTTGCATACTTCGTTAACGTATCAACTATTATATTATTTCTTCAATTTATCGTAAATGTATCGATAAACATTTCAACCATATATATTGCAAGGTGTTCAGTTTATACTTCTTACGTTATTATGGATACAATTGACACGAGGAAGAAATTAAGTGTAATTATGGAGATGAGCTTTGATTATTTGTTTTAATGTATTTCACTAAAAATACCAAAACAACAGTCAGTATATGTACAGACTTGTTAACACTTTTTATCGTCAGTGTAGCATGTCAGGTTAGGTCAGGCACGTGTGTACAGAGCCAGTAGAGCTGGGAAGAAAGCGCGTCACAACGAAGATATGGATATTAGTGACGCACTTTGCCACACTGTCACCTGTGTACTGCGGTACCCCGGGTGAGTCAGTCAAGGGAGGGAGGAATGTGCGGGTCAGGTAAGAAGGCGCCTGGCTGCTCATCAACGCAGCTGGACGGACGTGTTACTCCGTCATGGTGTTATGTTTGTAACGCCTTACTGGGTGTTGTGTTAATTAGTGATGTGTTTCAGCTGCCTCTAGTTATATGTTTCAGCTGCTTCTATGTGTTTCAGCTGCCTCTAGTTATATGTTTCAGCTGCCTCTAGTTATATGTTTCAGCTGCCTCTAGTTATATGTTTCAGCTGCCTCTAGTTATGTGTTTCAGCTGCCTCTAGTTATGTGTTTCAGCTGCCTCTAGTTATGTGTTTCAGCTGCCTCTAGTTATATGTTTCAGCTGCCTCTAGTTATGTGTTTCAGCTGCCTCTAGTTATGTGTTTCAGCTGCCTCTCAATATATGTTTCAGCTGCCTCTCACTAAGTGTCCTTACTTCCTCTTACTGTTTGTCTTATAAAACATGTCCAGATCACAACCATCACCATTCTCACAACAACAACTCCTATGTAACAACAACTACACTATCTCTTCACAACACCTGACCTCGCCCGGGTGCCATACAGCCTCGCCCGTCATGCAGCTGCTAACATTAGCTTTACTGCCAACCTCACCTCAAGGCGGGGTGAAGAAGGATAAAAAACAAAAAACAATAAATGTGAGAGATGACACTAGAGGAGGAGCGACAGAGGTGGTCAGAGGCAGTTACAACCACACCAGAGAAGAACCTGAGGCTGAGTCACCCTGAGGCTATTCCTGGAGGAGGGGCCGCCAACCAACCTCTCCTCCTCCCTCTGCTGCCTTGCCGGAAACCTTGTCCAGGCGGGAATATTTGCTTTTATCCTCCAAAGTGTTATTAACACATATGACACGACATTCATCAGGAGAGACCCGAACATGTTCTCCATTATTCGCTTGTCTCACGAGGTGTGGAGCTTCAGGTGAGAGATAGTGAGAGGTGTTACGAGAGAGTGAGCATGATGTATGGGTGAGCTAATATGCCTCCACAGAGCGAGAAGAGGCTGTATATTAAGTACCTCGTCTCCGTACACAAGGGCTTCGGTATACTTAAGGAATGATAAATGTTTCAGTTAACTCATTACCCTTACACACATGCCAGAACAACGCTAATTATTGTCAACTTATATAAACAATCTTTTATTTAGCACAAACACTTAACTCCAATTAAGGATAAAACAAATGCTACTTTTCTACACTGTGCGTCGTGTATTGTTTTGTTTACGTCTTGTGGTGACGGAACGGGTCGTTTATCATCATGTTGTGGATCAGTTAGTCTCTGAAACGTTTAAAACCCATAACCGATAAGAGATTTATTATTATTACTATTTGGAAGCTAGAACAGGTCCCTCATTATCGTGAGTAAGGTCGCTCGATTAACTGAAGTGGTGACCACCGCCAACACCAACACCTCCCCACCAACACCAACACCTCCCCACCACCACCACACCTCCCCCACCACCACCACCACCACCACCACACCTCCCCACCACCACCACACCTTCCCCGCCCTCAGCTGTACCATTACTCTGCGTCCAAAGTTTACTGGGTGCTACTGCCTAGGAGATCCTTATTGTGTGTGTGTGTGTGTGTGTGTGTGTGTATGTGTGTGTGCGTGCAAGGGCTCTGAAGAAGGTAAGCCACAAATACTCTCTGACTGGCACTGAGCCCTCCATCTACTTATTGCTACAGAATAAGCAGTAACATTACTGGTGAATTTCCGGGAACAAGTGTAGCTATTAAGTACAAGCTAAGTCAGGTATAGGTTAGGTTAGGTTAGGTCACGTTACGTTAGCTTTACGACAGTTTAATAAGTCTTAGCTTGTTGGCCTTAAAGAAAAAATCATGAGGGAATTGAACTTTAAAAAAAAACTTACGCAATGGAAAACTTATTTACTAAAGAACTGACTATTTGTGCTTTAGACTGAACTATGGCTTTGTACTCCTAATTTCCTACTGGGGATTTATGTACGTAGTGTTTCCACAGCGCTATCTTGACTTTCTCACTCCCCTCCACTGATCACTGTTCCTCACTTTACGGAGCTGCTGAGTAAATACTATGGTTAATATAATCCACACATGACTAAATATATATATATATATATATATATATATATATATATATATATATATATATATATATATATATATATATATATATATGTATTAGTATTAATGTTTGGAAAAGTTTTAAAGAAGAAGCACAGTAAAGTAGGTAATGGGGAATGTACCTGAATGAGCCGTCACACAGTATACAGTACATAATGAGAGACCCATTTACCAAAACAATGAGAGGAAATAGTTTGTGTATGTTACTGTTTGTTTTGGGAAACAAATTGTTTTTTTTCAGCCTGTTAAATAATTAGACTAATATTGTTTTCATCCTGGGAAAAGATGATGCTTATTCATCCTGGGTAAAAATCCAGGGGTAGTATTGTTTATGTTTGCTTTGGCTTATTCGTGTCGACTTAAAATCTAGTTGTCTTAGCGGTGGAGCTTGTGGTCATTTTTCTTTTAACACCAACCATTTTACCATGTGTATAGTCACAGGTGTGTGCTCAGGTATATGTTCAGGTGTGTGGAGCCAGATGTGTAGAGACGAGGACTATGACCACTGATCCCACTTAATGCTTACAGATGATGTGAACGACAGTCACTTGGCTGATAACAAGGAGCGGAGTGTTGTGGTCACCTGCTGTAACCATCACCTCAGACTCCCACAACCTGAAGGACCCACCACCTGAGGGACCCACCACCTGAGGGACCCACCACCTGAGGGACCCACCACCCGAGGGACCCACCACCTGAGGGACCCATCACCTGAGGGACCCATCATCTGAGGTGCCCATCACCTGAGGGGCCCATCACCTGAGGGGCCCACCACCTGAGAGACCCATCATCTGAGGGACCCACCACCCGAGGACCCACCATGAGGGACTCCACCACCTGAGGGACCCATCATCTGAGGGACCCACCACCTGAGGGACCCATCATCTGAGGGACCCACCACCGAGGGACCCACCACCTGAGGGACCATCATCTGAGGGACCCACCACCTGAGGGACCCATCATCTGAGGGGCCATCACCTGAGGGGCCCACCACCTGAGGGACCCACCACCTGAGGGACCCACCACCCGATGGACCCACCACCTGAGGGACCCACCACCTGAGAGACCCATCACCTGAGAGACCCACCATCTGAGAGACCCACCATCTGAGAGACCCACCATCTGAGAAACCCACCACTTAGAGACCCACCACCAGAGAGACCCACCACTTTGAGACCCACCACCTGAGAGACCCACCACTTTGAGACCCACCACCTGAGAGACCCACCGCAGGGGAAAAAATACTTGAGCTCTTTTCATCATTTTCCCCAAGTGTCCAAGGTAGCCTACGCCATAATGCTCAAAGGCAGTATGATATATATTTACCCAAACTGTTGAGGACACATCTAACCTCTGATCCAGCTTAAACGTCGACACACACTTGGCGGACATTTCCCACGGTGTCAGAAATGTGTTCTCTCACTACCTAGCGACGAGGAAGAGGTTTAATTGTATCTCAGTTTTACTTACAAGACTCCGAGATGAAGGTTTTAGATTTAGTGAAATACTTTATAAAAATGAAGCTTCCTTGTTAACTTCCATGCCGACGGCCCCGCCTACCTATAATTAATGAACCAATCATGCACGCGTATGCTGTTTATTTATCAACTTGACTTAGATAAATGAGCATCTAAAAACAGTTCTTCATACGTTGCATTACCCGCGCCCTCCAGTGTAGACACCATACATCAACGTCGGACGCACTGCAGTGAGTTATTAATATCCTGGAGGGAATCACCTGAAGAACAGCCCCCACCTTGATTAACCTTTATATTAACCATCCTAACGCTAACCTAACATAATCTAATCTTAAGAATCCTCTAACCTACCCTAACCCAACCCAAACTAACCTTAAGGCTAATTTAAGCTAACGTAAGCACATCTCCCCAGGTCATGTCAAGGTGTTTAATCCTAAGGTGAAATAAGCTAACGGGGCTAATCCTCAGGTGATCCATTAGAGGAAAGTTATGAAAATATAAAGAGTAAATTTAACATGGTGGCGTGACCCAGGTAGCAACCAACGAAGAGACGTAGATGGTGAGAGACAGGAGTGAGGAGGTGAGAGGATGCCAGTTGGAACGAGTATTTGTTAGCATTACTTGTGGTTTATTTTTTTCTTTGCTAGGAGGTCAGTATGTTAGAGGATCAGGTGAAAGCTGGGCAAAATTCTAGGCTACGCAGTTTGGGTTCATCTCCAGTATTTCCGGTGACTATGTGGCGCGGCGCGGGTGAGACGCTGTTGGAAATGTATGAGACTAACCTAAAATAAAATACTGTATGTACGAGTCATTGTTACAACTGTACCACTGTGAGTCATTTATCTGTGTGAGTGAGTGAGTGAGTGATTGTAATCTAGTTATGGACGCATATATTTACAATGAATATAAACAACAAATGAGTGGGGGAAGTAACAGCCGCCCTGATCTTCCCCCGACGCGTGACACAACACCGAGCTGGTTCAAAGTGACTCAAGGTAACACATCGTCTCAGAGGACCGCCCGCCACCATACTTAACAACTAACAATATCCTGTAATCCCTTATTGAGGCCTTTTTCTTCCTCTCACTTCTCAGCCATTGAGGGGCTAAAAAAATTGTAATAATAAAACAAATGTAAATATAAGTGTTAGAGTAAAATAAAAACATTTAAACTTAGATAATTATATAAATAAATTCAGAGATTATCACTGAACTAAAAAAAACAAAAGACGATGGGTGGTGATTGTCAAGTAATTCCTGACAACATTATTAGGAGAAGAGTCAAGAGACACGTTCTCACCACCACCATTCACCACCACCTTCCACAGCCGATAATCAGGAAATTTACTTCAAGTTGCCAGGAAATTAGTTCTAACTGACAGTAATCAATCATTAAAATTATCAGTTAAACAGTTCGTCTGGATCAGTGACAAACAGGGGGATGATATGTGTTCATATTCTCAAACAACAACTCAATCAGCCTAAAAACTAAATACCATTTCTAGCTAAATATTTCCCTTGTGTTTGTAAGGACGAACAAGGTCACACTAACACCCAGCCGGTTTATTGACGAAATAAAAGGGAAATCTTGCTAATTACAATCAGAATTATCCTCCTCTGCATAACTGAGGTAAGGTAGAAATATCATGTGCGTTTTTTTCATGTAGGAAGCAACATTGCATTACTTACTACAGCTGCAGGAGAAAAAATCTACAGCATGTCAACTTGGCAAAACCTCAACACCTCCAACTGAACGTGTCTTTAATAAAACCCAAGTTACGTTAGACGGTAGAGCTTAGGTAACAACTATAAATACGTGATCAATTTTTTGCTTACCCTCAGGAAATATCAGGCGCCTTTTCAGCGAAGACCTTGTTCTTCCTGGGTAAATATTGCAAGTGTCTTGGCAGCTGCAGCATCATAGAAAATGGAGGCTATGCAAAGTCGAAATTGAAAACGCGAGTAGGAATATCAGACCTGAGGCTGGTGGATGGTAGTTACGCAGATTCTGACCAGGATAAAGCTGAGGCATTGCACAGCTTCTTTTCCTCAGTGTTCACAAGAGAGGATGCAACTAACCTTCCTGCGTTTGAGGACAGACGGTTCGACACAGCACTGACCCACATTGTGTTCACAGAAGAGGGTATTAGAAATAAACTGTCCAGGCTAAAGGTCCATAAGAGTCCCGGCCCTGACATGGTGCATCCTAGAGTGCTAAGAGAGTTGAGCAACGATCTTGCAGAGCCCCTGAAGATCCTGTTTTGTAAATGCCTGGATGAACAAATGGTCCCCAGTGAATGGAAAGTGGCTTATGTGGGTCCTATCTTCAAGAAGGGCGATCGTCACTCCACGAACAACTATAGACCGGTGAGCCTGACCAGCATAATATGTAAAGTACTTGAGAGTATTATCAGAGATGCCGCAATGGAACATCTAATACGAAACAACCTTGTAAAATATTGCCAACACGGTTTTATGCCGGGGCGCTCTTGCTTAACACAATTGCTCAAGGTATTGGATATTTGGACCCATATTCTGGAACGGGGTGGTAATATCGACAATATTTACCTAGATTTTACCAAGGCTTTCGACAGTGTACCCCACGAAAGGCTGAAAATCAAACTGGAAGGGTACGGAATTCGGGGAAATGTCCTAGCGTGGATAGAAGACTTTCTACATGACCGCAAGCAGTGTGTGGTGATTAATGGCACGAAATCGTCATCTGTACCTGTAACAAGTGGGGTACCACAGGGCAGTGTATTGGGCCTGCTGTTATTTGTTTGTTTCATAAATGACATGCCTGACGTTGTACACTCCTCCATACAAATGTTTGCCAATGACGCCAAGTTATTTCGGGAAATTAGAACCAAGCGGACTGTGAAGAGCTGCAGAAGGACCTCTGTGGGCTCCAGGAATGGTCGAAGAAATGGCTGCTGAGATTCAATGTCACGAAGTGTAAGAGGATGTACCTGGGGCGTACCAACGGTAAGGAGGCGTATCATATGTCCCAACGGGATGAAGAAATTGCACTAGTTGAGACTGTGTGTGAGAAGGACCTAGGTATGTATGTTGACAATGAGCTGAAGTTCTCGGGCCATTGTGAGAAGAAGGTAAATCAGGCAAATAAATTATTGGGTCTTACAAGAAGGTCATTCAGATATCTAGACGGTCCGTCCCTCGTAACGATCTTCAGGAGTGAAGTGCTTCCCCATCTGGAGCACTGTCACCCCATCTGGTCCCCGAGATATGCTAGGGACTGTCAGTTGGTTGAAAATGTTCAAACGATGGCCACCAGACTGGTGCCTGCACTTCGGCACCTCAGCTACCCTGAGAGATTGGAGCGCCTGAACTTGCCTAGCTTATACTACAGACGGGCAAGGGGTGACCTATTTGAGGTGTATTAGCATCTCAGGGGGCACTACTCAGTTGGGTGTCCTTACTTGGAGCTGGCGGACGCTCGCCCCACAAGGGGTCACAGATCAAGATTGAAGAAGCCGCAAGTCCAGAAAACCGTGAGGGCAAACTTTTTCGGAGTGAGGGTTGTAAACTCTTGGAACAATCTACCAGAGAGTGTTTTGACGGCACCGAGTGTGAGCTCTTTCAAGACAAGACTTGACCAATACTGGAGCGGGTTCAGGTACATTCAGGAGCCGGTGCATGCCCAGCATTTGCCAACCGTGCGTGACAGAGACGTGGCCGATCGCCAGGGCGGCTAGCGGGCCGATCTTTTGGTGAAGAAGATAAATGAAAAGAGACGTGACCGATCGCCCAAGCGGCTAACAAGCCGATCAGTGGCGAAAAGGATAAAATTAAAAAAGTAAAAAGTAAAAGGAGGCGTGACTGCAAAACTGAAGACAGACGACCCAAGAGTTGAGACGTCTTCTAATGCCACCTGCAGGATGACGATCGTATCATTACACAGAGACAGTTGTAGAAAATGGTGGGAGTGTTGAGGGTGAGGGAGATGTGGAAAAATTCGATCGTTTAGGTGAGGGAGTGATGTTTTATACAGGAAGGAAGGGAGGGAGGGGAGGGAAAAAGCGAACAAACCCCATATTTTTTATGTGCGAAGAGAGAGAGAGAGAGAGAGAGAGAGAGAGAGAGAGAGTGAGAGTGTGTGTGTATGTATTTTTTGTCATGGCTGCTAAATGTGCTGATCTGTCGATTTTTTTTCTCTGAGACCTGTGTGTGTGTGTGTGTGTTACTCTCGCTGTGAGGGCGCGTGTTCCCTCGGTATCTACACCACCCTCATCTTACTTACTTCTCTTAGTCTCACTCTTACTCAGTTCCGTCACCCATCCTTTTGGTAGCAGGGACATTCTTTTGGTAGCATGGACATTCTTTTGGTAGCATGGTCCTTCTTTTTGGTAGCATGGTCGAGGGTCTAGGCACATGGGTATGGTAATTCTGGTATCAAGTCACTTGAATGGAAATAAAGGTAAAATACTGTGGGAGAAAGGAATACACCTAAAGTACTCTAAAACAAGTTTATTAATATGCAATCAATGGGGAAAGATATTGTATTAGTCATATAACTACCAGGCTCAACTCCTGGGCTTATTGCAGATTCAGTACTTACTCAACATACTCGTTAATAATTAAACTAGCATATACAGGGGTCCACTACCCAACATGGGATAATTATTTCCATCTAATTATCCCTAACATACATGTTACAACCCTCTCTGTGGACATACACTTCCAAGGAGCAACCCAGGGTAGAACACTAGGGCTCACGACCGTTGTTAATGTGGGGTAGCCAGACACATGGCGAGTCTGGGGTCTGGCCCAACGAAGCGGTGGGGCACATTAATCAGGCCACATCGGTGCAATCGTTTCGTATATGATCCCTGTTGGTCATCTACTACATCCGAGGCCGTTGTTGAATGGTGGCAAGAATCACAATGGGATCTGGAGAAACATGGAAGCAGCGTCAAGGAACGCTTTCCTTGGCTCGTCTTGGGGTATATATACCCCTGAGTTGCCAGTGATCGCTACTCATGCAATGACAATAATTACAAACACACTAACTGTTACTCATTCAAAGATGACCCTCAGTTGACAAAGGTCTGGCGAATTACTTGAGTTAATTTACACAGACTAATTCAAGATTGAGCTTCCCAGGAGAAAGTGGAATAACAACGCATTGATAACTGTCTTCACAAAGGCGGGACTCTGGGAGGGAACGCAAGTGTAGAGTGTATGGGGAAAAAACACGTCTTCTCAGGGGTCGCTAACTCACTCATGTTTTGCGGGCGTAGAGTTTAATAAGAATCATTAGTTAAATAGACCAGCAGTCAACGTGACCATGACAAAGCTCTCCCGTTTCCCGAGATTCTTATTAAGCGGTAACGTTCGCTAAACATATAATTACACAGATTCTTTAAACAACTGTTACCTTTCGTCACGGTTTCACACTACATACACTCGTAAAACACATCAGGACTATTACAGGTATCTGGTACAAAAGCATACAAAATAAAAATAAACAATGGTTACATTCATGGGATAAACGGTAGCTAAAAAAACCCAATCTATTATCATAGACAACATGGCATAGGGAAACAAAATACAGGTAATTAAACATACATAGGAGAATAATGCAATAAATAAAAAACATAAAAATGGGGTTACATACAAAAACATAAAAAATTTGTTACACAATACAAACTCTGAAGATACAGTTTCTCATATCACAGTTCAAAGAGGAGACTGATCAAATGCTTACGCGACACCACTGAGATTTAACTTAGACTTCTCAAGCTAGGACGTAGATGAACAGATCCCATCAAGTCGAAGGAATGACATGCTTAGCTTTAAACTAAAGAGCCATGTCCTACTCGCGAAAGGCAGCAACCTTCGAAGGATCCCGAACGAGCGGAGATTCCTTAGAATACATGCACCTCCTAACGGTCCTTATGGGAGTACAGCCAAACCTAAAACTATCTGTACTTATGGCATTGCCATGTAGTGAAATCAGCGCCATTGTCGAGGCCTGGCTCCACCTAAAAGTCACGAACATTACTCCTATACACATACACAATAAGCCTAGCTAGGGCTTTACCGGCAAAACTTGAGAACTCTCAACTGGTATCTTTACTCAACTAGTAAAAGACACCCATCAGATGATTGCATAACTGCCAATCCATCTTCCAATCTCTGTGTCTACTGCACTTGACAATCCCCATCGAAAAAAAATCAAAATAGGAAAAAAAAAATCACAAACACCTACACACTCTCAAACATTCCACAACTCACATGGCAAACAACGTACTCACTTACCAGTTGTACTTCTCAATTGCAACACAAGTATGCAAAACATCACTCTTCACCATGCACGTCAACAATCAATGCATTCCAGTCAAAGTCTACAACCCTTTAAAGAAATCTCGGTAACACTGATGCTCGTCTCTCACATAACTAGCAAGAGAGGCATTCCACACTCTTTTTTTCTACACTTCCTTGTCCATCAGGCCATGCACCTGATGAAGCAACTGGTGGTGAAATCTGGGTGTCATTCCTGAGAATGAACATGTCTCCACCTCCATATTTCTCAAGTCTACACATCAACTTACTGGATACAGGTTCTGAGCTGACTGCCCTGAATTGTTCTCTTGTGACGGCCATCATACCTGGAGGTCACAACTACTCACTGTACTACACAACACGGGCACAGTGCACATTTTCAAAAACAAATGGATTACTGCCTAACTGTCCTAATACATGAAAACACTTGAAATACTGGCTCAAAATTATTGCACAAATTACTACTCAACTTATTACTCATTACCCGTAGTGATAATACTGAAATGTGAACTTGTACTTTACTGCTTCACTGATGAATACACAGGAAAAACATCACTGTACTCTGTTGTCACTTTTCGAGACAAACTTATTGTGCACACTCAAAGGCAGTTGTACTTGTTATTGTCAATCTCTGTAGGGTGCAACACTGTATTAACTCTTCCGGAATTACACTGTACTCTAACAAATCAAACTTAAAAAAAAGAATCAGACATTTCCATTACCGAGTCACTCACAAAAATAAAGTGGTAATACTGTAATACTTTACGAGACTGTCCCCTCGGTACTCAACAAATATTCACTGTCTTTTCAATTTCAATGATTTCAACATTGTTATCACTTCACAATTTACTCTGTTGTACTCACAAATGGGAGGTTCTTACATGTACTTTCACCAATCAATTTTCAAAGATTGCGTTCTTTTACAGATGTCCATATCACCATAGAGTCCTCAACTCATCAAAGCAATTGCTGAAATTATACATGTATTAGATCTCAAATAAACATAAAACACACTTAATGACAATGCCTGTAAGTCTACACTGCTAGAACTAATGCTCTATGCACTAAAAATCATACTAGTAGAAACAATACAAACAATACAATATACTCGGGAACCTAACACCACACATGTTATACAAATAAATTCACTTGTCAAAATTGACATCAACTTATAACTAAAACACTTCCAATTGAAATTAAACAACTACCTCCATAATATGTCAATCACAAATAACACTCAGTTACATAACCTTAATATAATTACGGCCTTCCGGTACACTCAGAAATCAACACTGTCCACAACACTCTTAACACGGCACATGTTCAATGTCCCTCATTGTCTGTAAATAACAAAGTATTAACTCGAGTGATCACAACAATTGCTATGGGACCAGTGCAGAAAGGCACCCAAAAAAAAATTTACCTTGGCATACAACCAACACTTTTATGAGATTTTCGCAAAAGACTGCAAAAAAAATTAGGTAGCTAACCTCTGTTTTTCAGACACTTTTCAATATAGTACTTGAATATTATAAGTATTCACATTTTACTGTACACTTTACTTTAAAACAGATTTCTAATTTTCTCGAGGCCAATGTTCTAACCAAACTCCAAGTAAAGTATTTGCCGTGAACTGTTTTCAACATCTCTGTAACCTCAAAAAAATTTGCACAGAATTACAACTATACTGTGCACTGGGAAAAATTACATTACAAGATTATTAGCAGTCTGAAATATTCATTAGTTACAGTGACATGATTAGGTAAATGCACGGAGAAATGGTTACTACATATGCACCCTTAAACACAAAAATTACCCACAGTATCACATTTATTCCTCCTGACCTTGATACCATATAAATTACATCTCAGCTGCACACCAATGTGAGGGCGCGTGTTCCCTCGGTATCTACACCACCCTCATCTCACTTACTTCTCTTAGTCTCACTCTTACTCAGTTCCGTCACCCATCCTTTTGGTAGCAGGGACATTCTTTTGGTAGCATGGACATTCTTTTGGTAGCATGGTCCTTCTTTTTGGTAGCATGGTCGAGGGTCTAGGCACATGGGTATGGTAATTCTGGTATCAAGTCACTTGGATGGAAATAAAGGTAAAATACTGTGGGAGAAAGGAATACACCTAAAGTACTCTAAAACAAGTTTATTAATATGCAATCAATGGCGAAAGATATTGTATTAGTCATATAACTACCAGGCTCAACTCCTGGGCTTATTGCAGATTCAGTACTTACTCAACATACTCGTTAATAATTAAACTAGCATATACAGGGGTCCACTACCCAACATGGGCTAATTATTTCCATCTAATTATCCCTAACATACATGTTACAACCCTCTCTGTGGACATACACTTCCAAGGAGCAACCCAGGGTAGAACACTAGGGCTCACGACCGTTGTTAATGTGGGGTAGCCAGACACATGGCGAGTCTGGGGTCTGGCCCAACGAAGCGGTGGGGCACATTAATCAGGCCGCATCGGTGCAATCGTTTCGTATATGATCCCTGTTGGTCATCTACTACATCCGAGGCCGTTGTTGAATGGTGGCAAGAATCACAATGGGATCTGGAGAAACATGGAAGCAGCGTCAAGGAAAGCTTTCCTTGGCTGGTCTTGGGGTATATATACCCCTGAGTTGCCAGTGATCGCTACTCACGCAATGACAATAATTACAAACAAACTAACTGTTACTCATTCAAAGATGACCCTCAGTTGACAAAGGTCTGGCGAATTACTTGAGTTAATTTACACAGACTAATTCAAGATTGAGCTTCCCAGGAGAAAGTGGAATAACAACGCATTGATAACTGTCTTCACAAAGGCGGGACTCTGGGAGGGAACGCAAGTGTAGAGTGTATGGGGAAAAAACACGTCTTCTCAGGGGTCGCTAACTCACTCATGTTTTGCGGGCGTAGAGTTTAATAAGAATCATTAGTTAAATAGATCAGCAGTCAACGTGACCATGACATCGCCAGTGGTTTTCTAGTCTTTTCGTCTGGGATCAAAGTTACTATCTCTGAACAAACTTTTTACAGGTATCGCTGTATGGTCGATATTTCATTTAATTGTCAATTTAAATAGCATTTTATATGTGTATTTATTAGCGCCAAAACTACCTAACGCTTTCCTAGACAGCTTAAACTTTCAGATGACCTTTTTTTTTATAAGCATCCCATCTAGACGTGACAGCTTAGGTCAAGTTCATAAAACACGGTGTGCTAGGTCATCCGGGTCACAGTATCAGTGGTGAGAATAAACGCCTTGACCTATTTCCTTCATATTTTCTGAGTCGATAAAACCAGAAGTAGTAAGCCTTTTACAGAGGATTAAGTGAGGGAAAGATAATATTTCAAATGATAGGATATACCTACTATACATTTGTGCGTGTTTATTTACGGTATAAAATGCTGGGCTCAGTTAGCGTAGTTACCCATTTTACGTTCTTTCTAATGATTCATATTAAAGAGACTGAAATTGTGTTCATTCCTAACTCTTTTATATACGTAAAATGTTTTCTTTTGTTTATTAATGTAAAATAAAAGTTGGATTACTTACTTTGATGAAAATAATATGTAAATTAACTTGAAATATACACAGTGATGCTTTTTATCATTATTCATCACTTATAGATCAAGTTGTTGATGTATTTTTAGATATAGATCACTCTGGTTCTTTGACCTTCAACGTCCTTCTTTACCAATTTATGAGACGTGTGTGTGTGTGTGTGTGTGTGTGTGTGTGTGTGTGTGTGTCCCTCTCCTATCTAGTATCTCCTTCATTCCACCCATCCAATATCTTCCTGGTTTTCCCCTCTCTCTTTCTCTCTCTCTCTGGTGCTACCATCTACCTTCTTAAGTTCACTTTACCAATCCCTATTATCTATTTTTTCCTTATATCCTGTTCTCTTCACTTCCACATCTTCTTACCGGCCTCAGGCTTGCTTACGGTCTTTCTTACATATTCATTTATATATTTTTTCGTATTTTTAACTTAATTCTTTCCGTCTTTCTCATCAGCAGCACCCGGAGGAAACTTGTGACGTTTGGTAAGGTCACACTGCAGGATAATGCCCTTCTCACGACTGTACCGGGCCAGGACGCGAAACCAGGACAAAGCAGCACGTAACCACTCCACCACTACCCCTCATTTTCTCTCTCGAATTTCTCACTTTACTCACGTCTTCCAAAACAACTCACACGCTCTCGCTCTCTCTCTCATTTCTTCGTTTTTAATACCATTCACCATTATTTACCCTTGCATAAAGAGCACTGTCTTCCCCCGGCTGTCATCTCGTCTTCCTTACAGTTGATGATCATGTGCTATACCCAGCAATGCTCGCCTCTTTAAGCCAGCCAGTCTCTCCACCCATCACTCATTTGTTTGGACTGTTTTATTTTATTTTCTAACCCCTTGTTTTCACCCCCCCCCTCCCACACCCCCACACACCCACACCTCAGTCCTAAGTAACCTCCTTGAACCACAATCTTAAACTACTCTCATTCTGCCTCAGCTGTTTCCAATTCGTGCTTGTCTGCCAGTATATTTTTTCAGTCATTCCTTTCATTTTCACCCATATTCACTTTCATTGGCTTGTTCTAGCCCCTATCAATCAGTATTATATAAATATGGGCTAAGGACATATATTCATTATATACATTCTATCACCCAGACTATTGAGCATAAAGCTACATAAGCATTTGCTCTGTCACACCTCCTAGGGTGGACAGCACACATAAACATTTGTAGTTTCACACAGATTCAGGTTACAACCCATAAATATATGTCCCCAGGCCTCCGTGAGAGTAGGCCTGTGGAGTGTAGCCTCTTATCTCTGTGTTAACGTATAGATTACATACCCCCTTACAAGCAGACAGAGAGAGGTTCGCCTAGTTCACAGTTTCACACAGTTCACCAGTTCACAGCCAGACACCGTACCAAAGAGACGTGTGTGAGCATAGCTCCCAAGGCTGTATCTCTCTCTAATTCTACCAGCTAGTTACAAGCTAATAGCTAATGCTCAGTAGTCTGTCAATAAACAATTCTGTAACTACCAGAGCATCCAATATAACTAGAAAATCACCAAGTGTGTTTACATTAAACCAAGGAACCACAAATTAAGATGATAGAACCTGTGTACACTTGTGTATACTTACAAGCTAAGATAATTACAAGTGTAACCCAGGTGGGCTTGGACGACTCAACGACTCAACTCAACGACTGTATCAAAGGTGACACGCCGTGAGACTACCTATTATCTCACCCAGCTTCATCAAAGGTACCAGCGACTACTCTACACTCGTTCAGGCAAGTGTTAACAAGTGAGGTCGTTTGATATCAAACCCCGGCCCAAACAAGCTCGTTAATATTTTTTTCGTTCTCTTTCCTTTGGTGTTTCTATTTACTGTTACTCTCACTTGTATCAGTATTGGCCAGACACTAAAGACGTTAACTCGGCTTATATTTCAGTCTTGTGTCCACCACTGAATAGTTAAACAATCATTCATGTGTATTTTGGATGTTTTCAATCTCACACACACACACACACACACACACACACACACACACACACACACACACACAGTGACCTCCATTGTAAACATTAATCTGTATGTTCACTGTATGTTCCTTTACCTTTATCTAATGAAGGCTTTTGTTAAATCACCAATGTCAATGTATGTAACAAGTCATTTATGTTCCATGTGTATTTTCAGCTTTGGGGCTGCAGAGCTTTTCCAATAAACCGTTAATTATTATTATTTTTACACATCCAGTGCGTCAATGAGTTGTGAAGTAGATTAATACTAATTTTACTGGAATTTAAATTTCTTTAGAACAACTGATCCAATAACCAGTTTATAAGAGTTACCGATAAGCTGAATTCTCATTACCTTTACAAGTAGCAGTGATAATAATGACCTAGTCGTATGTACAGTACAGGGAATGGCAATGATTTAACAGAGAAAACTGACATGGAAGGGTAGACTAAATTGTAAGCTAAATAGAAAATCAAGTTTACACAGAGAGCCGACAAACTATAGCAGCTATTAGTACTGTAGTCTCATCACCGTAAAGCTCATCTTTATGTTATTTATATATTCGGATCATAATTCTTGACGATACAGTGTGGTAGCCTGTGGTGACCTCTAGCCGTGACCTGAGTTATGATCAAGGTATGTCAAGAAGAACTAACACCATGGGGGACCAGTGGTAGAAGCGGTACCGTTCTTGCCTCGCAAGCGAGATGTCCCTGCTCACCTAGCAGTAAAGTAGGTACCTGTTGTAAGTCGCGAATTCGTATTCAGGGAGTTGTTGGAGCTTCCAATAACTTGATGACATAAACCACTGACTCTTCAGGCTTCTACGCCCTTAACTCGTGAGACATAAAGGCAAGCATGAACTAAGCATGCTTCCCTGTTGAGCGCTGTAAACGCTTCTGCGCTTCACCTTACACAAGGATGTAGGGGGGTGCCCAATAAAAAAAAAAAAAAACTGACACCATCCTGATATATCAAGATCGTGAGGACAAACACAACTTCTCGGTGTTTTAATTTATTTGTTAAACTCTGGGTCTCTACTCGTGCACCATAAGTAGTGTGCACAATGTGTTTATCTCCCTTAGTCGTAAAGAGGATCACCAGCTGCTCTTATCTAAACTACTGAATCTCACGTAACGTTTAGCGAACCTCTTAACCTCACCTTAACACCGCTAAGGAGACGAGACGGTGTTTGATCCAGCAACATTTAGTCATAACAGAGCCGCAACACCGAAGTAGTTAATTACAGGAGCATTAAGAAGTGGAGGCAATAAACATAAAGGGACATACCAGGTGCTGCCAGAGGAAGTGTTGATGTTGGCAGGCTGTGAACAAGTCACGGGATAAAATAAACATCTGGGCCCACATACCTGGCGAAAGCACCCGATGACTCAACGTCCTGGCGAGCCTCACCGAGTGGCTGAACTATCGCTCACAAACTGACTTATATGGCAACATTTGAGGCAAAACATAAGTTTCTTACCGCGTTCTCACAAGGAGGAAATTACTCAGATTTTCTTAAGGGTTAAAATATTATTATTTTATCACACATAAGAGTCAGCAACAGCCAATGAAAACTTGACTTGAAATGTTGTAGTTTGTTTAAAGGCTAAATTTTCCTTTTTGTCTATCGTGGTAATTTTCAAAATGTTGTTTATATTATTCTCGCCACCAGCCCGCCAGCGTCACAGCAGCGTCACACTATCACCAACCCACCAACGTCACCCCACCACCAGCGTCACTGCAGCGTCACACTACCACTAGCCCGCCAACGTCACACTACCACCGGCGTTACACCATCAACAGTGTCACACCACCGCCATTCCAGCACAATGCCAGTAAACTACCACCATAACACAAATAGACTACCGTGACAACATTGGCAGACTAACCAACATACTGCCACCATACCAGCACCATACCAGCAAAAACAACAACTCCAAACTACCAGCACCACACTTATCATCATATTCTCATAATACCAAGCGAACAGCTGCATAAACTAACGCCTATGCAAAGCTCTCTCTCAGGTGACTCGTCTAACCACTTGAATACGATAACTTAGCTCTCTGAAAATGACAACTTATTCCCGAAAGTATGAAGCCGTTTTACTCAAGTCATTGTTCTCAAAGGGTTAAGTCATCGTATTCGAGGGGTTAGGTCATCGTACTCAAAGGGTTAAGTCATCTTACTCAAGGGGATGTCATTGTTCTCAAGGGGTTAAGTCATTGTACTCAAGGGGTTAGGTCATCGTACTCAAAGGGTTAGGTCATCTTACTCAAAGGGATGTCATCGTACTCAAGGGGTTAAATAATCGTACTCAAGGTTAAGTCATCGTAGTCAAGGGGTTAATATGGTCACCTGTTAAGTCCTGGGTAATACAGTGATGACCTTCTCTCACCTTGATGTTGTTCACAGTTGCTCAGATTACTTTGTTCAAGGCTTATGAGCGTGGATAACACCACTACACACACACAGACATGTTACACACACACAAATATATATATATATATATATATATATATATATATATATATATATATATATATATATATATATATATATATATATATATATATATATATATATATATTATCTTCAGGGTGAGTACAGACTGTACTCACCCCTGAAGATGTGAATTTGAAAGCGCTTGAACTTCGTGTTTTCTTCTTTCCTATCAGCATATATATATATATATATATATATATATATATATATATATATATATATATATATATATATATATATATATATATATATATATATACAAACTTGTCATCATACATATACACAAACTTGTCCTCACCTATACACATATATATATGCATCTATACATACAGGCATACAAGCATAGGTTTATATGTGTATGTGTTAATATATACACTGATAAATGGCTAATTATAGCACTAAACACTATCGGGAGAGAGAGAGAGAGAGAGAGAGAGAGAGAGAGATTTCAGACAGGTGGTTCTTATGACGTCAGGACAGCAATGTTTACGATGCCTTACCTGAGGGATGTGAATCATCCTACGGGGTCGTGGTGATGTACACGAACTGGACCACAAAGGGGGAACAACGTCAGCTTCTCCAAACACCAATAGAATCTCTCTCTCTCTCTCTCTCTCTCTCTCTCTTGATGACTATTAAATGTTGGGTAGGCCATAAAATGTAGTAGGGATATGCCATGATTTTTTGTGTTTCCATAAGATCTTTATTATGCATGTGAATAAAGTATTCTGTATTACCACTTACACAACTTTTCCCGTATCAACAAGCCACCAGCACATTATACAGTACTGTATAAGACTGGGATGTGCTGTCAGTCGCTGGGATGTGCTGTGCTGTCAGTCGCTGGGATGTGCTGTGCTGTTAGTAGCCAAAATAAAGCAGCAGAATTTGTGAGGTTTATAACGTGTATTTGTGTTTGCTGTCTGAGTCGTGGTGAATACTCTCTCTCTCAGCCGTCTTGTGGACACCGTTACCTGCATCTGACTTTTGGGAGGGAGCTCGACCTTCACCTGGTGCGGAGAGAACTGTTGAGAGGGTTTTGGCCGGTGGGACCAGTTTCCTGAGTGAAGAGACGATCATCAAACTACTCCTTTTTCATGAGATTTTTAGACATTAATTATAGAGTCTTGTGTCGCTGTCTTATGGCTAACTACTGGTTCCTTCTGGTGCCAAGGTGTTCACTCAACACTCACCCATAGCAGGAATTGTCACTCATAATGTCGCACCAAATATGGAGGACTTTTACGTGTTCAGTTTCTACAACAGTCACAGCTTCAAGTACTGAGTTAGGAAAACTATACCGCCAGACTCTTGAGGGTTATAACCCATCAGCGAGAAGCCGTGGGACCTCCACCAAGAATGTCTGGAGGGCCAGTTTACCTCCGGGAGAAGGAACAACAACATATGACCACGTAGACATTCCATCTTCGTCAGTAGTCACATCGACCCTTACCTTAACTGCCACAAGATGTCGCTGCCACACCGAGGTCCAGCATCCCTCACCACACTGATCCCTTCATTTTGTGTTTACGTTGGTTTCATTCTTAAGTTATGAAAAACAAAATTATATTGGCAGATATAAAAAATTTCTAAGGATTTATCTATGTTTCCCCATATTTTCAGTGTTAACATTGGTCTGTTTATCCTGGTTATTGCTTTCTAAACTCAAGTATCCTGTTCAACATGTTACACAAGCCACATAAAGAGTAGAGGAAGATGTGTTCCTGTAGGTGTGGTTTATATCTATAGCCCAACACAAAAGTGATTTGTACTCAATCTTAGATATGAAGACTCATGTCAGTTCTTCATGTACTCAGCGCCAGCAGACTCAATAGATCTTATCATATACAGAGAAAAGCATTTGATGCTCACTTGTTTTCTTCTTTTGATGTGTCTGTGTAGGTTAATTCCCTTATACAGTCTTTGGTTTATTATTGCTTAAGGAAGTAGTAAGTTATTCCCACTCTCAGTTATATGTGTTAGAGAGGAAGAAGAAAAAACAATACTTTATTGTTGTACTTTTATTTATATTTTAAAATATACAATTAGTTAACAAGAGCAATAATCTCAGAGTGGATGGCTTCACAATAGGAGAATTTTGGGTTACCAAGTGATTTTGGTGTCACGTGGAGTGACCAATCAGCATCAAGGGAATATAGAGACAAAACTGACAAAAAAATCTAAACATAGACGAATACAAGCCATAGAGTGTTAGTCCAATTAGATTGTCGATGACATCACAGCAAAGTTAGATATAATTGGACAATTTCAATAATTTTACAGGGGCTATGATCCAATACATCTCCTCGTCACTGATGACGTCACCGGAAGCTGCCTAAGCGCGTCAAGACGAGCAAAATGAAAACCAAATAAAACCCGCCAATAGGAAGCTAGAATATGAGACTATCTTGTATCATACAGCAGCTTACTATTTACAAGCTCTATTGTCCACAGGATGATTAACCACTATCTCATGAAGATAAAGTATGGTCTCTCATAGACATATGTCTTTTACACCTGCATTACTGAGTCTGTCTTAGATTAAGATGTGACACAAGCGTTAACTGCTCAACAACCTTCAGATGAATCTTAAATATATAAATATATATCTATATATTTTTCGTTACATTAGGGGCCTAATAGTATATAAAGGAGAAGTATCAGTGTAGATGCCATACGCATTATAACAAGAAAAAGTTGATCTGATGGAGTATAAGAACAATTTATCTAAAAGTTTCAAGAGAGAAGAAAGTGAGATGCTTTACTTGGAGAAACCGTACGTGAACTGGTGCGATCGAGACTTCACCCTGGGCTCGCTCTCATAGGGGTCAAGGGAGGAGGAGCGGAGAGTCCTGCTGTACTTATAAGCGTCACCGTCTCCGATGCTGTGTTTCCTCATCTTCTTGATCATTTTGTTGATGTTGTCGGTCAGCTCTTCTGACTCCTGCGCCTTCCTCTGGTCGAACATTTTCTTGGCTGAGCGGAACTTCTTGTCTTCATCGTCAACGATGCTCTTAATGGAGCGTGAGGAGGAGAAACTGAAGTCATCGTCGCTAAGACTGACATTGCGACGTCTCGGCCTCGGCGGCAGCTTAAAGTCAGCATCATCTTCTAAGCTTAGGAGACGAGATGGCCTCGGGGGAGCTCTCGGAGGTTTGGAAGATTCGAACTTGCTGGTCTCTTGGTAAGAACTCTTTCGGACCGTCGAACCTGTGCCAGGGATCGTGTACGACGCTTGATCCTGTTTGACAGTCCTTTTGCCCGGGGCGTCCAGGGCCTCGTTGTACACCACTTCCTCCCACTTCTTGGCTCGTGAGCCTGTTCCTCTCTCAATAAGGTCAGCCTTCTGGAATTTTTTCTCAAGTTTTTTGATATCATCCATGAGGCCCTTTTTTGCTGCAGGGTTGATCCCGAAGTCGTCACCACTAACTGCATCTTTACCAACGGAGGTCTTGAACCCAAAATCCGAGTCGATGTATCTCCTAACTGGTATTTTGAAGTCTAGATCGTCAACTAGCGAGAATCGCCTGCGAGGTTCGGGTTCTGGTTCGTCAAAACTGAACGACAGCTTTCGGTCTCGGTTGCGTCCTGACCTCGATGGCTGCGGGATGTCATCAGGTTCGCTCCCTCTGGAGGACCGACCACCACTTGAAGCGCGACGGTTCACTAAGGGCTGAGACAAGGCTGACTCGTTGGTTTCATAAGGGAGGCCTCGAGTCTTACCATAAAAAGGCTTGTTGGCGAAGCGTTCAGCGTAGGAGGCGGCTTCGGGAGGCTGTTGTTTGGACCGCAGCAGTTCACGGTTCTCGATGTAGTCGGTTTGCGGGTTGTAGTAGCTCTCGCCGACCCTGTAGTTGTAGTCATAGATGCGATAAGGCAGCTTCCTCTTCCACTTCTTCTTTTCATCCATGCTGGCGGCTGTAAGAGGAAGAGAGGGTGAACTGCCACGAGAGGTTCTTAAACAGTTATCGTTATCAGTAAATCAAGATAAAGTTAATTGATGATATGATGTTCTCTAAATACATGTAAATACTGTATATCAAATTGAAACTTGATTCTACTCATTAAGATAAACAGCTATTCATGTAAACTGATACCTGTATGATTATTAACTACCAATAAAATAATTACATAAAAACAATATGCAACAGACTTTGGGTAAGACTGACTCAGGACCATGAACCTAAATATTAAAAAGGCTTATATTCTTACATGATAACCTTAAGTCTAAAGAAAATTAATCATCATCTTAAAATTAATAAAACTCCCAAGAAAATTATTTTTGTGATGAATTAATGGCTGGATGATGGACGTGTGATGATGGCTTAATAAATCTGGTTAGTATGTCTGATGGACCTTGTACATTGTAGTCAGGATATTAAACAAATGATGCATGCATGTATGTATGCGTGTATGCATAAAACAATTATGTCAAATTCTAAATACTTTGCTGACATTACCAGTAAGTGTTTCATCAACCACCAAAATATGAACTCCTTACGTGTGTTGTAGTGACCCACGCCTCTGTCCTGCCCACACTTCTGTCATGCTCACGCCTCTGTCATGCCCACACCTCTATAATACCCACACCTCTGTCATGCCCACACCTCTGTCATGCCCACACCTCTGTCATGCCCACACTTCTGTCATGCTCACGCCTCTGTCATGCCCACGCCTCTGTCATGCCCACACCTCTATAATACCCACGCCTCTGTCATCCCCACACCTCTGTCATACCCACGCCTCTGTCATACCCACGCCTCTGTCATACCCACGCCTCTGTCATGCCCACGCCTCTGTCATGCCCACGCCTCTGTCATACCCACGCCTCTGTCATACCCACGCCTCTGTCATGCCCACGCCGAGAGTATGTTACGACAACAGATGTAAACACACAGCAGGATGTAGTTACGTTCCCTGAAGAAAACAAACCAACAAAAAACAAATGAGTATCTGAAGGCGTAAAGAAGCAAAACAAAAATCTTTAAATTAATTCAAAACAAATGAGAAACAAACGAAATTAATGTTTTTATCTTTTGAATGAATGAAAAAATATGATAGCGATATACTTCACAGAGAGTTAAGGATGAAGATGAAAGGCTAATGTTCAGTAAATAGAGGAAATGAGTTGGAAGTGGACCACAAGTGAACCTCAAGTGGACCTCAAGTTAACCTCAAATGGACCTCAAGTGGACCTTAAATGGATTCAAGTGAACCTCAAGTGGACCTCAAGTTAACCTCAAATGGACCTCAAGTGGACCTTAAATGGATTCAAGTGAACCTCAAGTGGACCTCAAATGGATTTCAAGTGAACCTCAAATGGACCTCAAATGGACCTCAAGTGGACCTCAAATGGATTTCAAGTGAACCTCAAGTGGATTTCAAGTGAACCTCAAGTGGATTTCAAGTGAACCTCAAGTGGATTTCAAGTGAACCTCAAGTGGACCTCAAGTTAACCTCAAATGGACCTCAAGTGGATTTCAAGTGAACCTCAATGGATTTCAAGTGAACCTCAAGTGGACCTTAAGTGAACCTCAAATGGACCTCAAGTGGACCTCTTAATAAAATCCTCAGGTAAAGGTGTGCAAGGTGCTAATGGTAATGTTAAAGTCATATTGTTCACGAAAATATTGATACTCTTAATATGTTCCTCTGATGATGTAAATTAATCAGAATTATGTGTCGTTTAAGTGTCTCTCCTGAAGTGTCGTTTAAGTGTCTCTCCTGAAGTGTCGTGTGTTAAGTGTCTCTCCTGAAGTGTCGTTTAAGTGTCTCTCCTGAAGTGTCGTGTGTTAAGTGTCTCTCCTGAAGTGTCGTTTAAGTGTCTCTCCTGAAGTGTCGTTTAAGTGTCTCTCCTGAAGTGTCTTGTGTTAAGTGTCTCTCCTGAAGTGTCGTTTAAGTGTCTCTCCTGAAGTGTCGTTAAGTGTCTCTCCTAAGTGTCTCTCCTGAAGTGTCGTTTAAGTGTCTCTCCTGAAGTGTCTGAGTGTCAAAGTGTCGTGTTAAGTGTCTCTCCTGAAGTTTCTTAAGTGTCTCCCCCAGTGTCGTTTAAGTGTCTCTCTGAAGTGTCGTTTGTTAAGTGTCTCTCCTGAAGTGTCGTGTGTTAAGTGTCTCTCCTGAAGTGTCGTGTGTTAAGTGTCTCCTGAAGTGTCGTTTAAGTGTCTCTCCTGAAGTGTCGTTTAAGTGTCTCTCCTGAAGTGTCGTTTGTTAAGTGTCTCTCCTGAAGTGTCGTTTAAGTGTCTCTCCTGAAGTGTCGTGAAGTGTCTGAAGTGTCGTTTAAGTGTCTCTCCTGAAGTGTCGTGTTAAGTGTCTCTCCTGAAGTGTCGTGTTTAAGTGTCTCTCCTGAAGTGTTGTTTAAGTGTCTCTCCTGAAGTGTCGTTTAAGTGTCTCTCCTAAAGTGTCGTTTGTTAAGTGTCTCTCCTGAAGTGTCGTTTAAGTGTCTCTCCTGAAGTGTCTTGTGTTAAGTGTCTCCCCAGAAGTGTCGTTTAAGTGTCTCTCCTGAAGTGTCTTGTGTTAAGTGTCTCTCCTGAAGTGTCGTTTAAGTGTCTCTCCTGAAGTGTCGTTTAAGTGTCTCTCCTGAAGTGTCGTTTAAGTGTTTCTCCTGAAGTGTCTTGTGTTAAGTGTCTCTCCTGAAGTGTCGTAGAGGAACACGTAGAGGTTGGTCAAGGAAGCAGATGGCACAGCTGGTCAACGTTAATAATGGGTCTCGGTATTAGCCAGCTGCCAGATGGGTCAACGCTCCCGAATTTAGAGAGTCTGACAGGAAAACTACAGCCAGGAGAACACAAGTCTTGGAGAACACAAGTCATGGAGAACACAAGTCATGGAGAACACAAGTCAGGGAGAACACAAGTCATGGAGAACACAAGTCTTGGAGAAAACAAGTCAGGGAGAACACAAGTCTTGGAGAACACAAGTCTTGGAGAACACAAGTCATGGAGAACACTAGTCAGGTAGAATACAGGAGTAGGAGACGAACAGGTGTAGGAGAAGTACGTAACTGTGTGGAGACATAAATGGGTGTTGAGGAAACATATTACAGATGTGAAGAGACAAACGCAGGTGTGAGGAAACAATAAAGGGAGTCAGATATAGAGAATTCGTCGACTCATTAAGAGGTGTAGAGGTAATACAAGAAGGTAGTGTTGCCTCAAGAGAAGTGTAGGTGTAGTGGTGTGTGTATGTGTAGGGGATAAAACAGATGTGTGGGGGGGATACTACCAGGTGCAGGTGAAGTAGATGACATGACACAGACAGATGAGGAAACATGTAACATGACACATATAGAAGGCGAGGTAGGTATCATGACAGAGAGGGTGGTGTAAGTGTCATGACATAGATAGTGATACAGGTGTCATGACATAGAGGGGGATACAGGTGACATGATAGATACATAAGGTGAGACAGGTGACATGAGACAGAAAGTTAAGTGTAACTGTATACTGGTTTGGAGGCAGACAAGAATGGACATGGGTGTAGACAGGTCGAAGGTAGACAGAAGGCATGACAGGGGCGTGGGCATGACAGAGGCGTGGGCATGGTTCAAACGACAGGGAGAAGCGAGGAGCTAGGCCAACCAGGAACCATATTGGGCGATGTTTGACACTTACCGAAATAAACCCCGAGAGCCGGCGATCTGGGGCGCCCTGCCAACCCCTCCGGCTACACGTGTTTACTCTCTCTCTCTCTCTCTCTCTCTCTCTCTCTCTTACTATTAATTACATACACAAAACTATCATATAGACATAAAACTTATCTAGAAGTACATATACTGCAGATACTTAATTGTGAGAACAAATGGCACTTCAGAGTAGCAGCCGAGGTGTACTAGACAATGTGGAACAGTTAAATCGATATTGACTTTAGCGTTTGTGTAGGTATTTCAAGCTTGTTAGAACCTTTAAATGTACACAACCTTATGGTGTGTGTGTGTGTGTGATCGTGGGTCATCATGCGAGAGGGACAGAGAACAATATCAACACCTTAACCTACTGGACGTGTGTCACCGACGAGCGGGCGGGGAGGGTAAGGGACGCGGACGTGGCCATTTAGATAATCCGTCGGACTTTGGAGATGTGGAGTGAGGAGAGACCCGCCAGCCGCTCGGACAGAGGCTTCTCAGGGATGTACTTTACTTCAACTTCTCCAACAGTGATCCTCCTTTCTGTAGAGATGTTGAATTTTTCCTTTCTGGCGATCTCATACTCGGACCAAACACTGGCGTTGCGAGAGTACACCCTGGGGGCACCGGGGCGGTCAAAGTGCATGCCCACCATACACACGTTGCGAGAAGCCATGGTTACGAGAAGCTGTAAGAGACACACGTCTGCGGTCAACTTGGAGTTGCAGCAATGAAGCAACAACACCACCACCGCCCCAGGGAGAGAGGGGAGGGACTGTAGGGGAGGGGGGGCGAAGAAAAGGGGAGCAGGTGTATTGTAGGGGACGCGTCACGCCGCCAGCACAAACCATGGGAGGAGTTCACAGTTTTCCTTAATCAACGCGTCACTTAATATGTACAGTTCATCGTGAATACAAAAGTAGTGCAAATGCTAGATACGAATCTTACGAGTAAAAGGGGGACTACAAATGATTTTTTCGCTAATCACTGCAAGGAAAAGTTATCATTGTTTTGAATAGACAAAAAGATATTAAGCTGTAATATGAAAAAAGTGAACAGGACGGGGGCCACACGGGAAGGGCTGGACACTTATCAGTTCCTCTGTTTATTTCACTATTCATAATTGGCGACAAACTTTGGTGGAGATTGATTTCGTTTCTTTAATGAAAAATCATTGCGAGCTTCCAATTTACACTGTTACACTAGTGACTTACGACACACTCTTCACTTTTTTATTTTTTTGGTTGACACAATCATGGTAGTTGGTCTTCACAGGACGCGGTAACTGTCATCTACGAGGCGAAATATTCGTCGATGTTGAGTAGTTATGCTCAAGTGGTGAGCTCATTGGTTGGGTCAAGATATCGGTAGGGGTTTGATTCATGGTGATGTACTGATATAGCTCTAACACGGAAGCTTTTTACCATGAGAGAAAACTTCCTCACCTCAAACATTAATTTCAACGGAAAAAGTTGTGTTATGACTCAAACATGATAGCTTTTCTTCTTGGCAGAATTCACTACTTCACCTTCATGTTGTCTCTCGTTGTACCAATCAAAGTTTGGTGTCAATTATGTCCTCCAGTCAGTCATCCAGATCCATTTTGCTGATACGTTCGAGGATGTCCTGAGAAGAAGGCAGCTTCTTCATCATATCTACCACGGAGGTGTCGTCATCGTCGATTTCCAGGTTGTCTTTAGCCTTGCGGCTGCTGCGACCTGCTGTAGTGGCCGATGAGGAAGCGGCAGTTGATGATGACAGGCTAGAAAATCGATCCGCTTTCTTCTCTGATGAGGAGGAGAAAGAATAGTCATTCTTCTTTCGATCTAATTTGGGGGAAAGATTCAGCGGCTTTCGTTCTATTTTGGGGAGTTCAAAGTCCACCGACCTAGTCGGCAACTTGTAGTCGCCGGTGGTGCTGTCTGATTTAAACTTATAATCACCAGTGCTGCGCTCAGACTTAAATTTATAATCTTCGCCTAAGCCGCCGGTGCCATTCATCCGAGAGGACTTCTCGGATTTGAAGTTATAGGTCGATGTTTCTTCGGGAGCGGCTTTAGCAAGTGAACGAGTGGTTCGGTCGGATTTGTAGGAGCTCTCAAAGTCGGTGGGGCCACCAGCAGCGGAGCGAGAAGCAGACTCGCTTCTTAATGAGGAAGCAACAGATGATGCCTCAGAAGGCAGACCGAGTTCTTCCCTCAGTTTTTTGAGCCGGTTCAGTCGTTCATCGAGGTTCAGAGAATCCTGTGAAGGATCATATGAAGGAAGACCATCAATACGATTGGTAAAACTGGTTTCCGTTGCAGAACGCTCGGAATCAAGGCGGGACCTTAGGCCTTCAGACAGGGAGGGAGGAAGGGGAGGAAGTTCACTGTGACTAGCGGAAGACCTGCCTGAAGCCTCACGCCTGATAGGACCTGCTCGTAAATGAGGGTAGAACTCGACCTTATCCGTGTCTATAGACCTTGCCCTCGCAGCTCTGGCAGCTGCTTCCTCTTTTTCTGATAGATAACGTTTGTAAGAATCTTGGTAAAAACGCTCTGCATCTCGCACGTTACAGTCGTACACCTTGGGTTTGGGTCGCTTCCAGTAGCGGTTGACTTTGGTGCTCCGGTAATTATCCATCGAGTCGAGGAAGGAGTAGTGTCAGAGCTGGAAGAGAGACGCGGGGTTCAGAGCCGGCTGCAACCCTCACTGTGTCTCCAAGATGCTGCTACCACCACAGCAGCCGCGGTCTCACACGCGCACCAGCACCGCCCACCAGCCCACAACGAAACTAGCGCCACGTCTTTAAGTGGGGCAGGTTGGAGGGGCGGCAGACACCAACTCCGTCTTGTCTGCACCAAAACTGCTCAGGGCACCGCTGCCAGCCGCGCTGACTCACGCAGACAGTGGACAATGTGAAGGGCATGTTCACAACAACATCGCCTCCCACCCACTCCCCTGAACGACTCTTTTATCGCTGTACCGGAAGAACAGCTGACCAGTCTAGTATTACCGATATGATGGCTATGGGTTTAAATGAATGCGGCTTATTTTTTACATGTGACCGAGAGTTTCACATCAAAGCTCCATTTAATCCCTCATATTAATCGTCTGATTCAGAATGAACCGCCATTTTCCTTCTCATCTTGTACAAGCTTCTACACCTTTCGCCGTGCTAACAACATTCCTCTCGAAAATGTGGATATTTGACTTAACCTAACCAAACCTAATCAGGATGTATTGTTGCGAGGTCTTAACACAAACGACAACGTATAAGACAAAGATAAATATTATGAGGAAGTGTGATGTGTGTGGGAGTCTAGTCACATGGTCCAGTTATCTAAAATAAATTAACTCACTAGGTGGGGTAACTGACCCTAATGTACAGACTGACTTGATAGAGATTGTAGTGGTGGTGATCTGTTGTTGTGGTGTTGGTGGTGGTGTTGGTGGTGGTAGTAGTGGTGGTGGTGGTGTTGGTGGTGGTAGTGGTGGTGATCTGTTGTTGTGTGGTTGGTGGTGGTGTTGGTGGTGGTAGTAGTGGTGGTGGTGGTGGTGTTGGTGGTGTGGTGGTAGTGGTGGTGATCTGTTGTTGTGGTGTTGGTGGTGGTGTTGGTGGTGGTAGTAGTGGTGGTGGTGGGTGGTGGTGGTAGTGGTGGTGATCTGTTGTTGTGGTGTTGGTGTGGTGGTGTTGGTGGTTGTAGTAGTGGTGGTGTGTTGGTGGTGGTAGTGGTGGTGATCTGTTGTTGTTGTGGTGTTGGTGGTGGTAGTGGTGGTGATCTGTTGTAGTGGTGGTGATCTGGTGTTGTGGTGGGGGTGTTGGTGGTGGTAATGGTAGTGGTGGTGATCTGTTGTTGCTGTGGTTGGTGGTAGTAGTGGTAGTAATGGTGGTGGTGGTGGTGGTGGTGGTAGTAGTGGTAGTGGTGGTGATCTGTTGATGTGGTTGTGGTGACGTGATGGTGGTGATGTGGTGGTGGTATGGTCGTGGTGACGTGGTGGTGGTGTTGTGGTGGTGATGTGGTGGTGATGTGGTGGTGGTGTGTTGATGATGTGGTGGTGACGTGATGATGGTGAATAGTGTGTTGGTTGTAGTGGTATAATAGTGTGGTAATGTCACGTTGTCAAGGTAGTGTGGTAACGGTGTGAAGGTGTGGTGGAGGTAGATGTGAAATGGTGTGGTGGTGATTCTAGTGTGATATTGTGGGAGTGTTCTTGTGGCAGAGGTGTAGTTGTGGTGTGGTGGCGGTAATAATGTAGTGGTAGTGGTAGTGTTGTGGTAGCTGTGGTAGTGGTGTAGCATTGGGGTAATCGTGTGGTAGAGTTGTGGTAGTGGTGTGGTAGCGGTGGTAGCGATGTGTTAGAAGTGGTAGAGATGTTTATAGTGGTGGTAGAGGTGTGGTAGAGGTGTAGAAGTTATGGTAGAGATGTTTATAGTGGTGGTGGAGATGTTGGTAGTGGTTGTAGAGATGTTGGTAGTATTGGTAACGGTGGTAGAGGTGTGGTAGAGGTGCAGTAGTGGTGGTAAAGGAAAAGTAGAGAGGTGTGGTAGAGGTGGTATAAGCGTGGTAGACAGGTGTGGTAAAGGTGTGGTAGAGAGATGTGGTAGTAGTGGTAGAGGTGTGGTAGGGGTGTGGTAGAGAACTGTGGTAGTGGTGGAAGGGGTGTGGTAGTGGTGGTAGGGGTGTGGTAATGGTGGTAGGGGTGTGGTAGTAGTGGTAGCGGTGTGGTAGGGGTGTGGTACTGGTGGTAGAGGTGTGGTAGAGAGGTGTGGTAGAAATGTGTGGTAGTGGTACAGGTGTGGTACAGGTGTGGGTAGAGAAGTGTGGTGTGGTGGTAGAGGTGTGGTAGTGGTGGTAGAGGTGTGGTAGTGGTGGTGGGGTGGTGTGGGTGGTAGAGGGTGTGGTGGGGGTGGTGTGGGTGTGGTGGTGTGGTAGTGGGTGGTGGTAGGTGTGGTAGAGCAGGTGTGTAGTGGTGTTAGGGTGTGGTAGTGGTGCTAGGGCTGTGGTAGTGGTGGATGGGGTGTGGTAGTGATGGTTGGGTGTGGTGGTGATGGTGTGGTAGTGGTGGTTGGGTGTGGTGGAGGTGTGGTAGAGGTGGTAGAGAGGTGGTAGTGTAGGGGTGTGGTGGTGGTGGTAGGAGGTGGTATTGGTGGTAGGGGTGTGGTATTGGTGGGGGTGTGGTAGTGGTGTTAGGGGTGTGGTAGTGCTAGGGCTGTGGTAGTTGGGGTGTGGTAATGTTGGTTGGGGTGGAGAGGTGGTAGTAGGGATGTGGTATTGGTGGTAGGGTGTGGTAGTGGTGTTAGGGGTGTGGTAGTGGTGCTAGGGCTGTAGTGGTGGGTGTGGTAGTGATGGTTGGGGTGTGGTGGTGATGGTTGGGGTGTGGTAGTGGTGGTTGGGGTGTGGTGGAGAGGTGTGGTAGAGAGGTGTGAGAGGTGTGGTAGTGGTAGTAGGGGTGTGGTATTGGTGGTGGGTGTGGTATTGGTGGTAGGGGTGTGGTATTGGTGGTAGGGGTGTGGTAGTGGTGTTAGGGGTGTGGTAGTGGTGTTAGGGTGTGGTAGTGGTGGTAGGGTGTGGTAATGGTGGTTGGGGTGTGGTAGTGGTGTTAGGGTGTGGTATGGTGGTAGGGTGTGGTATGGTGGTAGTGGTGTGGTATTGGTGGTAGGGGTGTGTGTAGGTGTAGGTAGTGGTGTTAGGGTGGTAGTGGTGGTAGGGGTGTGGTAATGGTGGTTGGGGTGTGGTAGTGGTGTTAGGGGTGTGGTAGTGGTGGTAGGGGTGTGGTAATGGTGGTTGGGGTGTGGTAGTGGTGGTTGGGGTGTGGTAGTGATGGTTGGGGTGTGGTAGAGATGTGGTAGAGAGGTGTGTGTGTGCCAGTAGAGCTAAACATAGTTACATGACTCGTGTGTGGTATATGTACCCAGTGGTCTGTGCTCGGGTAAATGTGTCACGCCCTCACCCGCTTCAGGAAACTCTGACGAAGGGGAGTCTGCTCTTATTGAACGCTCTAATAAGAAAACAATACATATATTTTACACAGATACTGTAAACAGTTTTCTTTGTCTTTTATGTATCTTTTTCGACAGCTAAACACAAGTCGGCTTCCTCTTTATATGACATGGAGGAAATAAGACTCGAGACGCCCTGAGGTTAATAAAAGTAACTGGTATTATTAAACTTGTCTCGTCTGGCGATGGATGGACAATTATAAAAACATATTTTAACTGATAATAAAAGATCTGGCGACATTTTATTCGTATAAAGATAAGTAAATCATGAGAGGCAAACTAAGTACACCCAGATATAGTGCCTCGAGGTTTAAAGTTTCAGGTAGCTTTGGCACCCCGATGCTACATAACACAGGCGGTTATTTTAGTCAGAATTACAAGCGTGGTCAGGGAGCAGCTTGCCAAGTACCACACCCGTTTTCTCTCGCTCTTCTGGTACATTCTCAGTGTCCCATTTTCTCTTTGAACTACGTCAGTTCGTGTTCTTTATACTTTTAAATTCACGTTTTCTGTAACTACACCTGCTCGCGTTTTCCCTGACTACATGGACTCTCGTTTTCTGTACATCAATATCACGTTTTCTTCGTCTGGTTTTCTCTCACATGGAAGTACACAGACTGACTTATCTTTGAACATGAAATTTATAATCCTATCTTTATTAATTTCCTTTCAATTGAACTTAATATTTAACATTACAAAATCACAACACTACTGGACGTTCATCTTACCGCAACATATTTCCCATCATTTGTGTAGGCGAAGTTGATCACTAACTTTAAAGCAGAAATAATCCTAACAGAATCAAGACTTCATACTTTTTAATGTCATAGGAAAAACACTTAGGTATATGAATATGTTTTTGTCGTAAAATCATTAATAATTTGAGTCAGAAATTGATTTTATTGTATTTTTTAATGAAACTGTTTATTTCTTTTATGGGACACGTGTATTTATTTTGTATTATAGGAGATATAAGATGTCCTGAGCAGTTTTCATCAACAATGAATTAAAAGCCAAAATTTAATACACTTCTATGATAGAACTCGGCTAGGTAAACATTTCTCAACGATCTGTGTAAAAAAAAAGTTATCTTTTGGGTTAAAATCAACACTGATACTGATCTTCATTGGTTATAATACACTGGGAGTGTTGCCTCTCTCACTCAGATGGGTGATGGGTGTCTCTTATCTCGTGTTATCACTGAGTAAGCATCGCTGTCTGCTTATCTGATTTTTTTAACTGTGTATCTTACTGAGTAATATGTGTGTGGGGGTGGGTGGGGTAAGAGGATCATGGCTTGGCTAGGGGAAAGAAGAGAGGGGCAGGGGAAAGTTGGGTAGAAAATGGGAGAAATGTGAGTGACAGAAAATAATTAGGGAAAGGAGAATTGGATATATTTGCTCTGGGAAGTGTAAATTTAAACAGACAACAGATCGCCTCGCCTTTACCACATGTGTTATACTTAACCTCCAGTACAAGCAACGGCTCATAGAGTGAGAGGAGGGAGCACCACCACGGGAGCCACAGGTGCTCAATTAATCGATCTATAGTAATACTGCGGTAGTGTTCTCTCCTCCCTCGTTAAGGACAGTGGTTCGAGTCTCGCTGGTAAAGGCTGAGAATGATATATGGAGGTGAGTTACTAAACACGTATATCCTAGTGTATAATATCCTAATTTTTGTCTATGTTGTGTATAATAATGAAGAGATCTGCTATGTGGGAGGACAAGGAAATGTCTGGTTCCTGGATGGTGTATGGCTCAAATGTGTGAAGATGTGTTGTGGATTACCTCAGTGTGTCTGGAAAAAGATAATGTTTCATTCCGTTGGTTTAACACATTCTTAACCTTCCTGCCGAGTATTATGTATGATAAATATCTCCAAGTATTACTTCATTTAGTATCGTGACGTCATTAACTGAACACAAATTCCATCAAGATTCCCGCCATTGTCTCCGTCTTAGTCAATAACAATTCGCTGAGGATGTTAAGGACAAAATAAATATGATTTTCGTTAAGAGTGTAATATTTAGAGAGATGTGTCGAGTGTCGCCGCCGCTGCCAGTAAGGTGTTGGCGGCTGGTGTGTCAAGCTGACAAGGGGCATAACGTATCTCTTTGTGATGTTTGACCCCAGGTATGTGACGGGCAGTGAGGGGAGTACAGGTGCGCCACTACGACTAGGGAATGGGTGTTGGGGGGAGGGGGAGGGGAGAGTGATTACCATGCCACCCTTCTGCCTCACAGTCAGGGTCTCCACTGTCACCAGCTCTCCTCCTCTACAAGTACTAAGGTCTATATCGATAAAGTATTAAGGCGTGTGTTCAGGGCGGGGCGGTGAGATGTTTACTCTAGTATTAAGAGCATTTATTTTAATAGCATCTTACATTTTATAAAAAAACGTAGAAAAATAACTTTGAGTCAGTGTTTATTTGTGTCGTGGGGGACTCACTCATGTGGAATGGCGGCAAAAGTAACATCTTTTGACGTAAAGTTATACCCGAAAAACATCTTCCTTACATAAAACACAAATTATCCCTCGCAGAAAAAGAAATTTTACAAGTAAGAAAAACTGCGGAGTTAAACTTCAAAAGCTGACACTGATTAACCTGAGATAAAACGAGTTTGACGACCTGGAGATAGAGAGACAGATCTTCAGTTTAGTCACAAATAAACATCTTTCTCGGCGTCAGTTCCGTCATCATTATTGACATTAGTGATGGTGATCTTCCTCTGAGATCTGATAACTGTTTCTTTATTCATGTCCATCCTCTCCTCTCCTCATGGTCTCTGTTAGCTATACAACACTTTATATAACCATAGACCTGTCACGAGACTCTGATATAAGTAACAGTTTGGCGATTGTGTTACCTGACACTGGCTGAGGAGGGCGAGGCGAGGCCCTGTTATGTGAGGGTCAGGACCGTGCCGGTATATATAGTATAGCCCACCATGTGACTACTGCCAATACACCCGGTTAATTTAAGCTTCATCAAGATGTTATCAGGACCACTCAGTGATGTATATTTACCTACAGGTTGATAAAAAAGTCCCCACGTTATATTTCGGGTGAGTGTGGCCAGGTTAATTAGGAAGACTATTCCGTAATACTTGTGACGCTCGTCAGGCAGTTGGCCACACAGCATCACGCTCCGCCTCACACAATGATTTCAAGAATTTCTGAAGTGATCCTCGACTAATCCATCAGTGATTACACCGGCAATTTCTAATGAGTTTAACATGGAAAGTCGGTGATGACTTTGTTCAACCTTGAAGACTATAAGGAATTAAGTTTGGTTACATCTTTTGGTACTTAATATAAGTAAATTTTAGCGTCATTTTCTTAACTATATTTAAGGCTTTGTAACTATAATTAATTCTAAAAGAGTGTTGATGGATTAATTATTTTGTAGGAAACATAATTGCCTTGAAGTGATATTTTTGTTTCAAATATTTCTGGGTTGCTTCACAGATTAAGTTGAATCACTTATTAAAAATGTTTGAGGAAAGAGATGAGGTGTAGAGACACTCGCCCACCCGCTCTGTATAACATAAACTATAATGTCATAATATTCGACGGAGATCTGGACAGACAGGCGCAAGACTCTTGGTCCAGGACACACTTAAGTAAGAGGTTGGCAGTGATCCTGGGAAACATAACGCACTGGGCCGCGTGCGTTCAGGTAAATCATCCGCCAGGGACACGGAACACAAGCCGCGGCCTTGGCAACCAATGGCCCGCGGGCTGCTGCTGAAGGCCGCGCCAGCTTTGGAGGCATTCAAGAGGACTGTACCTCAGGTTAGTGCCGCTCCCCTGTCACTTTCCCGACACTTTTTCTACCTGGGGCATTCGCAGTAGCCTACCCAGGCTGATCCCTCAGCTACTCCCTCGAGGCTATTTTAGTGGCGAATTTTTTGTTGGTGAACAGGTTGTACCGTGAGGGTTGTGGGGGAGGGGGGGACCTCTGCGTCTCATGTGTCACGTCTGGTCAGCGAGGTGGAGCGGGGCGTGGCAAGTAGGGCGGACCTGGGCGGACGAGGCGTGGCTAGCAGGGCGGGGCAGGGTGGACGAGTCGTGGCTAGTAGGGTGGGGTTGGGAGGATGGGGTCTGGCTTGCAGGGCGGAGCTGACAGGCGTGATCACACTCACAATGTGACGTAGTAGTGTGTATGAACCATTAAATGTTTAAATCTATGTTTACAAGGTCTTAAGCTACTAGCACACTGGAGTTAATGTTATGGTCGCCGCCTTGTGTCGTCAGGTGGACCACACTGGTAGTGAGGATGTCTGACCAGTGAGCAACAGTTATGTGACTATGAGACACACTGTATATATATTGATTTGTAGTTACATTATACAGTTAGACCTCTATTTAACGGACAATATTAACATGAAGGTCTGTTATATCGAGAGTCTGTTTGAAGTGACACCTCAATCTAATGAACTGTATAGAGATAAAAGTACGTTATATCGAGTATCCGTTAGGTGTGAACGTCCCAGCTAACGGATTAGAGAAGTCCGATATATCGAGGTTTCACTGTATTGTGTTTACCATAAATTTTGTTAATGTATCAAAGAATTTATGGGACACACAGTATTATATAAATACAAATTAATTCACAAATAGAGGTAAAGGTGTGAGAAGTTACTAACGGAACACTTATAAGAAACAGATAAAACAAAGTATATCTCTAAAAACTTTATGAGTGAAACAGAGTAAAAGTTTGTAACAAGTTGTGGTGTAGCCAGATGGGTCAGACATGTTGAAGCCATTACAAGTCTCAGCCATGTTGTGTGTCTCTCTTGTTTACTCTACACAACACGGTGAGAGGGGTTAGGTTAGGTTAGGTTAGGTTAGGTTCTTTACAGTGCTCTCGTCCACACCTCACCGATGCGAGGGATATTTTCCGCAATATTAGAAACCTCGCGTTTGTTTGGTGGGAATTGTGTCACTTGTGGATGAAGGTATAAAGGATTTTACATTACTATTACTGGTATGTGGGTTCGCCTTAGGACTCGGACTTGTAGATCGCTGACTGGAGACTTTAGTATCTAAAATGTTTTGTAAAGAAGCAAACATTCGGATAAAAAAAATTAACCTGAAAATGTAAGGCTATCTGGGGGTTTATTCTGTTCTTCCGAGAATAAGAGACCGCGGCAGGAGAGAGGTTTTCCCCGCGATGGTTCACCCGTTGATCTACTACAGTACACCTTGGACACCAGACTAACTTTAGCAGGTATTTTATAGTACAGTATAATCTTTAAACCCCCTGCCCTCCCTTCTACCTCTCTTTATCTCTCCTAAATGTCTTCTTACACATATTCTTCACCTTACAGTTGCGTGTCTGAGATACCCTATTGTTTCCATACAGTCTTACGTCCTGGTGCGGGTATGTAGTAATTCTCACTTATTTCATAACCAAATTAACCTAAAAAAAATTCGATAAATAAGTGAAACTTGTTATTGGGTGAGACACTTGGCAGAAGTGGTGGTCCGGTGTTGAGATATTTGAAACAGTTAAGACAGTCACCGTCCTGCTCTGAGACCAAGAAAGAGCTTCAAGGAGAAATGCGCGAAGATAAATTGTTTTCCAGTGGTTTACTACAACAAAACAAACACTGTCCCTTCGACGAATAAAGTTAATCTAATCTTAAATCATTCAGAGGTGAGTGAAGCACCTTTAAGAGTCGCTAAAAAAAAACTGAAGTATTTTCTGTCCACTTCGTTAAAGATGGAACGACTGATCCATAATGCAATTTCCAAACTTCTCATCATACGTCAGCTCAGGGCCTGAAAGATCCGTACTGGCTGACTTAATAACCGCGATAATGTTCACAGACTGGCGGCGAAGACGCGTGCTGCGCCCTTGAGTTGGACAAAAGGTTGTGGAGGGAGGGAGAGTGCTGCTGTACTGCTACTCCCCGGCGCTATGGTGGGCAACACTGGGTCAATAACTTTAACAACTAATCATATCTTTTCAACCACGTATGTCAAGAAGCACTACATATATCAACACTATGATCACTAAGTGACTATATCACCACACTAGGAGGGCGAGCTTGCCTGATATGTGTCCGGGAGGGAGAGGCTTGAGAGCAGTCACACCACCTCGCTAGCTGGGGACGTTCTACCAGGACGCAGCAGCGGATGCAGGCTTAATACTCCTGATGCCAGTGACTCACCTCCCCAACAATCCCCCTGGGGTATGTGAGTTCGTACGTGTGTACGTTTCTCTCTGTGTGTGTGTGTATGTATGTGTGTGTGTGTGTGCGCGCAGGCCGGCAGGTGACACTCGGAGACCGTGGGCAGGTTGCCGGGGCTGATACCCGTAATGGGCCGGAAGGCGGTGCTGGTGTGCTGGTAGCTGGCTGGTTGCTGGCCCGCTCCTCCGACAGGTAATGTGACTGCCACCGCCGCGGGCCGCCGCCTCCTTCGCCTCCTTCAGAGCCTCACAGAGCTAAAAATACTGCTTTAAGGACTCTTACTGTTCCTATCAACACCAGCAAGGAACGCTTCCCCCAGGATAATTTTGCTCCTCCGCGAATATCGTTTTTGTTATCGGGCAAGACACAGAGGAAGGGGGAGGAGCGTAGAGGGGAGGAAGGAGGTCTTCATGGCGCCCCTGTTAACCTCACCCACGTCAACAACTCTCATAGTGCCACAGCTTGAAGCTTACCACAACAACTCCTGAGGCCACGGGGTGTAACCAACCTGTTGCTCGTGAAAGCTCATCATCTCTGGCCACGGCCTCTGATGCTTTGACTGGCCACGGCCTCTGATGCCTTGACTGGCCACGGCCTCTGATGCTTTGACTGGCCACGGCCTCTGATGCCTTGACTGGCCACGGCCTCTGATGCCTTGACTGGCCACTTCCTCTGAAGCCTTGACCACCATGACACAAATCGTGATGTTATCGTGTCTGTCAGGTTGAGTTACTGTGCAGTTTGCCGTAATCATTTAGACTTGTGAAATTCATTGCCTATTCGTTGAGGTTAAGTTATCGTTCTCGTGGGTGTCTGTGCAAATTTATTGTACACTAGTGTTTAAAGTGTCCTGTTCCTCTTTGTACACTACACGCACACAACACTATCATTGTACAGCACTCATGACTATCTACAACATCCATCTACTTCACTTATGAGCTCGTAGTTCCACTGCTTCACCTGTAGGCCACCTGAAGGCCGACCACAGCCACCTGGCCACTACCAACTCTCTCCGCCAATGTAAACAAACTGTTACTTCTCAGTGTTTTCTCTCCACATTACTTCCGAGAGAGAGAGAGAGAGAGAGAGAGAGAGAGAGAGAGAGAGAGAGAGAGAGAGAGAGAGAGACTCAACATACTGTAATTGGATCTCTTCAACCATTCAATTCATATTTATTCTCTTTATTTTTATCTCTTACACAGAATAAATTAATCATCTTCCCGTCTTTCTCAGTCTAGAGGTGACCATGTGACACCCAGGCCTACACCCAGGTCTGACATTAACAGTAGAACAACAGGACTACACCCAGGTCTGACATTAACAGTAGAACAACAGGACTACACCCAGGTCTGACATTAACAGTAGAACAACAGGACTACACCCAGGTCTGACATTAACAGTAGAACAACAGGACTTTATTCGTGCCTCAACTTGACTTACAAAACACACACACACACACACACACACACACACACACACACACACACACACACACACACACACACACACACACACACACACACACACACACACACACACACACGGCTGGGGTGGAATAACACAGCTATCTTTACTCTCTTGTCATGGCTGGCGAGTCATAACGACAGGTGGCGGTGGAGGTACGTCATCACCACCACAGGCTATCACCACCGCCCATTAACCACCGACTACACCACCGCCACCGCATCCACCACCACCTCCGCAACCGCCATTAATAATCCTTATCTCTTTTCATCTGATATTGGTAACCATAAGACAGAGAGAGAGAGAGAGAGAGAGAGAGAGAGAGAGAGAGAGAGAGAGAGAGAGTCCAAATACGAAGTCGAATACATTTGTTTGTTAATATTATCACAGTAACATTGAACACAAGACTCCTAAAGTGGATAGCGTGTAAGAGATATCAAGATGTATTGTCACTGAGCATATGGTAAGATGAACAAGATATTTACGTCCCTTTTATGAAGTGAACTGGTTGACTAAACACGAAGACTGACACCTATAGTTCTTGAGTAATAGTTGACGCGAAATAAAAAAAATTAACGTGAATTGGCCATAAACTGTAACAAGGGTTTGAAGAGTTGTCTATGATCAGTCAGTCAGTCATTCAGAATTAGTAGCATTGGAATTGAAATAAAATAGACAAAGAGAATGCAATGGCTTCAGCATAACCCCTGCCAACGCTGTAGCTGGGAGCAGAGAGACTCAGCCACCCACCTCGCTGCCTGGCCGTGAGCTTTCTGCTGATGACTGTCCCCACAAGAATGAAGACAATGTGAGGGATCAATTGTCTCAGGAAAAGTGAGAATGCGGGAGCTCGATCTATGACGGAAATAAAAGGGAGGAAGAAGGAAAAGGGAGGAAGAAGGGTGAAAAGAAACAAAGGAACAAAGGGTAAATGTAGGAAGGATAAATCCGTAATAAAACTGATCATTGTCCAATTTATACTAGTGTCGGTGGCAATGGTTGTTTATATCAGAGTTGTAAAGACAGACAGACAGACAGACGCACTCTCCTCTACCTCCAGTACCATCAACACCTCCGCCTTCAGTCTTGGTCTTATTATATCGACAAGTGACAAATAATTTACATTTTGTGTTGCTGACCGAGAGCTTTGACTTAATCCTTGTCTATGCTCCACGTTGGTTCACTTGTTGGTCTGGGTACATGTGGATAAAGATCTCAGATGGATTACAGAAGCGAAATCTTTTGCGTATTTATAGAAAAAAGATTTGGTTTGTAAGGTGTTATAGACTTTTGCAGAGTTACTATTGCTGATGACTATAATGTGACCTATGACCTATAGTACGATCTTAAAGACATAGTACCGTATTAACGTGTTGTGGTCAATATATATGTAGCTTTTTCTGGTGTCGAGTTTTGGTACCGATTGACTAAGTTAGCACCACACGACACTGCTCGGTTAGGTTAGGTTAGGTGCACACGAGCCTGCTCACCCCACACTCGCCACGCCTCACATCTTAGTCTCAGGTTAATCATTACGTCCGCCTGTTATAATGTGTCTTTTGACGATCACCAATTATTTGTGTCACATTTTTTCACTGGCTGGTGGAGGTGGCCATGTGTCTGGTGGAGGTGACCATGTGTCTGGTGGAGGTGGCCATGTGTCTGGTGGAGGTGGCCATGTGTCTGGTGGAGGTGACCATGTGTCTGGTGGAGGTGGCCATGTGTCTGGTGTGGCACAGCTAGGGTTCCACACTGATGTAATATACATAAAGTAAAATACACTTACGTTTAAACAGTTTCATTTATCTTGAAGAGTCAGCCATATACACTGAAGGTTATCATCACAAGCGTCAGACATGTAAGACAGAGGAGTAACAAGATGTCTGGAACACCACCAACTGGTTGAGGCTGAGAGTATTACTATGTCTTGGGATATCTGAGAGGCAGTGTAATGGTTGGAGTTTAGGCTGTATCCATATATGTGGAGAGCTGCTGCAGGTAATGCCTGTGTGTCATGACATATTTAGGGCAGCGTCCCTCACTGACACCTGCTGGGAAGGAGCATAACGCCGTCAGGTGATGATGCTGATAAAATTAGACGTAATGGTTTAGTCCAACCCGTCTTCCCTTCTCTCTCTCATTCTCTCAGTGCCTCCACCTGTTTCTCCCTTTCTCTCTTCTATTCAATCGTAATCTTGTTCTATTACATCGTCATCTCTCTTGTCTTCTTTCAGTCTCCTCTTTAGCCTCATAGTGTCTTCCCCCTCACACATCTCTTAGCTCTCAGTAAGTTCCTGATGCTTCAAGACAGGGTTGGGGTCAGAGTGAACTCCTCTCCCTCTTGTAAATATTCACTGGAAATCGATGTTAACATAATCTTTACATCGTATGAAATCTCTTGACATGACGACTCGGGGGAGCTTGTTGCAGGTTTTCCTTCTTCCTTTAGTTTCTTGCTCGAGACATTGAAGAAAGGTGACGCAAAACACTTTACTGAGAGTTAGGCCCAAGAGCTAAACGCTGGTGTCTGGCATCACACAATAACCACATCTCAAAATCATTTGAGAAATATTACCGATTTTTATTGAAAATTGTGATATGAATAGTGCAAGGAAAAGGCTAAACTGCATTACGATTTTTTAATATTTCCTCTTTAGTGGTCAACTTAAGCTTTACCTTCACTCACTCCTTGTGCTGTTCTCTCTCTTGGGCTTGTAATATTTTCCACTTTGCATGACACTGTAAGTAAGGTAGCCTCCGCGCCTACTTGTGGAAAATCCGACTTAATCTGTGTCATAGGGTGTAGGGCAGGGTGGCGTGTAGGGCAGGGTGGCGTGTAGGGCAGGTTGGCGTGTTGGGCAGGTTGGCGTGAAGGGCAGGGTGGTGGCTCAGCGTTATATTTGGTACTCAGTTGTTTTTGAATACCGTGACAATATAACAAACGTCAGTGACGTCAGTAGCGCGCACCTGGTGAAACAAATGAACATCGGCTTGCGCCTTATCGTATGTCACTCCTCGCTCTATACACTGTATATGAAGTGTCTGCTCTTCATTTTAATATTTTTCTTTATCTTAATATATTATAAATTGTGTATTTTCTGTTTGTCATTGTTGGTTTAATTCTTTAGTATTTGTGTCAGGTTTGTATTTATTAGTTTAATAATTTAAAATTTGGAGATATTTTTATAGTTTAAGTAATACACAACGTGAGTAATATTTCACGACACCTTCCCCTGAATACACTTTTACCTCCTTAGTTTACTACTGAAGTTAATCTACTGTACAGTAGACCGGTGAAGCGACATTAAGTATCTGTGTGACGAGGTCCACACCTCACAGTAAAATTAACCAAAATATCGGTAATTCGTCCATATATAACTATTTCTGCTATAAAGAACGTAAGATAAATTTCAAGTTATTGATTTCCTCTTAAAGTTGTCTACATACAGTTAATGTGATCGTAAATTCTGGCAAATATATGAGACAAGTACTGTAGGTGTGTTATAACAGCTTAGCCATAACAATTATCCTTCCACTTCCAAGATTTTCAAGTAATAAACCTAATTTACTTTTATGTTTTCCCCATTTACTTTCACAAAAGAGATAAACTTCCTAACTCATCAATATTCTCAAGGTTTCATTCCTACCTGGTTAACTATCTGAGGCTCGCAGGGTTCAGACCTCAGGTCCAAGTTGGCAGCGTGTTGGCTCACCACACGGGGCTACGCTCCCAAGATCTTGTTTCTCCTCCAACTTAGAATTTGATTTTCTTCTATAGTTTGGAATATATCCTGTTTTTATATGCCTACACTGAGGATTGTCTCCGTATGTAGCTCTACTACTTATACACTAGATCTAGGTCTTCCGAGTGCGTTCCATCATCAATATCAGAGCGAATCAAGTTTTGGGAATGTCCAAAATATTTTATATCAACATTGAAGCTGACAAATTAATTCAAGCATTATGATAATAAAATCTTTAATACTAATATTCATATATTGAAATAAGAATCATTCTAAAATTAATTTAACGATAGGATCCCTCTTTAAATTGTTACCACCATCTGCTGTGGCGGAGGAACACACGGTTGGGTGTGAGGACCCAGACCTGTGCTGTGATTGGACGAGACGAATTGTCTTTTCTTGGGACTGTTCTCTGGTTGGACGAGATATATTCTTATTTCTGGGAAGTGCCAAGACCGAAATGAGTTTGTGGTTGGTGAAGTTTGCCAGCGGTTGTTTAACGGGAATCTAGGGATAATGGTCACTCGGGACAACACGGGACAATAAATAAATGGTCCTCAAGTTGTGGCCCGAGTGAGAAAATAAGGTGGATGGAGATTGAGAAGTACTAAGAGTAACTGACATACTCAACACCTCGTCCCGTTACTTCTACATTTTCATAATTTTCCTGAGTAAGAATTTGCAAGTAGTGGCCGGAGTTCCCTTATTAATACCAAGATTCATATAATTTATTGAATCTTATGAACCTAAAGAGAAAAAAAAAAGGAAATGACATAATGGTGGAAGATAATAATTCAAAACGAATTAATTTTACTTTGTGTATTACCGCATGCTCTCAAAGAGGAATTATAGTAATATAATTTTTATGTAACTTAAATTCAAGAGGAATATTTCTCACGTGTTAAACCATCAGCAAATTTTCTCAAATATGTATCACCAAATTCTGTTGTATAATCACAGCGCTGGTGACGTAAAACTATACACAACTGGATAATAATTTGCTTTGTCATGCAAGTCGGAACAAAATTCTTGTACTGCATCGTCTGGGTAGTTTTAAGATGTAGTAAATATAGATAAACCAGGACTTAAAACATTTGGATAATTCAAGCACCAGCTTTGATAACTGCTCAAGGATATTTTCGATTGGAAAAACATTTTTATTATGTCTTATGTATATGTTACTTTACGCTCACTGTATATCTTTTGTTTTATTATCTGTGAAGTGAAAATATTACAACAATTTCTAGTCTGGTTTTTTTATTCAGTCCTCGATATTGTACTTTATTCGACCATTTTTTGTATAAGGTTTTTTCTATTGTTAAGAGTTCTGTTGCTGTGCGTTGTCAAGGTAAACTATCCATTGACCCCATAACTAACTCAGTGACTCTTGAGACACTCACCACCTCATCCCTCACGTCTCTATGACCTTTGTTTAAGCCAGGGCCATGATCGCCTCATGAATGAAGGACATACTGTTGTTTAGTTGTTTATATCACAAGGAGGCGGCCATGAGACGTCAGCAACACTTAGAGTGAGTTAATGAGCAGCGTGAGTGTACAGATAGATTTTTGAGTGTGTACACATACATCCACACTAACATACACAAGATGTTGCTCCCCTTCTGTACTGACTCACCTGCCGTCAGTCATCCCAGCTGGTGGTACAACTGTTATGTTGGTCCAGCTGCTACACACGACGACCTCGTTTGTCCTGTCACACACAAACCTTGAGCCTGTCTTCTCTCCGTCCCTCTTTCTCGCCCTTTCTCTTTCCTTCTCTCCCTCCCATTTCTCTCCTAATTTTTCCATTCTAAGACTCGAAAAATCTGATTCTAGAGCACTCAAGGTCGACCTAGTCACATTACATAACCTGGTTCTAGCACCGTGACCTCTCAAGAGTGCATTCTACCTAAACTTGGAGACAAATGTTGTTCAGAACTTGTGAAAAATAACACCCATAATAATGGTTAAAAACTTTTAGGTGAGAGAAAGGTTTAAGTGAGGGAATGGATGAGGTGAGATATTTTTTAAGTGAGGTACTGGTTGATGTGTGGTAGTGGTTGAGGTGAGGTACTGGTTGAGGTGAGGTACTGGCTGAGGTGTGGTAGTGGTTGAGGTGAGGTACTGGTTGAGGTGAGGTACTGGCTGAGGTGTGGTAGTGGTTGGGAGGTGAGGTACTGGTTGTGAGGTACTGGCTGAGGTGAGGTACTGGCTGAGGTAAGGTACTGGCTGAGGTGAGGTACTGGTTGAGGTGAGGTACTGGCTGAGGTGTGGTAGTGGGAGGTGAGGTTGAGGTGAGGTACTGGTTGAGGTGAGGTACTGGCTGAGGTGTGGTAGTGGTTGAGGTGAGGTACTGGCTGAGGTGTGGTAGTGGTTGAGGTGAGGTACTGGTTGTGAGGTACTGGCTAAGGTAAGGTACTGGCTGAGGTGAGGTACTGGTTGAGGTGAGGTACTGGCTGAGGTGTGGTAGTGGTTGAGGTGAGGTACTGGTTGTGAGGTACTGGCTAAGGTAAGGTACTGGCTGAGGTGAGGTACTGGTTGAGGTGCGGTACTGGCTGTTGTTAGTTAGTTAGTTAGTTAGTTTGTTAGCTAGCTAGACACAGCCTGGTCAGTCTTGGCCGGCAGCCTGAGGCCAGACTAAGGTTGGTCTATTTGTACACTGTGGAATATACACTTCACCTCCTGCTAATTATACTCAACACGACACATAAACGGGGAGGCCCTCCTTGTAGCTATGGTGAGGGAAACTATCCAGTAGCTCGATATCTTGTTTATGTCCCGCTACGACTATCAATGGAGATATATAGAGTTAACCTTGTTTGTCTGTTATATATCTAAAAGTAATATTGGCTACACGATTATAAAGTCTCAACAGTAATACATGTTAAATGTTAATAATTTTGATTTTTTAACACTGATCGTGGTTAAGTTTTTAGTTAATCTGCGTGTAGTAAGTTAGGATGGTTAGGTTAGGTGAAAGAGACGTATATGTGTCCGGACGTCATCTATCAAATAACAAATTAAGACAAGTATTAGGACAAGCTGGCATGACTCCTCCTTATGAGTGACATGTAGCTATGACCTGCCAAGAGGCTCTCTCTTAGGAGTTAAGGCGATACAATGCAGTTCTCTCTAATGATTTTTGTTGTGATATCTCCACGCACGCACGCACGCACGCACGCACAGAGGCGGTGATAGTCAAGACAAAGGCAGGAAGGCCACACAGCAGGTGACGCTATATCAGGTGTTCTTAGTGGTATAACAAGTCTCCACGGCAATTAATACCTTCACCCACTGAGTAATAAGGTCACAGTCATGGACATTCAGGTTTTTCGCGTCATTAAATATGTGTAAATGTTGACCTGGCGCTGTAAGAGGCGGTGTAGATACAGTACACTAAGGACTGGGCCATCGGTAGATAAGGAGTCAACAATGTCGGGCTGAGAATATTAACAAAAGACGAATATCAGGAAAAGGGGAAGAGAGTACTGATGACTGAAATAGAGAGTGGGTGAACTAACAAGGAAACCGTCCATAATGCATCATTCAAGAGGTAGAGACGGAAGTTAGATGTGACCCTGAACTTATGGACGAAGGAAATGATGAACAGACTAAAGTTGTGTGGTGGGGATGGGCTGCTTGGGTCTCCCGCCAGGCCAGTAAACGTGTTATTAACCCCTAAGGCAGGAAACATGTGATAATGTGGCACTTTGGCAGATGCTGAGACACTTCTGCTTTAAGTGAAAAACATATTGAGTCTGACACTGGCAACAGATAAAAGAAAATGTAGGTTGTCGTTAGGCAAGTTTACGGCAGCAAAAATCAATGTGGGATGAAAGACGTGGCTATTTGGAGCTCCTCCCTCCTTCTCTGTTGACATCGGGAGGCAGGTAGATATTCTCCCTCTAACCCTTCCTCCCCTCACCTGTAGAGATACACACTATCTTCATTACCTCTTCCACACTCCCTTCTACAGCGTCGTCTGTGAAGGCTGAGAGGTACCAAGGGAAGAAAGTGGGGTGAAGGAGGGATGAAGGAGGCATGAAGGAGGCATGAAGGAGCGGAGGGGGGGTGACTTTGTCCACTTCAAGTACATCCTCCATGACCTGTACATTACGCAGTTGTTCTCACATGACAGCATCCTGATTGAGGTGACATGTTGCGAGCCGCGACTGAATGAGCTGGTGACGAGTGCCAGCCGCCCGAGGAACGACGAGGCCGCTCAACAAACACACACACACACACACACACACACACACACACACACACAAACTCTGATACATGCCAACCACGCAATTACCGAACCTAAGGTCACCAGAGGGCAGACTTGGTAGGGATGAACTGTGTATTTTCCAGTCTGGTCAGAATATGAGAGTCGTCATGTTTCTATGTACAATATATAACAGCTGAGTGAGTCTTGCCTCCCAGTACTACGGGGAGGACGGCCACCCACACGACGTCTGCCAACAACCTTCAGTTAGTGCACAAATTTTGTTGTTGAATGTAATAACTGGTCAATAAGGTACCTTTGTTACAATAACCCATATAGGTCTTTAACTTAATAATAACTCTTGTTTTAGCTAGTCTGCAGAACCCCGTCGTTACCCACGCCAGAATTTCCTGGATTTATGAAGAAAGAAATTGACGTGAAGAATATTTAGACTGCTAGAGTCATCGTCAGCAGCTCGTGTCGTGTATAGAATAAATTTATGGAAAATTTTCCCCGTGTAGAAGGAGCTCCCTAAGTTTAGTGCCGTTTACATCACAAGAAGCAAAATTATGAGTTTGTTGTTGGTAGTTCGTAAGATGTTGGTGTGAAATCATACAATATTTTCGTGTTTAATATTTGCTCAAGTGTACGTCGTTAGTCAGCCAGGAACATGTCAGCCTTATGGGAAGATTCTTTACCTTACTTTTCTTGTCGACAGTTGCTAAGAGAACGTCTCCAGTTAAGGTTGATTCTCAGTATATTTCCATGTTATTTTCGGACGTTAGACAGATAGGCGTCTTCTGTATCTTCAGTTATAAAGGGAGATCAACTTACGAACATTTCTGAAACCGAATCCTTAGGGGGGGGGGGGCAGTGGTGTGAACGACAGACATCTAGCGAGGAAAGGCGACAGCTAATTACTAAACTACTGTATATGTGTAGGCGTTTGTTTTATAGTGGAACAGGCGATATTTCCCCCATTTAAAATAATCGGGAGAAGACTACAGTATATTGTCAATCATCTCCCTTGAGTCCTTTGTAACCAACATCCTTGTCAAATTTCAAGAAAATTTACCCACCACTTCCAGAGTGAACACGTACACACGAAGGGTGACCAATGAACTGAGGTTACGTAACAAGGTGGAAGAAGATCTCTGCGTCAGGGTGTTGGGGAGGACCTACTTCCTCTCGTCAGGTGGAGATCTAATGGTCACGAGGGTACAGATCCTCCTCAAGATGGAGTCGGAACGTGAAGATCGTCTTGGATGTGATCTTAATAGTTGTCTTTGGTAAATGGATGAACAATTTCCTCGCTAGGTGTCGTTGTTAACAGGCTCAAAAACGACACCGTAAAAGACTTTATATCCTAAGAGAAAGGACGATGTGTTGTAAGTGTGTGTCAGGTGTAGTGTTGTAAGTGTGTGTCGGGTGTAGGGTTGTAAGTGTGTGTCAGGTGTAGGGTTGTAAGTGTGTGTCAGGTGTAGGGTTGTAAGTGTGTGTCAGGTGTAGTGTTGTAAGTGTGTGTCAGGTGTCGGGTTGTAAGTGTGTGTCAGGTGTAGGGTTGTAAGTGTGTGTCAGGTGTAGGGTTGTAAGTGTGGCCGGTAGTTGCGTGTGTGTTGTGTGTAGTTTGTAAGTGTGTGTCAGGTGTAGTTTTGTAAGTGTGTGTCAGGTGTAGGGTTGTGTGTGTGTCAGGTGTAGGGTTGTGTGTGTGTCAGGTGTAGTGTCAAGTGTGTGTCAGGTGTAGTGTTGTAAGTGTGTAGGTGTAGGGTTGTAAGTGTGTGTCAGGTGTAGTAAGTGTGTGTCAGATGTAGTGTTGTAAGTGTGTGTCAGGTGTAGGGTTGTAAGTGTGTGTCAGGTGTAGTGTTGTAAATGTGTGTCAGGTGTAGGGTTGTAAGTGTGTGTCAGGTGTAGGGTAAGTGTGTGTCAGGTGTAGTGTTGTAAGTGTGTGTCAGGTGTAGGGTTGTAAGTGTGTGTGGTGTAGGGTTGTAAGTGTGTCAGGTGTAGTGTCAAGTGTGTGTCAGGTGTAGTGTTGTAAGTGTGTGTCAGGTGTAGGGTTGTAAGTGTGTGTCAGGTGTAGTGTTGTAAGTGTGTGTCAGATGTAGTGTTGTAAGTGTGTGTCAGGTGTGTGTGTGTCAGGTGTAGTGTTGTAAGTGTGTGTCAGGTGTAACGTTGTAAGTGTGTCAACTGTAGTAATGCAATTGGCAAGTGTATGTGTCAAGCTTAGTTTAATAAGTATACAGAATGTGTGATAAGTGCAGTCATGTGAGTCCTTTAAGTGTTTGATTTATAAGTGTGTTAAGTGTGTGTATCAAGTTGAGCCAAGGGTGTTATTTATGTTTCTGTCAGCCTCGTCGACTCACACACACACACACACACACACACACACAGGGGAGGACAGTTTAGCGGGACACTTGCTATAGAAAATACTGTCTGAAAAGGCTTCCTCGAGTCCTTTACGACAAACGTCTCTTTAAGTGGCGGCAAGAGTGGCAGCGTGTGTGTGTGTGTATGTGAGGAGGACTACTGGATGGAGACACTAGCCGCGTCCTCCTCTCGCCACTACACAGAATAAGCTACTTAAACCCCGAGTATTGTGGTGAAGCTGCCAAAGTGGTGGTGGGGGGACGCTGGGTACCTGGTTGCCCCCACCACCTAAACTACCCTCCCTCTCCTCCTCCATTTCTTTTTCTTTCTAATTCTCCTCCTCCTTGTTTTATTCTCGTATGTAATATAATATTGTTGACACTGTGTATTTCATGGTATTCTCTACAGTCAAATTATTGGCGTCTGTCTTCTGAACTTATGAACCTGATCAAAAGATGTTTTAGGTTTAATCCTTTTCACGTTTAGGCCTCCCCCTTTACCTGCTTCACTCAACTCCTGTATTCATCAAGAGGCGAGTCACTAGGCTGTCGTCTGGTGATTTCGCTTTATTGATAGGGTGTAAAAAAATGCTTTGAAAACAATTACAATTTATGGCCTTATTAGAAAACTTCCAGCAGTACGCATTCACAGTATGGCTCACGGCTCCTTACAGGACACACACACACACACACACACACACACACACACACACACACACACACACACACACACCAATAACCTAACCATAATCATTCTGTACAAGAGAGAGAATCCAAGAATATGGTGAGGAAGATGATTGGGTGTCCAAGGTCCGTGAACAAGACCTCGGTATCACCCACAAGAAGCACTGTCAGGCCTGTGTTGTTCTTCATGGCGAGTAAGGGTGTTTTTCTCCCTACCTGGTGGACTAAAATACCTCCTCTCTATCTTCATTTATCTCTCCACACACTGTTTACTCTCCTCATACTCCCCCACAGTCTTCGCCAGGTTGTGTACCGCCACCCACTGTAATATAACAAACCTGCGCTTCCTCTGTTCTACACCTTCCACCCTCGTACTTTCTTTGTTTAACCGGTGCGATGCCCTCCTACTTTCGCGTACAGGTGTACATATGCCCCTCTCTCGGTGTACAGGTATACATATGCGCCCCTCTCTCGGTGTGCAGGTATACATATGCCTCCTCTCTCGGTGTACAGGTATACATATGCCCCCTCTCTCGGTGTACAGGTATACATATGCCTCCTATCTCGGTGTACAGGTATACATATGCGCCCCTCTCTCGGTGTACAGGTATAAACTCTCTCGGTGTACAGGTATACATATGACAAATTCTTATCATCGAGGACTTACACCCTGTACCGTGAGAGCAACAAAGAGGAGAGAGAATCACGCGCTGGTTCCTGTGTCGCTGTATCAAGTAGAGGCCTGAGACCAGTGGCTGATCTTACTTAATGACTAAAGATCGTGTGCATGATCTTGGCCCCGCAGGTGTTCTGACACGTAAATGTTTGCTTAAAAACATCCTACAATCTGGAGGCGGATATTTAGTACTTTATCCTGCATTGTTTATGTACAGCAGCTCTAGTCTCCGTGTGGCAATAGTTCAGAGACGAACCTGGTCACTAATATGAATAGGTCACTAGACTGCAGCGTGTAAACTCCTGTAAGCTACGAGTTAACTAAATAATCCAACGTTCTTTCTTTCACATTGAAAAAATTCTTATTAAGATTTAATTAACCTTTGTTATTATGATGAACTAAATAACTAACAAAAGACATAATATGGCTGAACGTCTTTTATATTTTAGCTTACGTCTACACACACACACAGGGCAGACAGTGCTACACACTTCTGGTCACCTGGACACGTTCATGCCAGATGGGGACGATCACATCACCTGAGGACAACCAGACCAGCTGGAGTCGACCACAGCAGCTGGGTAAACACCACCTGGGACACTCAAACCACCTGGGAACACTCACACCACCTGGGGGACACTCACACCACTTGGGGGACACTCACGCCACCTGGGGGACACTCCACACCACCTGGGGCCTCCACACAACCTGGGAACCTCCACAACCTGGAGGACACTCACTTAACCTGGGGGACACTCACACCACCTGGGGGACACTCACACCACCTGGGGGACACTCACACTTCTGGCACCAGACTAGAACGCGTGGTCACTCATCACTGCCTCCCGGTTAACATGACTGGTAAGGAATGGCTACTCGACCTCAATGATCCCAGTCACTATTATTTACAACCCTGATGACTTCTTAAAAGACCAAATGCTACAATAACCTTTGATGATTAATGTACTGTATGTTTATTTCAACTACTGTGTAGACAAAATAAGTGACTTGACTTAATGGTGTATGAAGAGATGGGGTTTAGCTCTTTCACAATATCCATCATGGCGACGCGTTTGTTGACACTGACTCTTGGAATACTTTACTTGTTGTTATGGGTGATAATGGCGGAGGGACAAGATGCTCCTCCTGTGGTATAAGGTCTTCACACAGCCGCTCTTCCTCCTCCTTCTCTACTTTCCTCCGTCGCTACCTTTTGTAAAGCTTTTGGTCCTTTGAAACTTGATCATTCAGATGTTGGTGTGACGGAGGTAAATTCTGGTCTGGTAGATATATGTCTCTCTCCCGCGGAGCAACACATAAACTTTCATCTGGTTACGTGTCTGAGGGCTGGGTCGTAACTCTTACTGCTCCTCCCTCGTGATAGACATCTCCCTGTCACACGAGGAACATATAACTCTCTCTGTATGAGTTACTCCCTCGCTGGTATGTAATAACATCGTGGGGTGAATCTCTTGAGGATACTGTACATTACGAGGCTAAGAGAAATCCCCTTTTTTTTGATAAGTTCTTAACTGATTAGTAAACCCAAACTTTAAGGATGAATCTTATGTATGTTTATGAACCTTAGATTAGTATATGAATGGTAGAAGAGAAACAGAGTCGTCAAAACAAACGACCTTATATGATCTGACGCCCACAGTAAAGTCAGTGACCAAGTTTTGAACTAACACGTTTCCTTATCAAGCCCATCAGAGGCACAAAGAGGCTGAGATGAATATAGAAAACAGGAAGGAGAAGAAGGAAGCAAGACAGAAAAAAGAATCACTAGAGTGAAGCAGTATCACTTCAGCTCACTTCCTGGGTTCACTGAAGCATTTATCATTGTAACATTAAGAAAAAAAAATCTACGAAACTACAGTAGAGCGAAAGTTTGTCGGCAAGAGAGACGAGCTTTGTGGCGACCATTTATTGTGAGAGACCGAGAGTCACTGACAAGACACAACGAGATGTTACTGATGTAGGCGTAGCTAATACTTCTTCCGTGTTGTTGAACGAGATCTTAATGGGAGCATCAGACGAAGAAGGCGGGAGTTATAACAGGAAGTTGGTTTATGAACAGAGAGGTGAGGACACGGTTGCTGTAGAGCCTCAGTGGATAGCACTCTACAACACAAAGCCACATAAATACGACTGGAATTCCTGAAATGTCTAATACGAACAGAGCATGAGACACCCACTGAGAAACAAAGTTGTAGATGAAGTAAATATCTTCTTGTTAGTCGACGAAGAAAGATAAAGAAATAAGAAAACCTTAGAGTCGGATTAATGAGCTGTAACATTACTACGGATAGACGAGCAATAATGAGGGAGAGGAGAGAGTCGTCGCCGTGCTACAGCTTACGAGGATTCAGGCACTTTGTGTTAATTTGTGGGGTAGTGAGGGAGACCAGGAAGAGGGGGAGGGGGGGGGAGACTGTAAGTGGTCAGGATCATAGAGCTGGTGAAGACTTCAAGACGACACCAACCTAACACCATAGGGACAGTCTCGTGTGGATTAAAAAAAAAACAACAACAACAAAAAACATGTTGGTAGAGTCAAAAGGCGAGGAGGAACACAAATATATACGTGTGTGTGTTTTTTAAACATAAAACATTATTAATACGCTAAAAAATCTGGCAGCCCTCGCACAGTTACCGAAACACTCAAACCACCTTCAGGAGACAGGCGAGTCTCCTCACGCTAACAGTTGACACTCTACTCATTAGTGGTAGTGGTATATATTTAATTAGCATTTGGCAAGGGAAGCATCACCTTGTGTATCTGAGCCCACCAAGAGATTATTTGATTTTGATTTTGCCGCTTACAGCAGCTAGTTTATTGTGCATCCCAGACTTATCCTGTGAGCAGTAGCGCAAAAGGATTACAGAGTATGGTTTACAAAGGATCATAATAATTAACCCCCGTAGTCAAGATATTATGGCACTGAATGTTACACAGTATCTTAATTACATTATTTGTTTACTTCTATACATAAAGGGTAACTTATTCACAACTGCGTGAGTAAAGGCGTGTGAGGCAGTATATCCGCCAATGTACTGACAGACTGAGACCTCTTAGAAGTGTACCGGGGTACAGCCCACATTATGGTGCTAATATTAGAATTGTTAAAACAATGTACCTAGGCTATATAAGATCTCTGATAGATTACCACGCACCAGCACTGGTCCTTCGTGACAGGAAAGGCGTTGACAAGCTCGAGAAAATTCAAAATAAAGTCCCCAGAATTATCCTAGGATGCCCCATGAACACTAAAGTACTTAATATGAGGAAAGAACTAGGTATACCCATTGTCAAAGATAGAATAATTGAAGTCAACCTCATGATAGCCCTGAGGCTTCTGCGTGGTGAACCTCGTAACATTGTTTCCTTAAAACTGCTAGAATGTATGAACCATGGGATTGGTGAATCTAAATGGATCCAAACTACAGCTACACATATGAAGATGTTTGGACTAGACCATCTGTACAAAGTTGAGACACAACAGCACTTCCTGCCACCCTGGCGGACAGTTCCCTTAGATATCACAATACTAACATATCCGCCAAAAAAATAATTATACAAAGTTTTTATCTCCAACACACTGCCAAAGTGAGAGCTCTTGAACACATATACACTCTACAGACTGATGATAATATCACACAGATCATCTACACTGATGGATCTCTTAACAAGTTATTACTGTATGGTGCTCGGTGTGAGGTGCGGGGTACTATGTATTGACGCTAGTGAGGTGTGCAGCCATCCATTAGGTAAGGTATCTACGGTCAGTAGGTCAAGGCATCTTCTCGCCTTGGTCAAAGTCAACCAAAATTAAAAGTCCTGCATTATTAGAGGCTGCCAGGGCTTTACTGTTTATGTGTGTGATTTTTATTGTTTGACAATCCCTCACAGCTGTTCTGGACAGCGGTTTCCAGCTGCTCATATCACCAGATGCTACAAGAGACGTTCACGTTGTCAACCGTTCACAGCTGTTTACTCTCAGGTGTTTAGTCCAACACCTACAGCACTTACACTTATGCGTATAAACATAAACTCATAAACAACCTGTGAGTGATTGACGAAATGTTTCGGAGAGAACTTGTATTGTCTCCACCACAACTACCATAAAACAAACGTCTTCTAAAAGATAATCTATAGACCAGGGTAATCCAATGTACCTTAATAACGTAGGCAATAACAGTATATGATAGGTACAGTACCAGGCGGTCTCAGGGTTTATACACAACGCGTCGGGTTAGGTTAGGGTGTTGGTCAAGTACCCAGGCGGTGGTAGAGGTGAGGCAGGCATTACCGTCCACCAGGGACCACCTTGACACTTGGCCACCTCCATTGCTCTATATTTTCGGGTGTGGACGCCCGCGAAATGTTTGGTTGACTCAGGTGTTGTGAGTGTCGTGGGGAATGTTTCTACTCTTAATCCCTGTGTTACTTATTCCTTGATTCTCTGATGCTATTTTTTTTTTTTTAAGTACAGTAAGTTTACTGTAGTGTCGAGAAAACGAACACACCCACAGAACACGCACACAGACACGCGCGCGCTCTTCATTATTACTGTTATAATAATTGTGTTATGGTACTTCCCTCCCACAAGAAGGTCAGAAAGTGTCCAGATTATTCCCATCGTCTCTTCACATAATTGATCATCAGTCATCAACAGCTGTAGTTCCTCCTATTCTCTGCATCTTATTCACTCAACAAAGACCAACAGACCATTGTTCTCAAGCACAATATTTCCATCGTCTCTACTCTGCTCCTTCACACTCCTGTAACCCAACAACTGTGTGCTGTCCATGCGTGCATAATATTCAAGACACAGAGAATAAGGTGAACTGTATCATTATATGCCAATTAAAATCTCTTGTATAAAGTGTACGAGAACATCATTAATAACAATCACGAGGAGGTTTTATAATGATTCACCTGACACCTATCATAATTAACTTCCGAAAGAAATTTACATTGTATATATTTAACAGAGAAATATTTTTTCTTGCTGGTTAAGAGAATGTTAACTCATGCGTGGACTGATGTTCTCTCTTATGTAGGAGTGATTGTTGATGTGCATAAACTTTCAGGAGTCGTCATCAACAACAGTAGACATAAAACACTTAATCTATTTTAAGCTTCTTGGTAATTATGTTCTGGTGTAGAAGATAATGTTAAAAATAAACCATCAAGAATAACACACAGCTGATCCTCCGTGAGATAAAAACAGGAGAAAGAGTTTATCTTCTCTGGTGGCCGTCCATCAAGTGACTCCCTCCTCCCCTACTTGGCACTTGCCAGTAGAACCCAAAAGGGTACTTGTCTCTAAGTGGCAGGTCGGTAGTGCCAAGCGAAGTGTCCTTCTCTCTCAACACCCCTACCCCACGTACACCTGACTCTCCCCCCCCCCTACCTACCGCATCACGTACACCTGACTCTCCCCCCTACCTGCCGCCCCCGGGTACACCTGACTGGACATATGGCTTCAATTTAAGTGACAACTTCTGAAACATTGTCATCATTCCAAGTCCTTCGTTATCATAACTCATTGTGTGTAAACAACATTCTCAGTTCTCCATCACTGTACTGTAATAAAATAACTACACATTATTCTTAACTCTCAGCACTACAACTCATGGGGTAAACATGTCCTCATTTGCATAATTAATTTAATGTTTAATGTTTAGTGTATATAGTATAAGTGTTTCTCTGTGGCATCAACCACCTAACTTGCTCTGGGAAACTACCACAAAATAAGGAAGTAATTATTGCCGGGTGAGGGGCCTCATCGGGTATTGACACGAGCCTCGGCAAGTAGAGCAACATTTTGTAAATATGTGACGCCGCTGATCATAAGTCCAGAACTAATAAAAATGAGAATATTTTCGTAGGTAAATATAGCTATCTAGGTATATTGAATTATATAAATTAACTTAAGAGGACCATTTCACGCGGTAAATTGCCATAGATGATTCCTCTTTAATATATGTGCAGAGAGCAATGGTCGTGTTTATGAATAAGTTATATTTAATCCCAGCTGGGGGTACAAGTTTGACGTCACGGAGACACATTCTCTTGGTGCGGTGTGTGTGTGTGTGTGTGTGTGTGTGTGTGTGTGTGTGTACAGGTGACAAGTGGAGAGGGAGAGACACTAAATGATAAATGCAAAGTGGAGTAGATACGAATGAGTAGGGTAGCTAGAAGGTTGAAGGAGCACAGGGTGAGAGGTGGAGATATCAAAACCAGGGAAATGGGAAGGGAAGGATAAAGATGACAGGTAATAATAAAAAAAAGGGAAAAGGGAGGACCTAAACAAAACGACAATAACTGGAAAAGGTGAGAGAATAAGAGGAATGAAGTTGTAGAGAATGAAAGGTAAGAAGATAAATACGAGAGAGAGAGGAGAAGTGGGATGACACAGGTGAGTTATATAAGGCGGTGAGAGACAGACTCCGTGTGTGTGAAGGTCAAGATGGCAGAACACAGCAACAACAGCAGAACACATAAATAACAGCAGAACACAGCAATAACAGCAGAACACAGCAACAACAGCAGAACACATAAATAACAGCAGAACACAGCAATATCAGCAGAACACAGTAACAACAGCAGAACACAGCAACAACAGCAGAACACATAAATAACAGCAGAACACAGCAATAACAGCAGAACACAGTAACAACAGCAGAACACAGCAACAACAGCAGAACACATAAATAACAGCAGAACACAGCAATATCAGCAGAACACAGTAACAACAGCAGAACACATAAATAACAGCAGAACACAGCAATAACAGCAGAACACAGCAACAACAGCAGAACACAGCAACAACAGCAGAACACATAAATAACAGCAGAACACAGCAATAACAGCAGAACACAGCAACAACAGCAGAACACAGCAACAACAGCAGAACACGCAAATAACAGCAGAACACAGCAACAACAACCAGAACACAGCAACAACAATGAACACAGCAATAACAGCAGAACACAGCAACAACAACCAGAACACAGCAATAACAGCAGAACATATAAATAACAACAAAACACAGCAATAACAGCAGAACACAGCAATAACAGCAGAACACACAGCAATAACAGCCAGAACACAGCAATATCAGCAGAACACAGCAATAACCAGAACACAGCAATAACAGAACACAGCAACAACAGCGAACAACAACAGCAACTTACACAGAACACACAACAACAACAGCACAGCAGAACACAGCAACAGCAATAACACAGCAACACAGCAATAACAGCAGAACACAGCAATAACAGCAGAACACATAAAAATAACAGCCAGAACACAGCAATATCAGCAGAACACAGCAATATCAACAGAACACAGCAACAACAGCAGAACATATAAATAACAGCAGAACACAGCAACAACAGCAGAACACAGCAACAACAGCAGAACACATAAATAACAGCCAGAACACAGCAATAACAGCAGAACACAGCAACAACAGCAGAACACATAAATAACAACAGAACACAGCAATAACAGCAGAACACAAACAACAACACAGCAACAACAACACAACACAACAACAGCAACAGAACACAGCAATAACAGCAGAACACAGCAATAACCAGCAGAACTAACAACCAACAGAACACATAAATAACAACAGAACAGTAATAACAGAACACAGCAACAACAGCAGAACACATAAATAACAGCAGAACACAGCAATAACAGCAGAACACAGCAACAACAGCAGAACACAGTAACAACAGCAGAACACAGCAATAACAGCAGAACACAGCAACAACAGCAGAACACATAAATAACAGCAGAACACAGCAATAACAGCAGAACACAGCAACAACAGCAGAACACATAAATAACAGCAGAACACAGCAATAACAGCAGAACACAGCAATAACAACAGAACACAACAGAGCACAGTAATAACAGCAAAACACAGCAGAACACAGCATAACAAATAAGCAGAAGAAGAATGCCATGCCAAGACTTGACTGATAACGAGGTGATTAGATGTTCCACGTTGAGTTATAACAATTAATTTTCTTCTACCAAAAAACATATTTAATATGCGACACAAGTTAATTAGCTTATTACATCATGGATATTACCGTCCAGCCTTTTATTGTATGTATGTATGTATGCATGTACAGTATGATGTATGTATGTATGTATGCATGTATGTATCTATGCATGTATGTATCCATGCATGTGTGTATGTATGTATGTATGTATGGAATAATAATAAATAATAATAATAAACGGTTTATTAATAGAGTTGCAGCCGGTAGCTGAACATATACAGACTTACATTTGATTTAGACATAATGATATAATATGCATTGAATACATTTACAGGGCTGTGCAGTACATAAATTAGGAGTTGTTTATTATTTTAACAATAGATGGGATGGTGCTGTTCTTATATTATGGACTGTATTTTGTTGTAGTGGCGGACTGCGCGAGTTGGGTGGGGGGCTGCAGGTGGCAGGAGGTGGCGATGACGAGGGTGGTGCAGTAGTACACTGCCAAACCTTTCCAGTGCTTGGTGGTGGAGGTCACTGAGGGATGGCATTTCCAGGGTGGAGAGAGCGTTGGTGTAGCCGGAGTATTCTGCGCCGAGCATGATTCTGCAGGCCCTTTTCTGTACCTTCTCTAGCTGACGTTGTTGGGTGGAGTTGATAGAAGACGACCAGGCTGGTGACGCATTTGATAGTTTGGGGAGAATAAAGGCGTTGTAGATGGTCCTCAGCTCTGGCGTGGGTGTCCCAAGTGACCTAAGTCGTCGTAGCATGTAGAGACGGTACGAGGCTGCCTTGACTGTGTTATTTACATGGGCCTTCCAGTCAAGTTTGTTGTCTATAGTTACATCCAGGAGTTTAGCAGACTGCACCAGCTGGAGAGAATGGGCACCCAATGTGACTGCTGGGGCTTGCACTGGAGTGGTGGCGGTATTGATGTGCATGACTACGGTTTTGGTGTGGTTGATGGTGACCTTGTTCTCCGTAGTCCATACCTGTAGCCTGTCCAGGGTGCCTTGTAGCGATGAGTAGTCTGGTGCGGTGTTGTCCACTGAAACCCCTACAGTGCAGTCATCCACGTACTTCCACCTGTGAGGAGTGTCCGATAGAGCGGCACAGTGGTCCCATCTTGGTCCCCTGGGGAACACCGCAGGTGAGGTGTTGGAATGTAGAGACCAAGCCCTGATACCTCACTGCCTGGCGACGCCCACTCAAGAAATGAGTGAGCCATGAGACCAGGTTGGTGGGCAGCCCTAGTGCAATAGCCTTGTTGATAACAGTGCAGTGATCAACAAGGTCAAAGGCCTTCCTGAAGTCCACAAGGGCAACGGCCAGTGATGTCTTACGTTTCTGCAAGTTTTTGTGCAGAAAATCCAGAAAGCTCACCAAGCAGTGTGATGTAGAGGAGGTCCTCATATTGCCAAATTGCTGTGGATCAATTGACTGATAGATACTGGCAAATGGCCACTCAAAAACAAAGTCCTCACAAAGTAGACTGGGTATGGGGGTAATGTATGTATGTATGTACTATGTGGCGACCTATGGTGTAATGGTCAGCATGCTCGCCTCCCAAGCGAGAGGATCCGGGTTCGATCGTCGAGCAGGGTGAAACTATGGGAAAGTTTCTTAACGTCATTTACCTCTGTCTACCCAGCAGTAATTGGAGACCTGGCTGTTAATCGATTTGCGGATCATATTCCGGGGTAATGGTTAGCCAGTGCAGTTGGCGAGTTGTCTGGTCTTCTCGGACCATTCCTTGACACTGAGTCATGCAGCTCGTTAACTTAGGGTGTGGTTGTTGTGTTGGCGACAGCTTCTACACTTTAAACAAATTCACGCCTAGGTGGCCCTTTGGCCGACCAACCTCGTTACACGAGGGGCAACCATTATTATCATTATATGTATATACTGTATATGCGCGTATGTGTGTGTGCGTGTATGTGTGACCCCAAAATCGAAGAAAAATACAAAAATAAATATTTTTTACCTGGCTAAGAGAAGTATTATACCTGTCATTACTACGTCGAACTCTCCTTCACATCTCTACCTTAATACCCAGATAATATCCCAGTAATGAGTGCCAATTGTACCCCAGTGAACCCTAGTGATACCGTGATGCTCGGACAACAGGTGTACAGCGAGGGAGTCTCACCTTATGTGATGGAGACAGGTTGTTAGCCAATATTTTGTCTTTAGGTTCAGTGGACAGGTAAACGTAGCTGAACACAGGCAATTACAGGTGAACACAGGTAAACACACATAGGTACAGGTAAATGCAGGAGAAAACACATAAATACAGTTAATTTTAGGTGAACAGAGGTGACCCTAGTGTTTTATGTTCACACTGTAGAAAACCTATGAAAACCAGATAGGTAATTCAGTTTATCATCATCAGTGTTATAATCTTCTACCAGGCAAAGAGTCCACAGCCTTAAAGCGTTTACAGTACCAACCAGTACTGAGTGTTTTACATGAACTTATAAATATCGAAGTTGATGAAATAGATAAGACACAGGTAAATCAGCATGGCAGGTAACCAGAGCAGCCGCAGGTAGAGGTGAGGCTGGTCGTTCTTGTCTATATTTATCTGGTTGTAGTGGTAGCCAAGAGCCAGACACACCATGATGGATGCCTTTGACCCCCCGTCACCCCACCAGACACCAACACCACCACTACCAACACCACTACTACCACCACCAACACCCACTCACCAACACCAGACACCACAACTAGACAGACACCACCAGACAGCAACACCACCAGACACCACCACTACCCACCACCACTAGACAGACACCAACACCACAGACACCAACACCACCACTACCAACACCACTACTACCACCACCAACACCACTATTACCACCACCAACACCAGACACCACAACTAGACAGACACCACCAGACAGCAACACCACCAGACACCACCACTACCACCACCACTAGACAGACACCAACACCACCAGACACCATCACCACCACTACCAACACCACTACTACCACCACCAACACCACTATTACCACCACCAACACCAGACACCACAACTAGACAGACACCACCAGACAGCAACACCACCAGACACCACCACTACCACCACCACTAGACAGACACCAACACCACCAGACACCATCACCACTACCACCAAAACCAGACACCACCACTACCACCAAAACCAGAGACCACCACTACCACCAAACACCACCACCGACTCACATCTGCATTTCATATAAATTACAAGAATCCTTCAGTTACAGAGTTCCTTCTTTTGTACGATTCCTTAAGTAATAGAACAGTTCCAGTCAACAGCCTACCACAGCGACCCACACTGTCCTCTACACCAGCTGGCCCACACGAAAGTACTGTACAGTCACTCAAAAAACTATCTGTACTTGGGGTGATCGATGAATTTCAGAATGAACACTGCGACTACTGTTGGCTCGGTAGGGTTGTCAAAATCTTTCGTCCGTTGTGTCATATTTTTTCAACACAACTCTGTATAGATAGTTTTTTTGAGTGACTGTACATCACTAAATAACACTAAATATTTTCGCATGATCTAAGAGTTGAAGGGAAAGACGAATGATAGATATGCAAAGAAAACTCAGTACTAAAGTGACAATAAACTACGGCAGATCATATTTACAAACATATCTAGTGTATATATGTCATATTTCTTTTCACCCAGACGTACCATTAGAAAGAAAAGGTCAGAAAAATAATATACATGAATATAAAGAATTTCGTTGAAGATTTTAGTTTAAGGGAAGTGTTGCTGAAGGTGTGAACATCTGAGCTAATGAGCTAATAGAGTCACTCGCTGAGGAAAGTGTTTTGTTTTTCTCTGCGAATGATGACAGCATGACACCCAGGCCCTCACACACATTAGTGCGTTATCACTCACTCATTTGGCACCGAGACAGACACCTACTTTACTGTGCCTCCACCTGCTGTTGATTTATTAATTTAAAAAGTACAAAAATTTACATGTCACCTGTTAGCAAGTAGAACGCCCGGAAATTCAATCTGATACCCACTATTATAAACCAGGAAAAGAAATTTTCTCGTTTTGTTTATCTGTACATAATTTCAAACATAAGCTAGCGTAGTACTTCGTCAACTAAAGTATTTTAGGGTTAACTTTTTTTAAATACTTTGTTATGGACAAGTTGAATGGTAATATTAGAGAGAATGTTTCTACAGCCATCTCAGGTACGGATCATGACCCAGAAATGTGTGAGTGTAGAAAGGAGAAAATAAGGAGGTGAAATAATCATCCACATTATAATGAATCACTCGAATTAGAAGACTTTATAAGAGTGATTCTGAACAGGCCAGGAGGACACTCGCTGCTGGTGTGGACGGTCATCTCCAGCTCCAGCTCAGAGGACCATCAGGGATGACTTAGTACGGTGCAACAGTAGGCGTTCAACCTATCCTCTTGCACGTACTGTTATATCCTACCAGCAACGATACACTCACTACGGGGGCGAGATAAAACAGAAAAAATAAAGAGTATTGTCGTAGAGTTCCTGGTGTTGAAACTGTAAGACTGGGAGGCTGAAGTGTTGGGAGGAGGAGGGAACGTGGCTGTACATGTTTAGAGCTACTTAATATTTAAATGACAGACGACAAACACTCGTAAACTAAGACACAATGACATACATTAACACTCACTGTCTCCATCTATCAAGCATAACTGTTTTTGTTGATGTAGTTATTTTGTCATTTTAATGAAAATCCGGTGATGTGAAAAGTTGGAATTTTACGAATATATCTGAGATAAAAAACAATGGGAGTTGAAGCTTCGTGTCAGTGTATGTTGAAGCAAACGACATTAACAACAAGATGTTTCTCATACATGACACCTAAGATGTATTCATCTGTGTGAGGTAAGAGGGTGAGAGATAAAGAGAAAGATTAATGACTTAAAAGCCCAAATTAATGTTGTAGCAATGAATTTAAAACATGACTCGCTTTAGTCGCTCGTCAACACTGTGGTTCTTGAATACAACTAACTGAAAAAAGTTAGACAGATTAATTATTCATCATTGTTAAAGTTTGTTAAATGTTCTTATAATAAAAGTCTCAATGTTTCACCAGAAAGGTAAAGTCCAACAGGTGAAGGAAAACGTCATGCACGTTGATCTGCCGTCACGAGCGACACCGTTAGTTAACTCTGATTAATTAGTTTTCGGTGTAATATTTCAAGCAACACTGCCATTGGTCAAGCTGGTGGAGAGTTGTCCAGGCAGCTCGGTGACTGGCTGGGCTTCCCTCTGCTGCTTATGAAACCACCCTGACTAAGAACGCGGTCTCGATCAGCTCGTCTGGCTCCAGATTGGTCACAGTGTAGTGGTCATCGATATCTTTGGCTGATCAACCTACTACGTTGTCAATCACTGGCCACTGCCTTACTAACTCAGCGGGCCCGCGTCCCTCGCCTGTGGCTGTGTGCTCAATCACTCTTTCCCGGACCTTTTGTTATTTACCTTATACTATATTTTATACTTGAAAACAACTCTCCTGTTACTGTCATGGGTGAAGCAAAATGAGACTGGTCAGTGTGAAGACTGAGACAGCTTCAGGTTGGTAAGAAAGAGATAGACCATCTCGTTACAGAGGCTGTTCTGTATAGAAGGGAGTTAGTCAGTTGCTGTGATAGGTGAAATATACCGTGATGGGCAGTGGTGTCCATAGCTGTTTTGGGTTAGCCAGGATGACACGAGCTTACAGTATGAGGGCTGTAGTGACCGTGACCTGAATTGTTTCCTGTAGAGCCCGACACAGCGGCCAAGTGGAGGAAAAGACCGATAAAGATGAAATAGCTTAGACAGTGACACAATTAGGTAATGATTGAAGTGCCACAGGTAGAATAGGGACGCAGAAACATAGCTAACACTCGATGACACTGCTGAAGATAGGGGTTGGTAGAGACAGTGACGATGGTAATGTCACGGCAAGAGTAAAAGAGGAACCCAGGAACATAATTCAGCCAGGACTATATAATGCACTCTACCTCGCGTTAAGTAGGTTGGGTTGGGTTGGGTTGGGTTGGGTTGGGTTGGGTTGGGTTGGGTTGGGTTGGGTTGCGTTGGGTTGGGTTGGGTAACTACCAGATTTACGTTTAAAAGCATGTAATCAGCTAACTAATACTCTGGTAAACACTCACTCTTGCCAGGGCATTTAATGTGCTCAAGAGAATGCTACAAGAATGTAGAGACACGGGGACAGTGAACAGATCTCTCTCTTGCTAAGTAACTATTAAAATATGTTGCTCCTAAATTATTCAGACCGGAGTAAAAGTCGAGAGGAAAACACTTTAAACTAACTGATAAAGGAAAAGTGACGGTCGTAATGCGTGTAGTGGGGACGGGTCGAGCGGGAGAATATTGTAATGGTAGCAGCAAAGTGTTCTCGAGGGATGCAACAAGTAATGTTGCTAATTGTTTACTTTGTTTGGAAGCAGCAGCCGCCGCCGCAGCCTCCGCAGCAACCTCCGCAGCGTCCGCAGCCGCCGCTGCAGCCGCCGCCGCCGCCCCAGCCGCCGCAACCACAGCTGCAGTGGAGCAAAGAGCAGCACATGACCTAGCCAGGACTCGTGTGGCTCTGGGAAAACCCAAATGTTAAACTGGTGACTGCGAGAGCTGGCGCGCCCTAGCTGAGTCACCGCTAAAACTGGTCTTTTCTCGTGAGGATTATGTGGAGTTTAATTGTAAGAAAACCACTGTATTCTTCAGCTAAAAAATATATCCAACGTGCAGGAAATAACAAGATACATGACTTGTTTACCACCAGTGAGAATGATGCCGCTGGCAACCCCAACACTCCCGCTCTCTTACTGTGACAACCTTGAGATAAAATCACTAATATTTGATAGTATATTATTTTGCTCTTATTTTAAATATACGAAATATGTCTCTAATTCTTTTTATCTCTATATAAGTATATACTCTCTCTCTCTCTCTCTCTCTCTCTCTCTCTCTCTCTCTCTCTCTCTCTCTCTCTCTCTCTATATATATATATATATATATATATATATATATATATATATATATATATATATATATATATATATATATATATATATATATATATATATATATATATATATATATATATATATATATACGGTGTTGTGTTGCCGTGGTGGACATGTAACGTGCACTAAACATCACATAATTAGACAAGTTGTTATGAAGGCGTCACTATGTCAGCGGGCCGCGTGTTAGTGAACCTCTCCTACATTACCTGCTTAATGGACACTATGCTAATTTTCTCCTGTATTTAAGAAAATATAACAGTAAATTCAACTCGTTTCACAGTTACACGGAAATAAGTATAAATACAGAACTGAGAATCTGTTGTGAACGATTGAGAACATGATGGCCTATAAAACATACTGTACATCAGGGTGACACAAACACAGAGGAGCAGAACAATAATATTTGAAGAGGAAATAAACAGACTGGATGACAGAGAACACAACGCAGAAACAAGTTACACACAAGACACTACGAGCCCACCCTCAAGTAATACAAGTCACATATGCAAACAGAATTTTCAATTTATCGCCACATGGTCTTAAAAATACGTTACATGATCTTATTAATGATCTATAATTGCACCAGGACGTAAAACCTCTCAGGATATTACTCGAGTTACTCCTTTAACGTCCATTTCCAGAACTCATTTTCTTTACTCGGGTCCAAACACCGTTTTCTCTGTTTTCTCATTTTGGTTTATTTAATTTTCCCGTTGAACGCGATAGATGTTTTCTGTAACACTTGATCGTAAACTTATTTTAAACAAACTTTACGGCAGGAATGGAAAAGATTGTTAACAGTTATGAGCAATTAACTGTTGTGGAGCAATGCCCTGACTGTCATCTACTTATACTGTGTTTTATATCAATCATATAAAGTTTCAATTAAGGTTTATTCCATATAAATTAAATAAAACAGAACTTCACAATCACACCTCCGTTATGTAAATGTGAAATAAAAATAATAAATGACTTTATAACTAATTTGGCCAAATTCCCCGAACTTCTGCTATTTTAATCACTTTAAAAAAATACAAAAGACAGCACATCCAACAGCAGTCTTTATAAACACTGGTCACCCACAAAAGTTCAGTGGCTGGGTCAACACGACACCAACATCTGTACATCTTATTTTGTACAAGCTTCCCTACTCTAAGGTGAAGAGGTTATCGACTCACCTTTGCCTATTGTGGAGGCCAATAGAGAGTAAGATAATATTGTTCTCCATGTATATATGAGTTTAGTAAAGGTCTGTGTAACTTTTAGCAAGAGAATGAGCCAGAAGGAATCTACATTTCAAATTTTTTTTAAGTTAGACAAACCAGTGAGCTCTCGTTTTCTTATTCCTCACGGTGGTCAGAGAGAACGGATCTGGCTTAAAATAAACGTCTTCCACGGCCACCCAGTTAGTAGCGAGAGGCACTCTGGCAGTGAACTCTCGGTAGGTAATTTGTTTTTTCTCACCGGGAAATCTAAATTTCTTACTTGTGTGTGTGTGTGGGTGTGTGTGTGTGTGTGTGTGGGGGGGGCGTGAGATTCCAAGAGCTTAAGAATGGGAAAGGAAAACAGAAAACAAGAGCAAACGCATTAATAAACAATCAAACGGACTATCAGAGCTATAAGACATAGTTACCCATGAATTGACTTACCCTGTTGTTCGTTTTCTCTCAACAACATTCTCTTCCTCAACAAAAAATGCAATCTCATTTAAGACCAACTGCATCAGGAATATATCAAATAAAGTTTTAAAACATAGGTACGAATTAAAACTTTAAAACATTAATATTCATTGACATGTTTGTATTATGGGTGTGGGGAAGCTGAGAGACGGGAGGGTGAGAAGTTGGGGTAGGTAGGAGAATGGTGGATATAATTATCATTATCATTATTATTATTATTATTATTATTATTATTATTATATCATAACTGGACATTGTGCTTAAGTAGGTCGAGACAATTTTCATGTACCGAGTTGTATATTCGTATGAAAGGTTATTTTTTTAATATATATTAATACAGAGCAATAATTCGTTTATTTCTCAAATAAGTGTTGCGAAGTATACAAGTTTGTGTGAATATCAACAGGGGAGGGAGGTAAGGCTGCAGGTTGTGTCAGGACCTCGACGTCTTTTGGATTTATAAAGATTACAATACCCACCTATTTTATATATATATATATATATATATATATATATATATATATATATATATATATATATATATATATATATAAAATCACACAGGAAAAGGGAAACAACGGAGCACCTTAGCTTTCGTCTTTACTCAAGATAAGATTTACCTTATCCACGTTTTCATGGATCATATATATATATATATATATATATATATATATATATATATATATATATATATATATATATATATATATATATATTAAATAATGACACCGTGCGGCAACACTGCAAGGCTAGCGTAAAACTCTACGGATATATCCCGCCAGGTTTCATTACCTCTGGTCTATTTATATCTCCCAGGTCAGTGCGTTGTATTACTCCCGTATAACATTCCAGGATTCTTTTAACAAGCAAGAGTTTCTTTCTTTCTCTTTTATTCACTATCCATTTTTTAATAATAATAATAAAATATTAATTACTTTCAATTCGGACAAAGTATCCTTTGTTTTACATTATGTGTCTTGAGTTTCAATATTCGTCTTCTACTCATAGCTTGGGAACTTGTTAAGCTGTTAAGGAGTAACTTTAGTAAAGTTAATATTTAAACTTACTCTTAGTTCAGCTTGTATGTAATTCCGCCGAGCTAATGTAACACCGATGGAAGCTCTGGTAGATGTGTTACTACATACTTATCATGTATATTACATTATAATCCATTAAACTTATTTTTATCATCACTCAGTATTATATAAACTACCTTCTTGAACAACGTCATTATCATCATCAGATACCAGCACCCGAAAGACAGCCAGCACATTCTTGTAGGTAATAAACACGGTAAGATACTGGACAGGTGCTGGTCGCCTCTACACCTAACCTGTCCTATCTGCACTCCAAGGTCAGGTGTGTGTCACAGTCATATGTTACACACTCGACCCTCACACTCCCTGCCTACGAAATATTGTTCAGTTTTTATAAGTTCTCCAGTTGTATAGAAAATATTTCTTAGTGAACTGTATTAAAGACCTCCATCTTCGAGTTACCTGCAACACCCACTCGACAACATAAACCTACTGTGATGTACTTTATGTCGAAACATTCTATTGTAAATATTTAAGCATAATAATAAATATGTAACAACGAAATAGACGGAGATGAGTGATACTTTTAAGTTTTTTAAGGCTATGAAGATAATTCAACGTTCATGTGACTCATGTAGACTCTGATGTGTCGTCGTCTCTCTCGTGTTTAACTGAGTGTTTGGTGCCGCTAACACTGTGAACTAGAATGTACCTAATCAGTGGCTGTACAGACTGCTACTTTGCTGTCTCTCAAAATATTAAAAAGCCGACAGTATAACGAGAAAAAATCCAAAGAAATAAAGAAAGGAAGAAGAATTAATATCAGATAATTAGAAAAGTTTAACAAGAGAAGAGGAAAAGGAAGAAAGGAAAAAAGATGAAGAAAAAAGTTCATTATCCGCGTGATAAAGGTAAGGAAGTAAAGATGAAGTCAAGAATCCACATTAACTTGAATATTTTTATGTCCGTATAACAAGTAAAACATATTTGAGAGATTAAGCAGGTCAGCAAGGATTAAACGATGGTATATAGTGGAAGAAGATGGTCAGTGTCGACTTTCAACGAGGTAGTGAGGAACTGACACAACTGTTGATTGGTTGTAAAACTCTCTGGGAAACATTTTCACTCGCAGTTATGACACTATATGGGCGAGATTATCAACTTCTGGGCGGCAAACATCACCAGCGACCAAACATACAATCACAAAGTATCAACAACCCACCGCCATGGCACTGCTCTCTCTCTCACCAAGGCTTTGTGGAAGGCGGGAAAATAATCAAGGAAAGTATAATTCACATATTAATGGAAAATATCACAGTTTTTCCTAATTTCTTTCTCATCTATGTTTAATGTTTAAATTTATAAGAAAATTTTACATTCGTTCAATTTTCATAGATGAAATGTGTAATTTAGGTGCGGATGTGCAACACAAGTCTCGTGTTTCAAACTCAGGTGGAGCAGGTGGCGTCTCTAACACCACTTGTGCCAGCTGAAGGGGCGCGGGGCTGCTGCCAGTGAGGGGACGAGTCTCTCCTGGCAGTGGGAGGAGGGTGACTGAGGTAGACAACCAGTTTACGACACCTTCACAGTAAATAGAAAACAATACTGGAGTTAAGAAAAGATATTGTAGTTCTGTTTTTCGCATTTGTTACCTCTCTCTCTATCTCTCTGTGTGTGTGGCTCGTCAGTGTGCGTCTATGACTCTGTATACTCACAGGCTTGTCCTTGTACTCGTATATCATGCTAAAATCTTTGTCTACCTCTCTGTTTATGTTATTTTTCTCCCTTTCTCTCTCAATATTTGGTTAAAAAAGTTTGATGCTGAAAGAGTGTGGTATGAGAGGTGTCTGAGGGAGGGGGGCTGGGGAGAGGCAGGTGTTGGGTAATGCATCACCAGGGTGTCATCTCACCTGCCAAGCGCTTCCCAGGTGATACCTTGGCCACGCAATGCCTCGAAAATTACGACATGGCACCAGTTCCTCCTGATGATGATGATGATGTTGCTGAGAATGTTGTTAGCTGGAGGTAAACTACGTAGAAAAAGTTACGTAATTACACATGAACACGTACACATATACACCAACAGCTGCTGATCAAACACATGTAACCCCATTACATCTCTTTCTCTCTCTCTCTCTGAATCTGTGTGTGTGTGTGTGTGTGTGTATCTACCTAACTTTTACACACACACACACACACACACACACACACACACACACACACACACACACACACACACTCAAGTACTTTACACCTCTGATAACACCTCAAAATTTTTCACTGTAAATAAGTTACAGTAAATATTGTATCAAACGTTGAAATGAAACATAAATATTGTCAAACACATAAGACTTGTAAACACTCTTGGTCGACTAATTACCTGGATAAAAACATGAATTATCCAACTGTTATCTTAACCAGCGATAAATAGTTAAAAAGGTAAGGTTAATTTTGGTCTTGTGGTGTTAATATCCGCGGGTTTTGTGTAGGTGATAACAAGTAAATGTTAGTTTTAGGGGAACTACAGGTATACACGACGATCTTTTACGTGGTAGGCGAGGTGAGGTCCAGCAGGTGAGGTGGGGTGCCGCAGGTGAAGTGTGGTGCCGCAGATGAGGTGGGGTCCAGCAGGTGAAGTGTGGTGCCGCAGGTGAGTAATGATAATGATCTTGTTTGTTACTCTCGTCTTCCTTGTTTATTCCCCTCTTTCCCTCCTCTCCTCCTCCTCCTCCCCCTGATCCTCTTCCTCCTCTTCCTTCCCTTCCCTCTTTCTCTCACTATTTTTCTGTCTTATTTCTTTGTTTTCTCTTCTTTTCTTCGAATTTGTTCTCTTAATATTCCCTTTACACTCTTTTACTCTCTGTCTCTTTCTCCTTTTTCTTCGTTCTTCCTCTCTTCCACATTCCTTCTCCCACCTGCCCCTTCCTCCCTCCTTCCTCACACTCTCACATCCTTCTGCCACACGCAGCTGCTCCTCTTTAATCTTTCATGACACTTCTCCCACATTCCTTCCCATCTCACCTCCACCTAAATTAAAGAAAAATATCGATGTTCAAACTGTGACATAGAGAAAAAGTAAACATCTTACTTTTAAGCTGTTTTCTGCCTCCTGGAGTAAATTTAACGGAAAAAATAGCTAAATAAAAAAGAAAAAGCAAAGAAATGTAGAACAGTAAGAAATAAAGAGATAAGTGAATATATAGATATACCATTTTTTTGGGTTTTGTGGTCAAGGAAAAAAAAAAGAAAATGCGTGGAAATGTTGTTTAAGATAATGGTAAACAAACATCCCAGTGAACCTTTTGCACTCGGTGAGGAAAAAACAGGTCTTGGGTTTCCTAAGGCGTTTGTTCATCTTAGGTGTTTGTTCATCTTGGGCGTTTGTTCATCTTAGGTGTTTGTTCATCTTGGGCGTTTGTCCATCTTAGGTGTTTGTTCATCTTAGGCGTTTGTTCATCTTAGGCGTTTGTTCATCTTAGGTGTTTGTTCATCTTAGGTGTTTGTTCACCTTAGGTGTTTGTTCATCTTAGGCGTTTGTTCACCTTAGGTATTTGTTCATCTTAGGCGTTTGTTCACCTTAGGTGTTTGTTCATCTTAGGCGTTTGTTCATCTTAGGTGTTTGTTCATCTTAGGCGTTTGTTCATCTTAGGCGTTTGTTCATCTTAGGTGTTTGTTCATCTTAGGTGTTTGTTCATCTTGGGCGTTTGTTCATCTTAGGAGTTTGTTCATCTTGGGCGTTTGTTCATCTTAGGTGTTTGTTCATCTTAGGTGTTTGTTCATCTTAGGTGTTTGTTCATCTTGGGCGTTTGTTCATCTTAGGTGTTTGTTCATCTTAGGCGTTTGTTCATCTTGGGTGTTTGTTCATCTTAGGCGTTTGTTCATCTTGGGCGTTTGTTCATCTTAGGTGTTTGTTCATCTTGGGTGTTTGTTCATCTTAGGCGTTTGTTCATCTTAGGTGTTTGTTCATCTTGGGTGTTTGTTCATCTTAGGCGTTTGTTCATCTTAGGTGTTTGTTGATCTTGGGCGTTTGTTCATCTTAGGTGTTTGTTCATCTTGGGCGTTTGTTCATCTTAGGTGTTTGTTCATCTTGGGCGTTTGTTCATCTTAGGTGTTTGTTCATCTTAGGCGTTTGTTCATCTTAGGTGTTTGTTGATCTTGGGCGTTTGTTCATCTTAGGTGTTTGTTCATCTTGGGTGTTTGTTCATCTTAGGTGTTTGTTCATCTTGGGCGTTTGTTCATCTTAGGTGTTTGTTCATCTTAGGCGTTTGTTCATCTTAGGCGTTTGTTCATCTTAGGTGTTTGTTCATCTTGGGTGTTTGTTCATCTTAGGCGTTTGTTCATCTTAGGCGTTTGTTCATCTTTCATGTTTGCTCGGTCCTTTGTTTAGTAATTCTATCAAACAAAACTGATTTCTTTTAAAAACCGAACTATTGTACTGATTAAGTGAAGTTCTTGTTGGCATGAGTCCTAACATCAGGTGCAACAGCTGAACATAACACACTCGTAATGCTCTAGCAACAGGGAAAGACTGACGTACGTATACTTGGCTGGTGAATGCCTACGCTTGACGTCTGGTTGGCGAAGAACCATTGAGTGATAATTCACTTTTTTCTTTCGATATGGGTGTGCGTCCGTTGGTACTCAAGTCACTTACAGAACAGCTGACACGGTTAAAAATGAATGAACTTAAGACCTGTGTATGAAAAAAGTGTAAAGAAAAATAGTAAACTTGCAGGCATCTAACTTTGTGTACTGAGGTATGTGGACACCAACATACAGGTGAACGCACCGTAACCGCCCACCCGGGAGCATCACATCGTGTAATATGCTACTATAAGTGAGACACTTGTCAGGATGGCGGGGAGAGAGGCTTGGTTGCCTAGTGCCACAGGGGCCACCACCAGCCTGCAGTGTGAGCATGACACGGATGCCACAGCTCGGTCCACTGCGCGGGGTCCAGGCGATTTGTAGTGTGTTTACATTCACTAGATTGTTGGAACATGACGCGGGGAATGTAAATCAAGACTTGCACGACATACACTACATACTGAGATGTCCGAGATGCACTTCAAACAGTTCTTTTACAAGTCTCCCGTTGAGGTGATGTAATTTTATTTAACATGAGTGAGTTATTCTCAGTTCTGGCGACGATCTTCTCACCAGATGAGGAACACAAACACCGTGGATTCCTCTCCCACCCAGGGTGAGGTGTATTTTAACACATGCCAGTGTGTGTGTGTGTGTGTGTGTGTGTGTGTGTGTGTGTGTGTGATGTACATCACTAGTAATATAACAGCCTCATTCTGTGGGCTAAATAAAGATGAGTTCCTGTCACTTAAACTATTAACAGATGTGTCCGTCGCTAATAATTTAAAAGACTAAATATAAATATGGATGACTATTAACATAACTAAACGAACAAACATAAAAAAGACGCCAAATATTACATCTAATCTGCTCGACACCCGTGATGAGAGCATAATGACTGAGCTAATGAGTTACAGATGGTAATGAGGTCAGATCTGCCAGAGGTGTTGAGGGCAACACCTGTACCGTCATGAGCCAGCTGGCGGGGTTATCTAGGTCACAGGTGGCGGACATCACAGAGGTACAACGTAAGTGCTTTTCAGGAAACCAGACGGAGGAGCCATCTCCTGCTTTCTCTCTTTCGTATCAGTGACGAGTAACACAGCGGGAATATAATAAAATCAATATGTTTTTTTCTCAGCTGTCTTCTTACTTCAACAACTGATCGTTAAGACGCTAGAGAGGTCAGTAATACACTCAGTTAAGGCTCTATATTACGCCAGGAAGAAGAATATTAAAGAAGATTGGCAAGTTTTAAGATTGGTTGTGTTGTGGTATTATCTTCCTTTATAAAGTTCAAATAGTTCAAAGTAAACAAAAGTATACGAGATAGAACTTTCATTTGATTTGCCTTAAAATCTTTCCCAGTTTCAACACAGTGTTTAATGTTGCACTGTTTCATACACGAGTTACGTACAGAGGGAAATATTTAAAACTATTTCGTTCAGAAATAGGTTCTGTTTTACACGTGTACACGCCAGACCACCAGTAGGACACGTCACACATTCGAGACACGGCAGCGCAGGTGTACAAGTGCGTGACGGTGGTGGTGGTTGGTACACATGTGTTGACCCATGTACCTTTTAGAATCGCATCACTGAATCTGGCTGGGTGACTAATTACATCACCGAAATCACGTTTTTCACCAGCCCTCACTAACTTTAATCATTTCTTGGACCACTTGTACTGTAGTCTTATTTCCCATACATGTTAACACGTAATGTTCTCTTGATGTAATTTTCACCCCATTATTTACCTCATTATATATCACGAAAGGTTATCACTATATTAAGGCTAAGTAAGATAAATCGATTATATTATAGAAAACATTCATCAGTAATATTTGATCAATAATGAACCAGAAACAAAGTTTATCCATCATCCATTATTTTAGGCAACAAGACAGTCGGTATCATAGTCAGATTATGGGCACTAACAGTGTGGCAGCAAATCACTCGCAGGTGGCATTTACCTGTCGACCACCACTCATTTACCTGTCGACCATCACTCATTTACCTGTCGACCATCACTCATTTACCTGTCGACCATCACTCATTTACCTGTAAACCACCACTCATTTACCTGTCGACCACCAATCATTTACCTGTCGACCACCAATCATTTACCTGTCGACCATCACTCATTTACCTGTCGACCATCACTCATTTACCTGTCGACCATCACTCATTTACCTGTCGACCATCACTCAATTACCTGTCGACCACCACTCATTTACCTATCGACCATCACTCAATTACCTGTCGACCATCACTCAATTACCTATCGACCATCACTCAATTACCTGTCGACCACCTCCCAAGGCCTTTATGTTGATTTTCGGTTTATCTGTTCCCCATTAAGAAGTGTGAGGAGGTTCAGGCGCTAACATGAAATGGGCCAAAATTCTCAAGTTATTCAGGCACTCTTGTCTCTTCAAAATCCAGGATAAAAACCTTAAAATTAATGGTAACTGCTGAGGCTTATTATCTCCGGGTGTGTAAGTTGATGAGGTGTTTCAACTTATCGGGGTCACCTGAAAATCAGCCCCACCGCTTCTTTCCCTTGATGAGTAAATGCCCGAACGCTACCTGGTGGTGGTGGAGGGGGGTTATGTTAACTGAAGGCATGATAAGTAAGCGTTAGGGTAGTTAATCTTAAGGTTAAATAGGCTGGGGGTTAATCTTCAGGTAATCCTCTTTTATGTGCAGTATATTTTTGTATCATTTATGTTAATTATCAAAGGAGAAGATTTTCGTGAATCTTTTTAACCCGGAAGCAGCGCTCACATGAGTTTGATCCTTGAGAGTTGATACTTGTGGACGCACAGTCGAGGGCATCACCTATGAATGGTTCCCTCTTTGTAAGCATCAGCCATAGAAACAATTTAAATTCCTAAGGTGTAAAATAAACATACAGGGGATGTCCTCCTGTGTTTACGAGGTATCGAGGTATTCGTTACATTAAAGTATTAAGTTTCGAAAATGTAATTCTGTAAATGTTGGTCTTAACTACTGAGGCAACGACTAAGATGGCAACAGGTTAGAATCACGTCGTAGCACCAGCTGCCGGGAAGCCACGGCCGGCGTGTGCCAGATGCCGCTAAGGGTGGAAGCCCACGACTGTACAGAAAACAAACACTGGCACAGGAGACGTTCTCGGTATAATGAAGTGATGTATACAACACCATCTCCTGTGTTGGTAATGTCAGCTATAATGTCAGAGTAATGACGGATAAAATATAAAAATTCGAGTTAATATGAAAACTAGTTTATAAATGTCACTAGTAGAAAAACCAACCTTAAAGTCATGCTATAAACTCAAAGTAAGTGACATTATTCCGCGACAGTGAGGAGACTCATACTGTACAGGTGAGAGGCGGGGATATTTACAGCACCATCCCTGAGGTGAGCCGCGCCTCCTCCTGCCATGTACACACTTTGAGGTAACATCATAAGGCAATGCAGTTATGTAAGGCGGCGAAGAGACAGTAACAAGCAGGTCATTCATTTCACAGATGGTCTCATACGACCTTCAGTGATAAGTCAACTTTGGCGTATTCAAATGACTGTAAAGCAGGTGATATAAGGTTAGGCAACACAGGTGTGATTTTGTACACATTAACAGGTTACCAGTCTTTGAAAAATACTATAAGTGAACTACCCTTAACAACAACACATACGTAAGATATAAAGTTTTCATTATTATAAGCTTGTGCCCCAAGAGTGTTCCTGCTTAAAATAACTTAATGTTTCTTTTTATATAATTTAGAATCACAAATATGTCCCTATCTCTTCTTTATATATCTTTCTCCCCTACACTGTCAGTCTCTTCTGTTCCTTGCCAATTCTTATCTCGCTCAATCGCTCTACTCAGTTAAGGTCTTTACAATATTCGCTCGCATATCTGTCTGTATAACTTGCCGTAAACATTTACTTCGTTTTTAGTCTTTTTTCCTTCCCTTCGTTGGACCAAATCTTACCCTATTAATCGGCTCTCTCTCTCTCTCTCTCTCTCTCTCTCTCTCTCTCTCTCTTAAAGGGAACCAGAGAGCGGTAAACGTGTGAGGGTGTTCCTTAAATCATTGTTAGTTAATAAGAAAAGTTTCCTCCAAGTCTGGTAGATTTTTTAATCCCCAAATGGGAAATATTTACGTTGTCGAGGTTCTTAAAATGCAGCGGCAGACGAGGCTCTACTCTGCCAAACACCTGACGCTCAGATGACGTTAGATAAGGAAATTTAAGACCACCAGGTATACCTTGATATGGGAAAATATCTCAACTCTGACAGATTGGTGCCACGCAGGGCCAGGCTGGCTGAACACCCTCACACATATTTCCGGTATGAGGTGAAGGTGGGTGGAACTATGAGCTTTTGGGGGGAGTTTTTGGTACGAACACGTCATTACCTGAATATAGCTCTCGTGTGTGTGTGTTACAGTGAAGGCTCAGAGGGACTATGTCAAGGTAATGCAACACAGTTAGGTGGTGTTCACGTCTACTAGGAGTTACAGTTTAGTCAAGACCTCAACAGTGACGGTGTCTAAGTTACAGTACCTGACCACTTACAGGTGTTTAGTCTTCTTTCACACACACACAAACACACACACACATAATGGCACCATTTTTCTACATGGCAAAAAATAAATAAATGGAGGGAAGGTGACGTATCTAGGCTACTTTTTGCCTCCGTACATTATCAGTTCATAAATCTAACAGTGAAATCAATTTACTGCTCCACTTACTACACCAGGAGCTAACATTATCTATTATATATGAGTGGAATTCTCCCACAAATAGATTATTGTATTTGCCAACAGGAAGGATTCTTAAATAAACCTGAACCTTAAGGAGCGAACAGCTGTGACCCGAATAAACCTCTGACACACACACACACACACACACAAACACGCATTCGCACACACACACACTACAGTGAAAGGTTAGAGGAGGGGAAGGATCACTAGACCGTACACAATAAGATGTATTATCCTGAAGCTTCTGAACAGTAAACACCTTCCAGCAAAACAAGAAGAGTAAGTAAACGAGTGTGACGACTACACCTCAACAGCTGAGCGGCGACCGAAGCTTTGTTTACTTCACTCACTGACGTCTAGATTTTATTCAGTCAATTTATTTCACTGATGAATTAGACTATTATTACTATTAGTATTAATAGTAGTGTCATTATTAATATTATTACTGTTATTATCATTATTATTTACTCACAGTTATTAATAGCCTATTTTACAAGCAGTACTGAGACGTGTGTTGATGCCACAAGAGAAACATGACCAAGAAGAATCGTGTTTCCAATATTTTAATCTTCGCCCACAAGGATAATCCGAGTGCCAACAATAAAACCTACGTAAACAGATGTAAGCAGAGTATTCAAGGACAACTGTGAACTAATAAACCTACGATAACGAGTATAAAAATGACCCACATATCTCGAGGGTGAGGGTGAAGGAGGGTAAGGAAGGTTGAAGGAGGGTTAGGAAGGGTGAAGGAGGGTAAGGAAGGGTGAAGGAGGGTAAGGAAGGGTGAGGGAGGGTAAGGAAGGGTGAGGGAGGGTAAGGAAGGGTGAGGGAGGGTAAGGAAGGGTGAGGGAGGGTGAGGGAGGGTAAGAGAGGGTGAGGGAGGGTGAGGGAAGGTAAGGAAGGGTGAGGGAGGGTGAGGAAGGGTGAAAGAGGGTGAAATGGGGTGAGAATGATGGTGAGGGAAGATGAGGGAGGGTGAAGGAAGGTAAGGGGGGTGAGTGAGGGTGAAGTAGGGTGAGAATGAGGGTGAGGGAAGATGAGGGAGGGTGAAGGAAGGTAAGGGAGGGTGAGTGAGGGTGAAGTAGGGTGAGAATGAGGGTGAGGGAAGATGAGGGAGGGTGAAGGAAGGTAAGGGAGTGTGAGAATGAGGGTGAGGAAGGGTGAAGGAGGGTGGGAGAGGTAGAATAATAGTGCTGGCAGAGAGTTTGTGTTCCGGGGTGCCAAGGTCAAGCAGCTGGCTGGGTTGTGTGTCAACACAGAAGTGAAGGCTTTGTGTTCCCTCTTCTAAGGGAGAGTGTCTCTGACGTGGTGTTATAGTCACTCTCCCTCTTCGATATTTTTCTTCTATAAGCCGCGTCGTATTTTCGAAATTTGCTGTATAGTTCTCCAGCAGTTGTGTGACATTATTTAGAAGTTATGAATCATGTGTTATAATCAAGTGTCATTGCATCTACCAGTGACTTTGTGTTGTAACAGCGGTGTGCCTGTCAGAAAGTTCACAGACTGTCATGGGGCGAAGTATCTACCATCTACACTACATAGTTTGACAGTAGTAACGTTTGACAGTCTGACAGTAGTAACGTTTGACAGTCTGACAGTAGTAACGTTTCATCTAAGGACAACGTTTCTCAAGAATCAGTGACGTCATCCAGAGACGAATTCCTACAGTAGTGACACAACACAACCATTCGTTCTCCAGCAGCGGCCTCACCCTCCTGTACTCTACTATTTTGGTCGTCGTGACGCGCGGCCTGGACACGTACTCTGTGATCTACGTTAAACTCTTATTCTGAAACATTTCCTTTGTTTGTATACCAAATGGCTAAGAACCTATCTTTAAGGATTCAGTATAATTATTGTTATTATCATTATCAATCTCAATCTCAATCTTAATCTTAATCATAATCTTAATCTTCTTCTTCTTCTTCTTATTGCTGTTGTTGTTATTATTATCTTTATCATTATTATGTCTTCGTATTGTGATGACTGATGTCTTATTCTTTGTTGGTTGTTCTCAGAGACTGTGAATTTAAGGACTTACAAACAGTGTTTTCAGTATACCCTGACGTGATGTACTGTAGGTGAGGTAAGTTTATTGAAAGCTTCGGCAGCCATATTGACTCTAAGGCTCATTTATAAGAATCACACTCATCCTTAATAACTAAACAGACGCACTGACCAAGGAAGACAAAACAAGGGAACAAGTCAATACAAGCAAACACTGTATCGAAGCTTCTAATGTGGTAAAAGATGGAGATAAGTCTTTCCCTACAATACAGAGACACCGGAAGTGACGTCATCGGACCGGAAAAGCTGTGACGTCCTTCACCTACCGTGACGTTATCCATCTTGGTGGTGACAAGGCAGCTGGCAGGAGCTATTGCCTCAACATCAACATCTAAGTTGAGGGAGGAATGGGCGCACGTCACATCTCCCACGCACTATTAATAAACAAAGTGTAAAGTTCACGAGCTTACATTAAAAGAGACCATGAGGATGAACTAGCGAGTTGAACTGTAGAATAAGGTGTTTTAACTTACGTTTTCCTGTACTGTTACTTGTCTGTGAGGATTAATTTTGTCTATTTTTATATCGACATCGAGCAGAGAACTAGACCCAGGCGCCATAAACACGAAACCCCTCATAAAATGGTTAAAATCCATTTGGAGAAACATACAGGGCGAGTGTAGGTGTTTTAGTATATCTTCCGTGTAGGATGACCCAGGCTACAGTACATATAGTCCCAACTTCCTGTGACAGGTGGTGTCACACTCACTAGCCCTGCCAGAGACTACGCCCACCTCACTACACAATGCTCTTTAAGTTACCGCACAAAAACACTCTCTAGCGTTTTTCACTGGACACTCTGCCAACTTCCCGTCACGGAGGAGTGAGTGTGGACGACCTACGTTTACAGTATATGCCAGTCTACAGCCAGGTTTACGTTACAGTGTATACCGATCAACAGTCAGGTTTTCCCCAAGGAGACAAAATATTCAACGTATAACAATAAATATTAATTAAATTTACACTGTAGACATAGCGCCGGGAGATGCAAGGCAGAAGTAGTTACTTAGGAACTTAAAGTACTAGACGTGTTGGTCCATGATGGATAAGAAGAGAAGCTACTGGAAGGATACACCAGCAAGGTCGGGGCCACCAACACACTGTACAGTTGTTTACGACTTCAGGTCTGCTGCCGTGTGTGTGTGTGTTCCTTACACTCACCACCACCACTCTGAGTTTATGACAGTACGTTCTTAACTGTCATCCCCAATCCCCCAAAATAATCTTGTACACACACACACACACACACACACAATGTATACATAATATAAGAAGTTCAGGCCAAAGGTTCGTGACTGCGGGCGGATGAAACTTAAGAATGTTATTATAACCATCGTAAATATTACCATTAGATAGTCAATAAATATCAAGGTAATAAAGTCTTCTCCTTGCAAACAAAAGGCTGCCGCGAGGTTTTTGTGTATAAGGCTGAACTAACCACACCTAAGTAGAGTAAGATCTCTGGTTCTTGGTGGTCAATGAAAATTATTTCCAATTTCCCTCAACATGTCGTTGCAGACTGACGAATAATGTGTTAGTTCACAGTCTTAGGTGACGCACGAGATGACTCACCTGTTAACAGATGTTTTCCTAAGGCGGGTTGTGTGTGAGGATGGGTTTAGACGTGAGTGTTAACAATATGTATGAAAGGAATGACCATGAGGTGTGTGAATCACCTACATACACATATGAACTTGATAAAACACTCAAAATGTAACATAAACAGGAGCCCAACAGCGCTGCCTTACTGCACTTGTCTCTTTGATGTTATCTTCTACTGTCAACTAACTTTGTCGCCAAATTATGTTCTTTTCTTTACAAGCAATACATCTTAATTTTAGAGATGTTGGTCACAAGGCGAGCGCTGGTCGGCCCTCAGAGTACCCCGCCGCCTGGCCACACCCCGGGACCTGCCTGCCTACCTGCCTCACCCCCACACCTTACCTTCCTTGTCACGCTCCACTTCCCTAATCTTCTTGGCGAATATTTTGATTTATTGACCAGTCAGGCGAGTTCTTTATGGAGACAAAATCACATAGTTATTCATCGTATCTTCTATGGTGGAGTTTAACATTTACTGAGCTGTTAGATAATGTGTCCTTATGGAGTACAATACTTTCTGAGCGTTTTCTGGGAAGGGAGCAATAGATGGCCTAGAGTTGAAGGATCTCGTGTTGTTCCCTTCACATGTGTCACTGCACTTCAGTATCTTGCATTAGTTGTTTCTTTTCACTCTCACTTTGTTCTTTCTTACACTTTTGAAAGAAGTTTAGAGATACAAAAGAAGATAAAGAACTATAGAGGTGATGAGGCTGATGACAGGGGCGTGGTAAGTGTCCCGGCGAGGTCGTGGCCAGGTCGCTGGGGATGGGTTGGTTACTTACCTCTCAGTAGTAAGACGCGGGCGGCGGGTCGGCACTGGCTCTTGGCGGCTGGGGGTGAAGGTGGCACCTGGCTGGCACTGCCGCTCTCCCTCCTGCCTCAGTCCGTGCCGCCTCCGCCTCCGCCCCCACCACCCCACCTCACGCACACAAATAGCCCCCACCTCACGCCCTGGACTAGGGCCAGCCCTCAACACCACCACCCGTCACACACCACGTATATCCCTCGCCCATGCTGCAATCATAGATGTGTCGCCTCCTTTACCTCAACCCACACCCAGGTACTGTGTGTCCACCTTCTGGACGTCCTCACATGTATAGGACTCCTGTCCTGCAAGATCCTACTCTTGTTGACCCACATTAAGATGGTCCGTGACGCGTAACTTTACCAGAGTTCTCCATGGGACTCCGCGCCGCCCACCAGGTGTCCTCCTCCTCCCTACACCTGTCCTAATTGTCGTCCCGTTCACAGCCTCTCCTGCCTCACTGCCGCTGACGCACCTGTGTCGACCCACCTGATGTGACCCCTAGTAACGACCGACGCCACTCCCACCATCCATGTGCCCACGTATATATGTATATATGTGTGTGTGTGTGTGTGTGTGTGTGTGTGTGTGTGTCGCATATTGGTTGACGTATACATAAGTGACGCTACCAGGTAACTGAGGGAAGGGTGGAGGAGGGGAGAGAGGGCGGGGCAGAGGTGGATGCAGGTGGGGGTGGATGGAGGTAGAGGTGGATGCAGGTGGGGGTGGATGGAGGTAGAGGTGGGTGGAGGTGGAAGTCGGTGGAGGTGGGGGTGGTTGGAGGTGTGGGTGGGTGGAGGAGGAGATGGGTGGAGGTGGAGATGGGTGGAGGTGGGGGTGGTTGGAGGTGGAGGTGGGTGGAGGTGGCCTGGATGGCATCACCAAGTCTGGGGCGGAAGTTTCATATGGCTGCAATTTTTTTATTACACTGACACGGCAAGAGGAGACGCCAGACCCTGTGATTATGACATCCGTGCACACAACAAACACACACATGTACACATACTCAAACACCTACCAACTCGCAGAAATGATTACAAAACACACAATACAAACTCATACTCACTCACTCACTCACTCACTCACTCACTCACTCACTCACACACACACACACACACACACACACACACACACACACACACACACACACACACACACACACACACACAGATAATAAACACACGCATCCACACACACACACACACACACGCATCCACACACACACACACACGTCAGCTAGAGAAGGTACAGAAAAGGGCCTGCAGAATCATGCTCGGCGCAGAATACTCCGACTACACCAACGCTCTCTCCACCCTGAAAATGCCATCCCTCAGTGACCTCCACCACCAAGCACTGGAAAGGTTTGGCAGCCAACTAATGCACTACCCTCGTCATCGCCACCTCTTGCCACCGGCAGTCCCCCACCCACCTCGCGCAGTCCGCCACTACAACAAAATTCAGCCCATAAGAGCCCGCACCGGTTGATATAAGAACAGCACCATCCCATCTACTGTTAAAATAATAAACAACTCCTGATTTATGTACTGTACAGCCCTGTAAATGTATTCAATGCATATTATATCATTATGTCTAAATCAAATGTAAGTCTGTATTTTCAGCCACCGGCTGCAACTCTATTAATAAACCGTTTATTATCATTATTATTATTATTACACACACACACGCGCGTCTGGTCAAGACACGTACACTGTCATTCACTCATTCATTCATAGGGTATACACTGTATTTTATACACACTGTTGTTCATAATTTACAATTACTATTTATACGCTTTGTACACATAGGCAGCCATACACCCACTACAGTTCACAAGTTAAGTGTGGTGTGGGTGTTGAGGCAGGTACGGTACTGTAAGCCCCGGAGCCAGCACCACTATACAGGTCCTCTACACGCCACTAAACCTCACCGCCAACCATTTTCCTTTAACTTTTTTTTATCATAGATTAATATAGCTGTTAATTATATAACCCCTAGGTATTAATTTTGTTGTTTTTTATAGTTAATGAGTGAAGGTGTGGCATGTTTTGATCTTTTTGGGTACGATGTTTGAAAGTTATCGTACTAGGGGTCGTGTTATCTTACGAGTGAAATGAAATGATTAGCTAGGCTTAAGGAGATAATTTACTGTACTAAAGATATTTAATTATCGTATCTATGAACTAAAGTTGAATGAGTACATCTTTCGTACTCAAGGCGGTAAGTAATTGTACTATTGAAAGGCAACTCGGTAAAATTACAACTACTCTCGAGAACTTATAAGATAGCTGTTACCATTACTATTTGTATTATTACTATTTGTGGTAAACCAACTATTTTAACTACACTCCACCACCACTCTTGCCACTGATACGAAAGCTACGGCTATATATATTGGTATGTTCGGCGTTTACTTACTGGTGTAGTTGATTATAAGTCAGTGTTCAGTGTTGGTGGAGCCGTGTCACTCTGTTGTGGTTTTGAAGGAAGATTTATACTGTACATTTTCAGATTGGTGACGACTTTCAGAGAGACATTCTTTGATTATCGACAAAAATGTAACGGATAAGTAGAGTACATTCTTGTGTGATTTGGTATGTAATGAGAGAGAGAGAGAGAGAGAGAGAGAGACACTATCCGTGGTTGGATGTAATGTGCGACACACTTATCACCTTCTGATTCCCTCATTAGTAGGTCAAGTTAGGTTAGGTCAAATAAGGTTATATCAAGTTAGGCTAGGTTAGATCAGGTAAGGTTAGATTGTTAGGGTAGGTCAGCTAGGTTAGGTTAGGTTATATTAAGTTTGGTTAGGTGAGGTTAGACTTGATGAGGTTAGGCGAGGTTAGGTTAGGTTATATTAAGTTTGGTTAGATGAGGTTAGGTTAGACTTGATGAGGTTAGGTTAGGTTACATTACGTTACAAATATAGTTAATATGAGTAAGAGGAACACGGAGCAGCGTCCCAGAATAGACTTAGCGGAAGACTGGAGTCAACCCAACCTAAATATGTAGTCGGTGGTGAGGCGGTGTTTGTTTGTGTGTTTGTTTGTTTGTGTGTGTGAGAAGGTGCAGCTCCAGTCCCCCCCCCTCCGATCTCAGGTGGGGTGGTGGGGTTGGGTGGCGTGGGGTGGGGTGGTGTGGGGTGGGGTGGCGTGGGGTGGGGTGGCGTTGGGTGTACCTGCCATCAGCGTGCAGCGCCATACCTCAAGAAGTAATACTGTTTTGATCTGTCATAGCAGAGAATTTATAGACAAGGCGTTAGGACATCAGTAAAGGTGAAAATATTCCTCCTCGCTAACGGTCATCATGATAAAGTCTCCAAATTCACCTGTAATAATCATCTTAATCATCCGTTCTTCTTGTGCTTCTCTCCTTAGTGATAGGTAAATGTCTTGTGCTTGGCGGCCTCTAGGTATGACATAAAGGTTATGTTCCTGCACTGTAAACTACAATTATGACGCGGCAGTACACACACACACACACACACACACACACACACACACACACACACACACACACACACATATGCACTCACATACACACACTCACACACACTCACACACATACACACTCTCACACATGCACACACACATGCACACACTCACACACACACATATGCACACACTCACACACACATATGCATACACTCACACATGCACACACATGCACACACACATATGCACACACTCACACAAGCACACACTCACACACTCACACACGCACACACGCACACACACTCTTCTACACTGACGACTCTCTTCAGCTAAGTTAGTCACTGGAGGAGAGATTATTAGCAGTATTAAGATTAGGTTCTATCGTTAAAAGACTTACACAGCATTAACTTTACTGACGAGTGTTTTCTAGAAGTTGGAGAAAGGAGTAGAAGTATGAGGAGGGGAGTAGGAGTAGTAGGAGGAGGAGTAGGTGTAGGAGGAGGAGTAGGTAGAGTAGGGGGAGTAGTAGGAGGAGGAGGTAGGAGGGAATCGTGAGAGGACCTTCATATCGTGAACCTCAACCTAGACAACAGAGGCCAGTTGGTGGGTGTTTCTGGCTCACGCTCTTTACCTTAACCTGACAGATGGATACATTGTGAGGCGGTTCTATAATACATTGTGAGGCGGTTCTATAATACATTGTGAGGCGGTTCTATAATACATTGTGAGGCGGTTCTATAATACATTGTGAGTCGGTTCTAAAATACATTGTGAGGCGGTTCTATAATACATTGTGAGGCGGTTCTATAATACATTGTGAGGCAGTTCTATAATACATTGTGAGGCGGTTCTATAATACATTGTGACGGTTCTATAATACATTGTGAGTCGGTTCTATAATACATTGGAGGCGGTTCTATAATACATTGTGAGGCAGTTCTATAATTATTGTGAGGCGGTTCTATAATACATTGTGAGGCGGTTCTATAATACATAGAGGCGTTCTATAATACATTGTGAGGCAGTTCTATAATACATTGTGAGTCTATAATACAGAGGCGGTTCTATAATACATTGTGAGGCGGTTCTATAATACATTGTGAGGCGGTTCTATAATACATTGTGAGGCAGTTCTATAATACATTGTGAGGAGGTTCTATAATACATTGTGAGGCGGTTCTATAATACATTGTGAGGCAGTTCTATTACACATTGTGAGGCGGTTCTATAATACATAATGAGGCGGTTCTATAATACATTGTGAGGCGGTTCTATATTGTGAGGCAGTTCTATAATACATTGTGAGGAGGTTCTATAATACATTGTGAGGCGGTTCTATAATACATTGTGAGTACATTGTGAGGCGGTTCTATAATACATTGTGAGGCGGTTCTATAATACATTGTGAGGCGGTTCTATAATACATTGTGAGGCGGTTCTATAATACATTGTGAGGCGGTTCTATAATACATTGTGAGGCAGTTCCATTATACATTTAAAATTACTTCGAGAGAATATACCCACAAGTATCCACAATTATTAACACTTCTGGAAAACTAACGATGGATTTTTAGGGAAAAGTCTGTAGCTAAAATGATCAATAGAAGTTTTTAAAAGCATTACGTTACTTCCTAATTCTCTTAAACGTCTGGAGATGATCTTGGCACAACTCGGGGGAAGACAATGCCAAGATCAGTGGTACAATGTTGACACGAGATGAAGGAACACGTGGTGGAGTGGGGGGGGGGTTACAAGGACGACGGAAAGAGGATAAGGGGAGAAGAAGGGATGTAAACACTAGGAGGAAGGAAGGAAGGAAGGAAGGAAGGAAGGAAGGAAGGAAGGAAAGTCGTGTTTTCACAGTTAAGTTCATAACCTAACCTAACATGTGCTGGTGGCTCCTGAAGATAGTATGGACGACCTATTACTGTTGTCTCTCCCCCTTCAGCACCTCTACAGGGACCTTGTTAATTAATCTATTTTTTCCTTGGTCTTTTTCCTGTCGTATCTTGTGGAAGTTAACAAAGGTTCTCCCTAACCCACTGTCATTCTGTTCTTTGACCTAATCTAATTCCTAGCTTTGGTTACGTCAAGAATGGTCGTGTAATGCAATTAGTATAAGTTATGACAGGACGAGAGGCCATGATCAGCCCTCAACCACAACACCAGCTGCTGTCAGAGTGAACTAAGCATATAGGAAGTCATACGGTACATGTTTCTAAGTCTTGAGTGAGTCAACATTCCTTTATATGTTGGGACAATGTAAACAGTAGCTCGGCAACACCCATTGAAAAATGACATGATCTCTGCTAAAAAAATGACAATCTCTGTTATCTATACAACGTAAGTTCATCTTTTTCATGAGACTACCGAGTAAAATAAAGGGAGATACGAATCTCTCTGGTAAACAAACAACACAGACACACGACGACGAATTGTTTTTATTTTAACCAGAAATGCGCAACAGGGTAGAGTTAACAGTGTGACGTCACCCTTTACGACAAGTCCAGTCACTAGGGCTCCTGCACCACCACCATCCTCCATTACATTTATTATTATCGTTCTATAGTATGTGATATTTATTACTGTATAGAAGTATCCAAAGTTTGCTTACAACTTAATCTGTCTTCAGGTTAGTTAGTTATTTCACACATTTGTTCAGGGTCGAGATACTATGACAGCGAGCCTCTATAGTTGTTTTTTCTTGCATAATTGTTTTAGTAACATCTTAAACTTGAGTGACTCCCTGCCATCACTGCTGACCCTCGCTGATTCACACCTCACTGCCAGCTGATCGCGAGCACGTGGGTCTTGGCACACGTGGTGGCCAATGTAAACAATGGATTACAGATACACGTTAACGCAGTCTTAAGGGCATCCAGAGCCTACTTTATATCCGTACAGGTTACCACCTTAACCCTCCTGAGAATGTGTACACAACCGCCCATATACAGCTGTGTAATTGACTGGAGCAATGTCAATATACATGGTAATAATGAGACAACTAGACCCCTAACTTGAGGTTCCATCTCTCCACCCGAGGCAACTCCAGCCTTGCATACTAACACCCCGAGCAAAATCAACTCTTCTCCTTAATTTCAATGAGTTTAATTGAACCTTTAGTATGATTCCTACATCCATTAAGCGAGAACAAAGAACTCTCTTGCAAGAATTGAACATACGAGTGCCGTGTGTTTGTCCCCCGCACCACAGTATTTTACTTGACACTAAGCAAACCTGGATGTGTGGTGTGATGTAACTTCTGCAATAATTATGTTTCATTCGATGATCGTGTGTCTTGCACCCTATATAAAGGCTAAAATGTTTTATACATTCATTGATTTTGTTCAATCAATTCGTGAAAAAAAAATCAACCTCAATTGAATCAGAAAGTCAGTTACGTCTCTGACAAACACACGACTGTCAGTTCCCCAGTCTGAACTCTGGTATCTATTTGCGTCACAGACATCTAAAATTATAAGACAACTAGATTACTAGAATACCAAAAAGGCGTTTCCGGGAGTAGCCCGCTCCACGCCCACCACAATCATCCGCTTGGCAAGTCCGTGAAAGACGTTCTTTAAATACTGAGGTCTGAGTCACTTACCCAGTCAATGTCTTCTCTGGGAGGTTTGGGAACAAGACTCACTAGTACATTATTAACTTTACACAGAGTTTCTAGGGTTATTTTTAACTTCGTGTTTCACGTTGTGTTCGGGGGTCTAGGTTCATTTCCTTACTCTAATGTGACGTTGATTTGCAGATGGTTGTGTCTAGTTAGCTAAGCGCAAAGGGGCTGTTGCTTGGTGTACTATATTTTGTCCCCGAACATGTGTACTGTTATACTTCCTGGTCTCAGTCAGGAGATGATAACGTAACTGCGGAGATGTAGTTGACGCGGACACAACCACTGATCAGCTGACAACGTAAACAAAAGGCGAGAAACCGATTTTTCAGTGGAACCAATATTCCTCGACTGTCAATGGATGTTTATTACTATAAACAAGCTGAAACATACATGACTGTGTTTGGGGCTTTGTACAATGGTGTACATACTGTAGATGCACTAAAGAAGACGCACACACGGTGCCAATTGCTAGCTATCGACCACCCAACTGGTTCCACTGGCAACTCCAGTGAGGTTGCAAGATACCACTGCCGTGAGGGAGTATTTACAGTGAAGGACTCCGCGCATCCTTGCCAACACACATTGATTAACCGGAAGTGAAGCTCTGAAAGGTGTTAAGAAATGTGGCCAAGATTTGGTTAAAGATTTAGAGCAATTCGCAGTAGTGATGAAGAAGCCTTAAATAACACAAACTTAAGTGCAGTTAATGTTCAGCAAGAACAAGATAAAGTTCTCACTGTAATGTTATCTCTTATATCAACTCTTTCCACCGAGCATCGCGGGATATCTACTAAGATAATGTATGATGATGAATGGTTTTCGCTGCTGCTGTTTCTCACTGATGATCTCTGACTGATAGAAACACCTGATTCAAAGATGCCTTAACACAGTTGCTGTATGTGTCAGTCAACAACACATTTTATAAGGTTCTACAGCACACCATCTCTGGGAGTGTTATTAAGCCCAGGTATAACACAATAACAAACACGCCTCGCTCTGTGTGGCTCAGTGAAAGACTCAACAAAGACAGACTCAAAAATTACTCTAATAAAAAAATAATGAGACACGTAAATGGTTACAAGACAAATAACGAAACTCTACGACGCAGTTCATGATATTAAACCTTCGTCAGGAGAGTGAGTCATGTATTAACGACTAAACTACAGAAGGTGTCGTTAGTGATGGCTACACCAGCCTCAACTGTCTACACCACAACATCGTCTCCCCGCCACTCCACCACCACCGCCACCACTTCACTTTTAATGAACATCCACACCTTCATATTATATCCACAGTCATTTCCTCACTTACAGTCACATAGTTATACCCACACCACCAGTCACACCCACATCCAAAGATACACCCACACCCACAGTTACACCCACACCCACAGTCACACCTACACCCGCAGTTACACTCACACTCACACCTACATCCACAGTCACACCCACAGTCACACCTACATCTAAAGTCACACCCACACCCACGGTTACACCCACACCCAGTCACACCCACAGTCACACCAACAGTTACACTCACACCCAGTCACACCCACAGTCACACCCACACCCACAGTCACACCCACACCCTCTCAAAGAAGCAACATGTTGGCCTAATGGGTCACATCTTCCTCATATGTCACGTTTCCGGCAAACATGTCACTTTTGGCCCCCGTGTTTACTGATGGCGAGGCTGGAGGTGGTGGCAGCGTCCCCAGCACCGTCACAGTAGAACAGATGCTTCACAAAATATAATATGTGTGGCTGTTATGCATCAAAAGATCCTAATTTAAATGGATATAAAGAATATAATTAATATATAATAAAAATATGCAGTTTGCGACATCTTGTCCAGTTTTTATTCGCGTTTCAGCAGATGTTAACACGTGTACCAACAGCGGCTCTCGGTATGGGTAACTAGTAATCCATTTCAGTTCCCATTCACCGCAACACGTCTACTACCACACTGCTGAGGGTGCTCACCACCATACGATGTCTGTTGCAGGTGTACGATACACCGCGTGTCTTATCTCCAGTACAGTATACAGTAGGTATACCTCTACCGTTCACCCATTACAGGAGAACCAACCATTCTCCTCCACTATACTCACGGGTCAGTTCTTCTACATCACCAAATCTTATACATTCAGTTTCATGTTTTGTCCAAACCTAAAGTAACAGTTGCAACATCAGTGTACTTACCCAGCAGTGGTGGGCGGACAACAGGTGAGGTGCACAGATCTGCTCAGGTGTAGTGTGGCCGTATTCAAATGTAATTTCTAGACGGCGGAGGTCGGTGCTTGAGGCTGACGGTATGGCGCGAGCGTTTAATGGTCGACGCTGATGACTGAATTGACTGTTCGGGAAATATTGATGACACTCGTCTCTTATACAGTCTTGTATCTTAGATAACCTAAAACTCGTTGCCACACAGTCAGTCACTGAGTCCTTAGCTCAACATGGGTAGGAAACCTTCACCAAGGTAGTGTCCACGCTCTAAACTGCCACTGATCAACCGACTGGACACACTGACTCTTACTAACCTCACAACAGCTTCGCCAGTCTTCATCCTGACTTTGACTTCTGCTTCAATCAACAAAAGAACGTAGATTCACCTAGACACGTCATCACGCATCACTAAAGTCCTGACAAGAATCGGAGGAATTGACATTTTGTGTTAATTCATCTATAATCTTTGTGACCCTTGTTCATTACCGTGTTTGAACAGTCTGTGGCTTAAGTCATTACCTGCTGTCCGGGAGCAACAGAGTTTGCTAGCTTAACTTTCTGGTTCGCGCCTTGAGTACCCACAGTCGACCCAGCTGTGAGTACGCATCGAAATTAAGAGTTAGGGAAGTAAACTTGTCTGCTTCATAAATTTACGTCATACAAAGAATAATTGGGAAAACATGAATGAGTAAGAAATGACTGCCATTTTTTTTTGTCTTTTAATACAAATAATAAAATGTAAACTAAGTTAGAGAGGTGAGGCTGAACCACAGCAACACCACCTGGCTGTTAAAGTACTCGCTGATTCATCTTCTGACGATGTAGCGTCCACCTGATGGTCCTTCACTGAGGTCCTGCGGCCTCTCATGCTTACACTAATTTTCACAAGAGGACGGAGATACAAGTCTTGTTGAGAGGATGTGAGTATTGTATTAACTTGATACGAGGAACAACTCACCATCTAGTGTGACATCGCGGGGTTCCTACCTTAGGTGAGGACTATGGCATCGGAGGAACTCTGAAGTGTGAGTCGTCAGCAGGACAGCAGACACCGGAACTTAAACTCACGTCGAAAGATGATCACCTCGACGATCACGTCAGCAACCAAGCCAGGGGACCCATCCACCACTGACCCAAGACCCGCTTAACACATCTCTTCGTACCAGGTGGGGTCGAGGTCCACCAGAGGTTCCCCGTCAGAGCAGGTCGTCCGGTCATCAATGTGGGAGAGGAAGTTGTTGTTCAATACGACCCAGGCGATGTCACAGCCACACGTGAGAGGGTTATCTGAAGGTAGATGGTGACTGTTAGATGAGGAAGACAGAGGTACCAGAGGAAGACAATGGTATAAGGGGGTCGACTGTGTCACTGAGGTCACCAGGGAGGGACCTGTGTTGAAGACAAGTTCTTAGTTTAGCTTTGTGATGGACACGGGGAGGCGCGTGTCACAGCTTGTGCTCTGTACGGCTGTGTAACAGACAAGTTCACTTCAACAGAGTCTAGTCAACTGATCTTGAATTATTACCAAGTACACGTGAATGTCTGGTATACGTACAGTACATATGTTTGTCTGGTGTGCACATGAGTATTTGGTTTACACATGATTTTTTGGGATAGACATGAGTGCTTAGTGCACACATGAGTGTCTGGTGTACACATGGGTGTTTAGTGTACACATGAGTATCTGGTGTACACACGGGTGTCTGGTGTACACATGGGTGTAGAGAGACAGTAAAACAGGCCACTCACCCCTCAGCTTGAGTCTCACACCGTTGAGGAGCAGCGGCCGCCACACCTCCTCCTCCACCTCCGCCAGTTGGTTGTAAGACAAGTCAATGGTGTCACCAGAGAAGAAACCTGTGGAGTCAACAAGTTATTGTGTCACTCTTGACTCCCTTACCTGTGCGTACCTGTGTGTGGGGGGGCGGGGGGTTGCACAGTATTATGGGCAGCAGTTCCCTACACACGTAACTTTAACTTACGTTCACTTTGATGATATAAAATAAAGGTTTTAAACAGTAAAAAATAGAGTTATTCAAGTTCCTTTAGTTTCCACTCCAACTTGAGTTATCTTTTAATTTCCTAACCCTTCATATTTTTATCAGTTCTTCTTTGTTCGTCGTTTCTGTAGCCAAATTCTCTAATATTTCTTCAAGCTGTTCATCTGTAGCTTTCACAGTGTTTAAGACAGTACCAAGATGGACCAGAGTTCACATTATCCAGGAGAGAAGGACAAGTGTTCCGTCGACTGGGTGGCTGACACAACAGAGACGAACATGACAAGCTCCAAACTGTGACAAAATTTACGGTACCGATGACTTTAGCCAGGTCAGTCTTTATCGTTGCACACATAATCATAAAGTATCGAGTGATGATGACACAATAAACTTCAGAAGATGTTTTAGAGCGAGAACCAGATGTAGAAGAGAATGATCTTGTCTTCATCAACAACGTAAAAAGTTTGATAAAATCCAACATGAGAAACTCGTTGATTTACTAGACAATCAATAATGATGGAACGAACCTAAGTGTCACTAATAATTTAATTTGGCAACAAGCTGCAGCTGTATGACTGGCCAAAAATCAGAAAAATGGAACTCGACTCCCCTACTGAGTGGATCATACTTAGTGCGACGTAGATTACAATAGGGTGAATGAACATAAGAGAGTGAAAAATGGGTATTATTCAGACAAGCAGGAAGTTGTTCTGGTACAACTCACCAGAGTCCCATGTTGGAGCTTCGAGGATTTACATCATGCAAAGTTTAAGTTAATGCTGAAGAACTAGATTAAATGTTTCCCACCTGAGAAGGCGTAGACGTCCACTCTGGTGATGTTGTTGAACCGTAGATAAACTCCGTGTGGTGAGCTGCTGTTGAACCACACAGCTCCCTCGGGCACCTCAGTCAGATGATTGTCTTCAAGAACAACCATCCAGAGTTCGGGGAGGCCGAAGAAGGTGCCTATGGAATGGTGGTAACAAATAAAGGGTGATTCAAAAGCCCTGTTACCCAGATGACATATTACATTTATTAGATATAAATTAAAGATGTGTGTTCGCCGCGTCCGTCCCATTACCAAAGACTGGAGAAATTTGAAACAGGATTATCTGAAGTGACTGACGTTATACAGCATAGAAAAACACAAAACGTATCTTTGAAATTATCCAAGAAGTTACTCCAGCATTAAAAAAGAAGAAGAGATGCTAAAGGCAGTTTTCCATAAGATATTGAAATGAAACTCAGAAAAAGTCCCAAGGAATACCTGGGATTATATCTTGTAGTCCAGTGCCGTCGAAGTATACCTCCTCCAGTGCTGGCGTGTCGCTGAGGGCTGGGAGAGGCACCAGCTCCAGAGGATTGTGGCCCAGGTTGAGGTACCTGAGGCTGCCCGATGATATAACTGGAAAGTTTGTTATTCTGTTGCTCTTGAAGGACAGCATCTGGAGGTTTGTAAATGACGATATTTCCTTCCAACAGAAATGATCAATTCTGTTATTATCAAACCACATACTAGTGACTGTGGAGTAGCTGGCAGACAGAGCGCCATCTTTCACCACTTCCAGTAGACCGTTAACTATCCAGAACTGCTGGAAGGTGATGTTGGCCAGCGTCTCAGCCCTTAACACCCTCACATTATTATTATTGTTTATAATCAGTTTGTGGAAGTTTGGGGAGGGGAAGTAGGTCCTCATGATCGCGGACAGCTCCTCCTCGCTCCTCACCTCGCTACAGTCCAGGTCCATGATGTTATGATTATAGTCGACGGTGCAGAAACAAGGGAAGATGGCCGCCGAGTTGGGACACATCACATCACTTGGGGTAGTGTTATAACTCGCGGTCATCTGTGTGTCGCCAACGTCCACAGGTTGGTTGTCGACGTGTCCTGCTGCTGTAGAGACAAGAGGTGCGTCGACAATAGTTCCTGCTGTGTTGTCGTCCACACAGCTCGTCACCAGCAGCAGTATACAGGGGAAGTTACGGAAAAGTCTCATGTTAGGGCGGAATGTGTTGACACCGTGATGATTATTGAGGACACGCTGATAACGTTTGTCTCGTGCACCTATTATATGATGTGTGTGTGT
>NW_024735442.1:1896162-1898544 GCF_018991925.1 Homarus americanus | reverse complement strand
CCCCTCCCGTCTATGTGTGTGTGTGTGTGTGTGTGTGTGTGTGTGTGTGTGTGTGTGTGTGTGTGTGTGTGTGTGTGTGTGTGTGTGTGTGTGTGTGTGTGTGTGTGTGTGTGTGTCACTAAACATGCTACAGTCTGTCTTCATATCCTTAAATAAATACATGAATTATTAGAATATTGTTTTCCATACATTATAAGAACAATAAATAACCTTTTCATTGTTGTTATTGTACCTACACTCTTATTAATATACAGTACAGTCTCCACACATTCCTCTTGGTCTACCTAAATTACAGACCACGAACGCATAAACTTATATACTGTATAGCATCCATACAGGAGGTGTTCGGGTGTTATATTAGGCAACAGACTCAGGTGCGACAGTTCTCTCGACAGTCACTACCGCGGTGTGAGCCTTCCATATGACGCGTGATGTCACTCAGAGGAACGTGTTTATGTTTGGTTCATTGTGACGTGACAGTCATGCACCTACCATAAATGTGTCCCAGGAAGCCCACAACCAGGAAGCCCACAACCAGGAAGCCCACAACCAGGAAGCCCACAACCATAAGGACCAACATCCTGAAAAACTGAATAAAAGAGTGAAAATGTAAAGCTAGTTTAGAGAGGAAGTAAACTGGACAATAACAGACAGGGAGCGTGTGTTAAGTGTTAGAATAAGTAAACCGCGAGTAGGAAAAACATGTGGGTTTCTGACTCGATCTACGTAAAACTGTTCGACTGATTTTTTGTATATCATTTTCGTCTCTTTATAATGTATCAATGCTCAGGAAATGTCTCTATAATATGAACCTGTGATGATAATAAAACAAAATTTATACTTGGGGTCCCTCATTAAATGCTACACTACATTGTTTACGCATGTTTAAGACTTTCACAATCTTCAAAATATGTGTCTCTAGACTTATCATTATAGACTCGTTTTATGACAGTGGAGTTATAAAGCTAAAAAGAGGGTGACGTGTTTGTTTATACTCTAGTCCTTTGTTAGACTCAAGAGCCAGTAGGTGCGGCCATCATTCAGCTCAGCCCATGTTGTGTTCACCTGCTATATGACGCCTATAATTATGTACACCGTTGTTATATGAACAGAGGAGGATGTTATGTCTCTACTCTTGTTATATATAAATAACCGAAACTCGCGTAATGATATTTTCAATAAGTCAGTGAAGGAACTTTAAGCTCAGTGTGGTGCCAACGTCTTCAGAGAGGCGCCTCACAATCCCTGAATATGTTAGAAGGTAAATTACCATCCAACTGACAGTTTCCAATAAACATATTTCATTAAGATTAATGTAAACATCACATGTATGCATAGTGCAGCCATATGATACGTGACACCAGCCTCAACACTCAGCCACTCACCACCGTTCTCACACGAGTATTTACCGCCTCGTGTACCGCCAACACACACACATAACAACACTGTGAGTGCACAACACACGAGCTGAGGTATATAAACAAGTCCTCTTGATGTCAGGAGATCCACTACCTATATTATACACATGCAAGTTAAGGTCAAATTAATCATTTATCTTATTTAACACGAAAAGATTCAGGGCCTAATTTAACAATGACGGTATTGTACAACTTACAAACTAATAGAGCTGTGGAGTCACCGTTGTTTCTACGACATATAGTCAGTCATTCAGAAGAGACTCCCTTTGGCACCCCACAAAATCGAGGTCAGGATCTAGCTGAATGAGGGTTATGGTCGGAAACTCTTGGGAGGTCGGAGACGTACTGTACACGTGTTGTTATTTCGTGGATTCTAACTTGGATAAACTGCTGGTCGACAGGCGGTGCTCACCCACCTTGTCACCACCTGTTGAGTCTGAAGGCTGGAGGACGTACACGGGGAGATGGTGGCAGCTGGTCAGGACACTAACAAGGAAAATAGAGCAAGAAATACGAGTGAGAGAGAGAGAGAGAGAGAGAGAGAGAGAGAGAGAGAGAGTAAAGCTATATAAACAAGAATGTATAATTTGCTTCAAGCATATCTTGGTTATGAAGAGAATTTTATCTGGCTCCTAAATGTTGCGGTGACTTTCCCTCTGAATTATGTACGGAGTTAAAATGTGTGAAGGAAAGTTGGCAGCGGCAGAGGTTCGCGTCCCGGGGAGACCGTGTGTACGTGGAGACCAACCGAGAATATATTATTAAGTAATTAGTGATCCCTCATATACGGGTTTTCATGGCTAAGTTAGGTTAGGGCTTCAGGGGTGGGAGGAAGAGGAAGAAAGATAAATGAAAAATTAAAGCTAATTATTGAGCCTTGAGTCAAAATCTTTCAGGATTGTAACTTTATCCTTTGAGTACGATGACTTAACCACCCTTGAGTCCACTGTCAAATTATTCAAGA
>NW_024735442.1:1874372-1896062 GCF_018991925.1 Homarus americanus | reverse complement strand
ACTGACTCTTCCCTCTAGTGTTCATTTCTCCTGCATGGTCGTGGACTTGGTGTGGTTCCTTCACCTGAAACAGAAAAGAGCGAAGGAACATTGACATTGATCTGATGGTCGACCTATGAGACGCTCTGGTAAGTCCTCATTTCGTGTACTGTGTCGCTCAGAGAGGAAATACTACCAATCTGATCTAGCAGTTCATATACCATTCAGTTTATGTTATGCCTATCTGAAGAGTTACTCATATAAACATGTCACTTGGACTTTTCGAGAAAACAAATATATTGATATTATCGCTTTCTCAGTTATTCTTAAAACACATTATATATATACACATATACTCGGATGTATATATGTATACTTATGTATCAAGTTTAGAATGTTTCTCCTACACAATAAATCAAGTACCTTCAGTCAGTAACAGAGTATTAACGAGTAGCTGACGTAGTTCACAGAATGTTCCGAAGTTTTGAGTCAGCGAGTATTGGCAGTGAGGGCCACAACAAGGACGCAAGGCTTGGCACTACCTGAGTTGAGTGCCATCTTACCTAGCCAGAGTACCTCAGGGTTTTGTGTGTTGTTATTGTGAGGTGAAGCAGTGATAGATGAGTCGCCATTCATCTGTCTGTAGTAGTAGTAGTAGTAGAAGGTAATTAGGAGGAGCGAATAACAACGCCCAGCCAGTGATAGTGTGCAGGCGACCTCATTAGATCTCTCTAAAGCCATTACTGAAACTAACAAACACTCAAATTTTTCTGTATTTTTGTGGTTAAATATCCATACGAACAGTTTCTATCTCTATTGATAAAAAATTTCTCCTTCCGTCCATTTTATTACACTTTAATTCATCTTTTTGTTTGGTATAAAGGAAAACGGCGAGAAGACGACAAGGAAACGATGTTAAAATAAGACAACAGACAAAAAATGAGACGATGTTAAGATCAAACCACAAAGACCACCCACAATATAATATACCACAGTGAGTCAGCAAAAATGTATAACAAAATAAACAGAGTATTGCTGAATATGTCAACACTCACCAACCTGAAAATACTTCCTTATCTGGCTTGGTGGCGCTTGAGCCATGTGTTGTGTGAACTAACATGTGTTGCCTCAGACAGATATTATTTACAGATACAACACGATAATGAGGTCGTCTTGGTACTCTGACATATAGTTACTGAGAGATAATGTGTTTTGTTATATTACAGACGTCAACATGAGCAGCTGTAGGCCAACATGTTGAGAACAATAATCGTTACTAGTCGATGATAGATACTGTGACAAGGATAGAGACTAATTACTAACGAATTGTATCAGTAAAAGTTGGCTGAACAAGTCAGCCAAGAATCTTGAATGTTTAAAGTGTAAAATGGATGCGACGGTGGAGTGGATACAGCGCCTCGGGGCACCTCCAGGTCACCCAGTTATGAATAGGCGCCCAACCCTACACTTGTACAGCGAGAGAAAGTTGCTCTCTAGTTTATAGTATCCACACTCTAGACCTCTACCTTCATAACTCTTATATATCTTTCAAGAGTTAATTACTATAGTAAACTCATCAGTATTAATTTCCATGGTCATCATTGTTAATTAAAACATTTCCTTGTGTTCGTACGTCTACGTTCCTCATGTAACGTCTATCGATAAATACGTTAACGTCCAGTATATCTGTTTTTATCTTTCTCAAAGCTATATGCTATCCTTTTCAGAAGCTTCCCCTTTCGTGATCAAAGCTTTACGTTGTCATGATCAAAAGTTTTACGAAATTTATGCTATCTTACCAAAATCAAATGATATCGTTTACGACGACTTACGGTATCATTCCTCAGCACATTATCTCATTGAAGGGTTAAGCTGCCACGCCTTAGAGCCTTATGGTATAGTGGTCTAAGGTGTCTGTCTGTGTGTGTGTGTTAAGCCAAAAATCTAATTATGAATCCTTATTCTCGTTGGTTCTATTTAACATTAAACATCGATTAAGTAATTTCCTCAGCCAGAGATGGAGGTGTAGCGACGTAGACCAAACACAAATAAATACCGGCAATACCACCAGAAGTGACCACTCGTTATACAGGTATATCCGTCTCACACACTCATCCTCCAATCACATATCAAAGTGAGAATGACGTCACTATGGTGTGTGTTGCCAAACTGAGAAATACCTTAGGTGATGCACAGAGGACATCAGGTTAGTGGTTTGTTTATACAGGAATACAAAGACGTCCTTCTTCTCTGAGTAGTACATGGCGTGAAGACAATCATACTCGATACATAACTGCTTGAAGTACTTACCTCTTTTAATTTACCATTTACAGATGATTCTCAGACCAGGTGGTGTGACGACTGTGTTTTATACGGAGGTGCCCCGTCAGGTGAGCAACACTCCACGGACAGGTACCATACACCTCCCTCCAACACTCCACGGACAGGTACCATACACCTCCCTCCAACACTCCACGGACAGGTACCATACACTCGACTCCATCTAAAAATCTTAACATTTTCACTCTGTCTTCTACTCATTGAAAGGCAAGTTCATCTTACCTTAATATTTCCATCATTATCTGTAACAATCACCAAAGACGATTTTATTTTTCAATTTTTTTTTCTATAAATTCTGGTGATTAATTGGACAAGAGTTACGCATGTAAGAGCCAGTGACACGGACAGGTACCATACACCTCCCTCCAACACTCCACGGACAGGTACCATACACCTCCCTCCAACACTCCACGGACAGGTACCATACACCTCCCTCCAACACTCCACGGACAGGTACCATACACCTCCCTCCAACACTCCACGGACAGGTACCATACACCTCCCTCCAACACTCTTACCTCGACTCCATCTAAAAATCTTAACATTTTCACTCTGTCTTCTACTCATTGAAAGGCAAGTTCATCTTACCTTAATATTTCCATCATTATCTGTAACAATCACCAAAGACGATTTTATTTTTCAATTTTTTTTTCTATAAATTCTGGTGATTAATTGGACAAGAGTTACGCATGTAAGAGCCAGTGAAGGATCTGGTGAATTATGACAACTTTTGGATGCAATATACAGTATATTTAACAGTGTCAAAATACGTATTAAATAAATCAACTTAAACATTAATCTGTATGTTCATGAATAAAAATATTTAACTCAGCTAAAAAATCTATGTAATAAATACAGCTTCATGTAACATTTTATGTGCTCCACTAGAGAGTATTTCCCCGAGAACACAAGAACATCTCCAACATGAACACAAGTTGAGCCGCCACGTAGCCAAGACCCAGGATGAAGAAGACTCCCTGTACGTGCTCCAGAGTGAGAGACACCCCCCCGCCACCGGCCACCTCACTCTCAGGAGTCGCTTTCACCTCTTCCTCCTCTCTCTTGTACTGTTCAGTGATGTACAAAATACGTTACTCCAACTATCTAACATAAACAATAAACACTAGTCTAATTCCTGGTTATAAATTAGTATTTTTTCCACAAACTTCAACCTAGAAGTACTACACAATAAAGGCTACAGTTTATCTACCCATATAAGTGTGATGATCAACTTCCTCAGATAAATTACTGAAGTTAAGGGTTACTGTATTATTCCTGGTCATCTGGAGTCTCTCCTTCAAGATGTTATCGCCTGACTTTCAAGTGTGATGTGATGTTGACCCAAGCCTGATGCTTTAACAAGAAAACTGTGAAATTTTTTAACAAATTTCTAACTCAGACGAAATATGATGTTACTTCCAATGAAATGTCTTGATGGGAAACTTCAGTATTTCAAGTGGTCATAACCTAACCTAATCTAACCTCAGGTCATTCTCATATTCTCTGATAGGTAAAGCCAGATTTTTGCTCACTCTCTTTGTGGAGTTAAAGTGAAGCAGAACATACTAAAGAAGAGACCTTATGAAGCCTAATGGAGAAGTAAATTGAGAGGGAAGCCGTGAGGTGATACAAGCTGGGGTAGAGGCAATAAGGCGTTACAGTAAGAAATACATAAGGAAAACTTGCTGTGGAGAGACTCTGTAACCGCCTGAAATAATATAGCAAACCAATTGTCTGGTCTATAAACAGTGAAAGTCGCATACACGTTGCTCTCATTACCCTCTTAGACAGTACGAGTGTCTGCTTGTGCCAGTAGCTCATGAGGCCGCTCTGTGAGATCCAACTGACGACGCGATCAAAGTTTTTCTTCAGAGGAGAATGACTCTGTAGACCAAGTGCGACGTTGAAGGGCAGGAAACACTCCTGTAGACCGTTGGACTTTCTAAAAAGCTTATCTATCGTGTTTAGAATTTACTCCGATACATCAATGATAAAAAAGTAATTTATGATAAACTAGTTATCACCTCAGGCCTAAGGTACGATGTGAAGCACTGAATAAAGCAGACTAAACCATACAACGAGTCATGTAAGTACACAATGAACAAGTTAATGGTATGGATACAAAAAAATACCTCATAAAATAAACTATTATGAACAACAGATGAATTCACTCAGACTTACAAGAACGAATGTGTTCGTACGTATGTGTGTGGATGTACTTGTATAAGACGTGGATACATAATTTTGTATTCTGTACAGTACACCAACCCACCTGCAGGATCCTGACCATAGGTACACCCTGCGGGGTGGTGATACGGGCGCTGAAGAAGGCCAGGTAGCGGCGAGAGGTGATCATCACGCCTTCACCCTTCAACACTCGCTTTTTGATGTCCTCGAATTCTCTGAGAGACTCGAACCTCCGAGACAGGTCCTGAGGAGGACACAAACTTTCAGTCGTGGAATAAGAAGATCTAATCTATTGAGTTTAACCATCAACCTCCTTATGTTTAGTGAAATGGTGATGTAACGTTTAGTATGTGATAAGTTATCAAGCTGTCCAAGGTCAACTTAACCCATACAGACCCAACAACAAGTTAAGAGAACATCCAGCTGAGAGGCCGAGAAACATAAGCTAGTATAGACTGTTAAGTTTCTCAAGAAATATAAAAAACGAGTAACATTTGTAAACTGTATAATGGCTAATGTGAAAAGCATGTCATAATAAATCTAAAATATCATAAAGGTTTTACAAGCAATATTAAACCTACCCTGAGATGGTCATTCTTGGACTGGGCCATATTGTTGCCGAAGAATGGTCCCAGACCATAGACGGTGAGCGAGGAATGGTATAGTTCCTTGATGGTGTTGATGCCGGGTGGTGTTCGGTCCACTGTGAGGAAGGCTGTGAGGTTGGAGCTGTAGCCTGTAGTGAGGATGATGATGTACAGCCACAGAAACACCACCAATACCTGCAGGCTGGAGGAGGTGGGCACCTGGAGCTGAGTAGACCTGAAGTGCATCCCCGCCGTGTACAGGCTGGTGTACGCCAGCGAGCTATTGGCCATCTTCTCTCCTCTGTGGGATGTTATCAAGAACCTAAGGTTATGTCTTTATCTGTTCATTCATTCAATCACAAGTCTCCCTGGAGGACTCCTCACCTCCTTCTTAAGACAAATATACCAAACTTACTTCCCATCCACCTCTACCCATTAATACACTTGTTCACACACACTTAAGTCTTCTCTCACACCCAGACTCCCTCAACACACACCTGAAAGAGGCAAGTTTGGTCAGACAGTAGAGGAGAGGACCAGTGAGAACGAGGCCCAGTAGTATGACGAGCCAGGTGGTGGCAGTGTACGGGAGGGCCAGTGACTGCCACCGAGGTATTTGTGCCTCACTCTGGATCAGGAAACACGTCGCCTGCAACAACATCACACGCTGTCGGTAATGTTTAATAACTCGTACTACTTTTTCTCAGGCGGTGGGAACTAAACTCAAATATGTCCATCCAGGTGGATACAATACACAAACAGAGATGGAATTATAAGTATTACCTGAGTTATACACAGTAGAATTACAGCACAATATTTATGGTTGTCACTACTTGTTTGGGGGTATTAATTTTGTACTGATTCTAATTAGCCAAGACATCTTCTTGTCCAAATAACACGTAATTGTCTACAACTAACAGAGGCGTCAATAAATTAAAGTGTGTCTAAGATGTTGCAGAGACATATGGTAAGGTGACGCACGTCTTGGTCATAGTAGGTGGTGTACTCCTGGTACTCCTTCCGGCCGCCCAGGGCTGTGATGAAGAGGTTGGCGATGCCTATATCCCCCTCACCTGTCCCCAGCAGCCCCACCAAACCGTTCCAGGTACCATTACTCGTCACCTCCCCCCACAGTTCACCTGAAAATACTCAATGTTATTTTGGTTTGTGTAAAGTCTTAATTGTGATGGAGAGAAAGAGGAAGAACGAAGGACTGAGGAAACGTCTGAGAAGGAGCCTAACGTTTGTCCCAGACGGGGCAGCTCCTGGTATTTCAACGTATGAAGGAAGGTCCAGCAGAAGATGGAACTACATTTTTTTTTAATGTGTGAATCAATAGCCAAATAAATCTGATATTAGACACAGTTCAAAGTATTTACAGTATATTGAATGGTCTTATAATAATTACTGGTGCAATCCCATGATTAATCTTTGTACATGGCTAAAATTTACAAACTTCAAAGATATTTTTTTATTGCAGTTACAAAACATTTTAGTATTTTATCTATAAAAATGTTGTCATTGATATTCACTGTTACAGAAGTAGAGTAAAAAGCTTGTTTATCTCCTACAGATGGTGGTGAATGGCGCCACCTACCCGGCGGAGGTTCCTTGAAGTTTATAGTAAAGTTGAAGGCCTGGGCGACGGCGGTGACCACGTCAATATCACTACCGTAGCGGCGGAGCACCGAGCCGTTCCTCCCCCGATGATATAAAATGTTAGGAGGTAACTCAAATGTGATCACCTGAAAAAGTGTTGGAGGAAATTATAAACCCGCCATGAGTTACCGATCAGATACGACTCTTGTCACTGCCATCATCTCTGAGTGCACCAGTGGTCATGAGTGTGGTAAATCCTGAAAAGAAAACGTAATATCTAACTCGCTCTGTATGTCACGAATATAAAGTTGTACACTGAATTTTATGGTCCGTTTGTTCAGACCCAGGAAGCCTTTTACTATGGAGCTGTAGTGTTACAGTATTTTGCCACCAATAATGTGTAGTAGTAGTAGTAATAGTAGTAATAGTCACCGCAACTTAGCTCTCGATGCTGCACACAGGAGGAACGAGAACGACAAGATAAGGGCATAGGGGAGAGAATTCAGAACGTTGATCAAGGCAGCTTCACTCCTCTAGTGTTCACAACCTCTGGTGGGATGGGACCAAGTGCAAGATGTTTCTACGCCAGACTCGCGGAGGTGCTATCCGAACAGAAGCAGCAGCCCAGAAGTTATGTTACAGCCTGGATGAGATGTCGACTGTCTTTCTCTCTCTTTCGGTCGGCTTTGCTCTGCCTCAGGGGAACGAGAGCTTCTGCCCCAACTCCGACAACCGCTGCAGATATTGACTATGAGGCTACTGTCAATGAATGCCGCATAGATCTGCGGCTCAACTAATTTAACACAGATAGGATAGCTACTTATGTATTAGGATATTTAATATTAAGGTAATTAAATGGTGGCGAAGGTGTGGCTATTGGGGGAGGCTGGAGGCCACGTTAAAAAAAAAAGTAGTAGTAGTAGTAGTAGTAGCAAAAAAATCATATAGCGAAGGAGTATTTTAAAACTTAGTAATTTGCTATAGATAAGTTTGGAGATCTGTCAGAAACAAATTTATGTAACCTGATAAAATAAAATAAATTGTAATATTGATGTTATCGAATGAACAGAATAATCGTGTACTAAATCAAAATATAATCAATGATAGAAACGAGTTGTTAGTCATAGAAGAAGGCTACAGTGTTCATCGATGACTCACATTAAGAACAGCTCCCTGCAGGTTGGTGATCTTGTCCGGGAAGAGGTTGACGGGGATGGTGGAGGATCTTGAGGTGGTCCACGTAAACACCCGGGCCATCTTCTCCCGCTGGTAGAGCTGGTTCATCACCACCACGTACTGCCCCGCGTCCCCTGACTGTCCCCACCACAACCACACCATGTTGGCAAACAAATAATAGTAGGAGACACAGGGAGAGATAATATTAAAGGCTTATATATAGATCAAAGAAGCGGGTGTGACTATAAACTACACGGCTCCCTCTTGGTGTGTACGAGACGGAGAAACAGTCCTCCCATAATTGTGCTACAATGATAAGTGATGGCCTCTCACACACTCTTCTAGATTAAGTGAACCACACCCACACTCAATAGAACCACACCCACGCTCACCTGAACCACACTCACAACTCACCCGAATCACGCCCACGATGTGATCAGTCTTCCTGCCCTTGTTAGTGAGGGTGAGGTCGTGCAGCTGTTCCCGGGATATGCCCGCCACCACGTACCTGGGGTGAGGGGGATAATAAGTGTGTCTAAAACTCCACTAGTTAATAAGATGAACTTTGAACCTCATATTTACTTGTACGGGATATAGGCTGCAAAACACCAGTTCATTATTAGGTCACAAGAGCAGCACTTTCATTGTGAGGATTACAGGACACTCCCACATATAAAAATTATTCTGTATTAAAAACATCAACAATTGTGTAACATACAGATGACGCTTTGTTGAATGATACACCCTGAGGAAGTCACTTAGGATTATCCGGCACTGTGTTGTGTTGACTAGTGAAGCCAACATCCCCAGCCAGTGTCTCACCTGCCGTCATAGTCCCAGGCGCCTGTCACTGGGTCGGTCAAGGTGTAGAGCGGCGCTGGGTCGCTCAGGAGCAGCAGGTAACCTCGACACTGCTGTGCCTTCAACACCGCCTTCTGCAGGTCCTGCACACCCACCACGTTCACCACCTGTTGTGTACATTAAAACACAATTGACCATCACTGTGTTTATTTTTGACAGTATTTGTATATTTCATCACCTGTGTGTGTGTGTGTGTGGCTAGACAAGTTTATTGACGACAAAAATATTCAAGTTCCACACATACAAACACATAATAGACTACAGTATGTTGTGTTGTGTTGCGTTGTGGCATAAGTGGTGTGAGCATAACCCGGACCTGTCTCAGGTTAGGGAGTCGCAGGATGCGGTCCATCACTGGTGACCTCCAGAAGCCTTGGTCGGCAGCCACCACCAGGACGCACTCCCTCAACTGCTCGATCACGATGGCGCTCAGCAGCACGGCCAGGGAGTCTTCGTCTCGTACAGGCAGTTTTATCATCCTACGGTATCGTCTTGATGATGGAGATGTGTGAGTGATAAGTGGCGGAGATATAGAGAAGGGTTTAGTGGACGCTTTACCTGTGTACCTTCTAGTAGCAAGTTGGTACACTGAAGGTGGATGAATGTGAAGGTTAAACGGCATCTCAGTGAAGGGAAGATGATGCGAATTTTTAGACAGACATTCCAGTTTATCCTCGACGTTAGCAGTGGTGGGTTGAGGGAAGGAGGCAGTGTACAGAGTGGGGGTCTTTAAAGAACTGCAGGCTGCCACCATGAACATCAGTTGAAGAAGTATTCCATTCATGGTACTAAACCAAACATGAAAAATTAGAAGAAAAGTAATACAAAAATATTAGTAGTATGTCAAGGCCATAGAGGATCTTTGGTGGTAGACTGTTATACCAATCGATTCTGAGGTGCTAAAGGAAAATTGTCCATTTAAATATAAATTTAATTACAATATTATCACACACACACACACACATCTACATCCTTGACCACCGAAGGGTCAAGACGTACCTGGCGCTCCTCTCCGAGCAGCCAGGTCAACTGTTAAGTTGGCCCATACCAACCCCCTCCCCTGAACCACTTCTCCCCACCGGAGTATCAACAGGTTCTCGCCAGAAGTTACAATTTCATTTGGGAAAGGAATGGAACCAGTGTTAAACAGAGGTGAACATTGGTGAACAGTGCTTGAGTCAGTGAGAACAACTCAACAGTAAAAGTCGTATTCAAGTTAACCTTCACACAGTGAGGTCCCAGGTACCCAGTGATAACGGCCCGTGAGACCCAACAACCGGCGATGTGTTAATCTGTCTACGATAGGAAGGCCTGGGGCCACACCTCACTCATATAACACCATCTGTGAGGGAATTACTACACCACGTCAAGTCCCTCATAACACCATCTGTGAGGGAATTACTACACCACGTGATGCCCCTCATAACACCATCTGTGAGGGAGTTACTACACCACGTCAAGTCCCTCATAACACCATCTGTGAGGGAATTACTACACCACGTCAGTCTCCTCATAACACCATCTGTGAGGGAATTACTACACCACGTGAGGTCCCTCATAACACCATCTGTGAGGGAATTACTACACCACGTCAGGTCCCTCATAACACCATCTGTGAGGGAATTCGTACACCACGTGATGCCCCTCATAACACCATCTGTGAGGGAGTTACTACACCACGTGAGGCCCCTCGTAACACCATCTATGAGGGAACTACTACACCACGTGAGGCCCCTCATAACACCATCTGTGAGGGAATTACTACACGTGAGGCCCCTCATAACACCATCTGTGAGGGAATTACTACACCACATCAGGTCCCTCCTAACACCATCTGGGAGAGAGTTACTACACTACGTGTTTGCTGTTCAACACCTACATTAATCTGAATGTTCACTGTATGTTCCTTTACCTTTCTCTAATGAAGGCTTTTGTTAAACCACCAATGTATGTAATAAGTCATTTATGTCCAATGTATATTTTCAGCCTTCGGGCTGCAGAACTTTTTGAATAAACCGTTAATTATTATTATTATTATTATTATTACACACACACACACACACACACACACACAAGTAAATTCAACAAATTAACCAGGAGAATATCACCATTCGTTGACCCCGAACATCAGGTGGAACACATAACAGCTCTGCCAACGAGTTGTCAGAAGTGGTATAGGGAGGCGAGAGGTCGACCCGAGTAGTGAAGCTCCCGCTCCCCGAGCAGCATACCCAAGGGCTGAGGTTAGTAGACTGAAGTCGCCTCTGAACTACTATACGGAAAACTCTGGTCTGCTGGACACCGCAAGTCCCCACGACTGGACAGGTCAGGTCTTACATATAGTCCCCCTGGAAGACAAGGACTGATGAACACTGATGTGGACGCCTCTCACACCTGGCCCTTGACGTGGGTAGAGTCCTCCTAAACAACGTATTAAAATAGCCATAATATTCCGGCAAAATCATAAAGTAATAAACCTAGTATTAAATATTAAGTACTAACAACACCTGACATATTGGCCATTAAATTAATATAGAAATATAATAATCAACAATCACCATTGCAGAAATGAATCACTGAAGAATATAACAGACAAATCAATATAAGTGGAGGTTCTCTTACCGATGCTGAGGGAAGGTGACCAACCCACTCACCTTCCAACGTGTACATCACCTCTGTTCAGGGTTCATAACACCTCGAACACTTTGAATGAATCACCGAGATCTCAACATTCTTGGCTCTGTACGAAGTTCATTAACTCTCTAAATGAAACGAATCCCGGTGAATGAGTAACTCAACACTTTGAATAGCCCGAAGCAAATTACCTAAACCACACCATCACCAGTTTCCCTCACATAGAAATTAAAAGGTGAAGCAAACTACATTGTACATTATGAAAATAGATTAAGCAGTAATTTTTAGTGTGACATTATTTCACAACACTTGGAAGTTTGGTGTGTCATTAGCTCACAACACTTGAAGGATTGGTGTCATGTACTGATGGATACAGAATCTCTCAAAGAAGAGCACTTTCAGAACCAGTTGTCAGTAAGATGATTATTGATGAAGAAAAAAGATAAACATTAAGAAAATCCTTCCTCTGGCACAACAGAATAAACACACACACACACACACACACACACACACTAACTTACCCCTGCATGAGTTTACAACACTAGAAATAGTTATTGTATCGTCATTTCACCACACAAGAAAGATTCCCTGTGTCATCAACTCATAACACTGTGTTGTAATGTCACATCTTGTAGAGCGCTGGTTGTGATACGCGCACACCTGTGGTTCTGTACTCACCTGCAGTCGTGTACAAATCTGTCGTCGTGTATACACCTGTGGTTCTGTACACGCTGGTGATCATGTGCACACCTGTGGTTCTGCACACACCTGTGGTCATGCACACACCTGATACATCATCGTAGAGGCTAAGGAACAGTTCACCAGATGTGTTACTGTATCAGAGATTAAAACATGAAGTTCTGTTGCTTACGATGTAAACTCCAGAAACTTCGTTGTGTTCATTATAATATAGTAAATATTGCCTGTATTTATTGGGGAAATAATTTCTATATACCGACATTGCTAAATTCCTTTAGCAACATATTATACTTGACCTTATCAGACAGACAACAGACGATGAATATATATCATAACTATGAGTGACGTCAGAGACAAACGGGACATTGCTGGACACTGTATCACTCACAGTTAATATTGTGGGGCTGTAGAGTACAAAGTTAACTTAGTCTTGGTGACATATTTGGTAATATATAAACTAACCTGCAGTATAGGGGGTCAGTGTACAGCAGTGTTGTTCTTATGTCAGTACTTGTCCGTCTTAGTGTCTGTCTTTATATCAACACACGGAGGGGGGGGGGGCAGGCTGGCCAATGTTCATTGGTCAGTGGCCGAGGATGGACCAATGACAGTGGCCCTCACCGGTCTAGGGGCGTGGCTGGATAAATGGACCGATGCTTCTACTGGATAGTGGGCGTAGCTGGATCAGTGGGCGGGTCTGACCTTGACAAATGGTCTTGACTGGATCAATGGACAGGATCATTGGTGGGCGTGGCTGGACCGTTAGACAGAGACAAGATCGTAAATAAACATGACTGGAACTGTCTGTGTGTCTGTCTGTCACCAGACACCGCTGTGAATGATTGAACCACAATAACAACTCTCACATTGTTCAAACACCTGCCAGGAATTATTAAATAAGACCATCACTTATTAGTGGAGGTGGCTGGCCTGCCTGATCCTCCCGTCTGAGGTTAACTTTACCAGTGTGATAGTGTGGCTGTACCAGTGAGTGTGGCTGTACCAGTGTGATAGTGTGACTGTACCAGTGTGTGTGGCTGTACCAGTGAGTGTGGCTGTACCAGTGAGTGTGGCTGTACCAGTGTGATAGTGTGGCTGTACCAGTGAGTGTGGCTGTACCAGTGTGATAGTGTGACTGTACCAGTGTGTGTGGCTGTACCAGTGAGTGTGGCTGTACCAGTGAGTGTGGCTGTACCAGTGTGATGGTGTGGCTGTACCAGTGTGATAGTGTGCTGTACCAGTGAGTGTGTGGTTGTACCAGTGAGTGTGGTTGTACCAGTGAGTGTGGTTGTGCCAGTGGTGTGGTTGTACCAGTGGTGTGGTTGTACCAGTGAGTGTGGTTGTGCCAGTGAGTGTGGTTGTGCCAGTGAGGTGTGGTTGTGCCAGTGAGGTGTGGTTGTGCCAGTGGTGTGGTTGTACCAGTGAGTGTGGTTGTACCAGTGGGTGTGGTTGTACCAGTGGGTGTGGTTGTACCGGTGGTGTGGTTGTACCAGTGGGTGTGGTTGTGCAGTGGGTGTGGTTGTACCAGTGAGTGTGGTTGTACCAGTGGTGTGGTTGCACCAGTGGGTGTGGGTTGTACCAGTGGGTGTGGTTGTGCCAGTGGTGTGGTTGTACCAGTGAGTGTGGATGTGCCAGTGAGTGTGGTTGTACCAGTGAGTGTGGTTGTACCAGTGGGTGTGGTTGTACCAGTGGGTGTGGTTGTACCAGTGAGTGTGGTTGTACCAGTGGGTGTGGTTGTACCAGTGGGTGTGGTTGTACCAGTGAGTGTGGTTGTACCAGTGAGTGTGGTTGTACCAGTGGGTGTGGTTGTACCAGTGGGTGTGGTTGTACCAGTGAGTGTGGTTGTACCAGTGGGTGTGGTACTGTGGTTGTACCTAATCATTCCACTGTTGATTGACTTTTTTTTTACGGGGATTAGCCCACCCAGGCACAGGTCACTGATCCACATCGGGGCCTGGGGGCGAAAATATAATAATAATAACAATAAATGTAATAAAAATCAAAATAATAATAATAATAATAATAATAAAAATCAAAATAATAATAATAATAATAATAATAATAATAATAATAATAATAATAATAATAATAATAATAATAATAATAATTATTATTATTATTATCATTACCGGTATTCATAGTAAATGAAATTTATAATAAAATAAAAACAAAGTTGAAAATAATAATAATAATAATAATAATAATAATAATAATAATAATAATAAAAATAAAGAACCATAAAGAAATGCAAAAAAAAAAGATCATAAGTGACAAACACTACAGTATATGTATGTTGTGTTGTCAAAGTTAAGAGAAACAATTGATACCCTACAATTGTGTGTAAATGAGGCAGAAAGTCAGATCAGCAACCTGGGACTTGGTCACAATTTTCGTGATGCCATATGGCAGCAGGGTCTACCATTAGACAACACATTATGCTTCCAATATCTTCCCAGGCGGTAGTACCTCCCTGTTTGGTAGCTGCCTACTACCTACTACCTATTCCTTGTTGACCAAGAACAATATATTACTACAAGTTGATATAATACAATGACGGATGTTCCACGTCCTTAGGATCTGAGCACCTGTAGTTCACCTAAAGCTACAGGGAAGGTGTGAGAAGGTGCACCTGTAGTTCACCTAAAGCTACAGGGAAGGCGTGAGAAGGTGCACCTGTAGTTCACCTAAAGCTACAGGGAAGGTGTGAGAAGGTGCACCTGTAGTTCACCTAAAGCTACAGGGAAGGTGTGAGAAGGTGCACCTGTAGTTCACCTAAAGCTACAGGGAAGGTGTGAGAAGGTGCACCTGTAGTTCACCTAAAGCTACAGGGAAGGTGTGAGAAGGTGCACCTGTAGTTCACCTAAAGTTACAGGAAAGGTGGAGGAAGGTGCACCTGTAGTTCACCTAAAGCTACAGGGAAGGTGTGAGAAGGTGCACCTGTAGTTCACCTAAAGCTACAGGGAAGGTGTGAGAAGGTGCACCTGTAGTTCACCTAAAGCTACAGGGAAGGTGTGAGAAGGTGCACCTGTAGTTCACCTAAAGCTACAGGGAAGGTGTGAGAAGGTGCACCTGTAGTTCACCTAAAGCTACAGGGAAGGTGTGAGAAGGTGCACCTGTAGTTCACCTAAAGCTACAGGGAAGGTGTGAGGTGCCTGTAGTTCACCTAAAGCTACAGGGAAGGTGTGAGAAGGTGCACCTGTAGTTCACCCCCTAAAGCTACAGGGAAGGTGTGAGAAGGTGCACGTAGTTCACCTAAAGCTACAGGGAAGGTGGTGTGAGAAGGTGCACCTGTAGTTCACCTAAAGTTACAGGAAGGTGGAGAAGGTGCACCTGTAGTTCACCCAAAGCTACAAGGGAAGGTGTGAGAAGGTGCACCTGTGTTCACCCTAAAGCTACAGGAAGGTGTGAGAAGGTGCACCTGTAGTTACCTAAGTTACAGGGAAGGTGGAGGAAGGTGCACCTGTAGTTCACCCAAAGTTACAGGAAGGTGGAGAAAGGTGCTAGTACACCTCAAGTTACAAGGAAGGGAGGAAGATGCCTGCAGTTCACCCTCAAGTTACAGGGAAGGTGTGGGAAGGTGCCTGTAGTTCACCTCAAGTTACAGGGAAGGTGTGGGAAGAAGCACCTGGAGTTCACCTAAAGTTACAGGAGGTGTGGGAAGGTGCCTGTAGTTCACCTAAAGTTACAAGGAAGTGGAGGAAGGTGCTGTAGTTCACCTCAAGTAGCAGGGAAAGGTGTGGGATGGTGCCTGTAGTTCACCTGAAGTTACAGGGAAGGTGGAGGAAGGTGCACTGTAGTTCACCTCAAGTTACAGGGAAGGTGTGGGAAAGGTGCACCTGTAGTTCTTAAAGATTACAGGAAGGTGGAGGAAGGTGCACCTGTAGTTCACCTAAAGTTACAGGGAAAGGTGGGAAGAAGCACCTGTAGTTCACCTAAAGTTACAGGGAAGGTATGCAAGGTGCTGTAGTTCACCTAAAGTTACAGGGAGCTGGAGGAAGGTGCACCTGTAGTTCACCCCTAAGTTACAGGAAAAGTGTGGGAGGGCAGAGAAGGTGCCTGTAATTCACCTAAAGTTACAGGAAGGTGAAGGAAGGTGCACCTGTAGACACCTAAAGTTACAGGGAGGTGGAAGAGGTGCACCTGTAGTTCACCAAAAGTTACAGGGAAGGTGGAGGAGGTGCACCTGTAGTTCTCCCTAAAGCTACAGGAAGGTGTGGACAGGTCGGAAGGTGCACCTGTAGTTCCACCTAAAGTTACAGAAGTGTGGGAAGGCAGAGGAAGGTGCACCTGTAGTTCACCCTAAAGTTGAGGAAGGTGTGGGAAGGTGCACCTGTAGTTCACCTAAAGTTACAGGGAAGTGTGGGAAGGCAGAGGAAGGTGCCTGTAGTTCACCTAAGTTACAGGGAAGGTGTGGGAAGGTGCACCTGTAGTTCACCTAAAAGTTACAGGGAAGGTGTGGGAAGGTGCACCTGTAGTTCACTTAAAGTTACAGGGAAGGTGTGGGAAGGTGCACCTGTAGTTCACCTAAAGTTACAGGGAAGGTGGAGGAAGATGCTGGTTCACCTAAAGTTACAGGGAAGGTGTGGGAAGGTGGACTGTAATTCACCTAAAGTTACAGGGAAGATGGAGGAAGGTGCGCCTGTAGTTCACCTAAAGTTACAGGGAAGGTGTGGTGCATCTATAGTTCACCTAAAGTTACAGGGAGGTGGAGGAAGGTGCGCCTGTAGTTCAAAGTAACAGGGAAGGTGGAGGAAGGTGCGCCTGTAGTTCACCTAAAAGTTACAGGAGGTGGAGGAAGGTGCGCCTGTAGTTCAAAAGTTACAGGGCAGGTGGAGGAAGGTGCACCTGTAGTTCACCCAAAGTTACAGGAAGATGGAGGGTGCTGGTAGTTCACCTAAAGTTACAGGAAAGGTGGAGGAAGGTGCACCTGTAGTTCACCTAAAGTTACAGGAAGGTGGAGGAAGGTGCCTGTAGTTCACCTAAAGTTATAGGGAAGGTGGAGAGACCTGTAGTTCTAAAGTTACAGGAAGATGGAGGAAGGTGCGCCTGTAGTTCACCTAAAGTTACAGGAAGGTGGAGGAAGGTGCACTTGTAGTTCACCCTAAGTTACAGGGAGGTGGAGAAGGTGCACCTCTAGTTCACCTAAAGTTACAGAGAAAGGTGGAGGAAGGTGCCTGAAGTTCCCACCTAAAGTTATAGGGAAGGTGGAGGAAGGTGCACCTGCAGTTCACCTAAGAAGTTATGGGAAGGTGGAGGAAGGTGCACCTTAGTTCACCTAAAGATAGACAGAGAAGGTGGAGGAAAGTGCACCTGTAGTTCACCTAAAGTTACAGGAAGGTGTGGAAGGTGCACCTGTGAACCACCTAAAGTTATAGGGAAGGTGGAGGTGACTGTAGTTACTAAAGTTAGGGAAGGTGGAGGAAGGTGCACTTGTAGTTCACCTAAAGTTACGGGAAGGTGTGGGAAGGTGCACCTGTAGTTCACGTAAAGTTACAGGGAAGGTGTGGGAAGGTGCCTGTAGTTCACCTAAAGTTACAGGGAAGGTGTGGGAAGGTGCACCTGTAGTTCACCTAAAGTTACAGGAAGGTGTGGGAAGGTGCACCTGTAGTTCACCCTAAAGTTACAGGAGGTGGAGGAAGGTGCACCTGTAGTCCCTAAAGTTACAGGAAGGTGGAGGAAGGTGCGCCTGTGGTTCAAAGTTACAGGGAAGATGGAGGAGGTCGCCTGTAGTTCACCCTAAAGTTACAGAAAGGTGGAGGAAGGTGCACCTGTAGTTCACCTAAAGTTACAGGAAGGTGTGGGAAGGTGCACCTGCAGTTCACCTAAAGTTATAGGGAAGGTGGAGGAGAGTGCACCTGGTTCACCTAAAGTTATAGGGAAGGTGGAGGAAGGTGCACCTGTAGTTCACCTAAAGTTACAGGGAAGGTGGAAGGTGCGCCTGTAGTTCAAAGTTACAGGAAGGTGGAGGAAGGTGCGCCTGTAGTTCACCCAAAGTTACAGGAAGATGGAGGAAGGTGCGCCTGTGGTTCACCCAAAGTTACAGGAAGATGGAGGAAGGTGCACCTGTAGTTCACCCAAAGTTACAGGAAGATGGAGAAGGTGCACCTGTAGTTCACCCAAAGTTTCAAGATGGAGGAAGGTGCGCCTGTAGTTCACCTAAAGTTACAGAAGGTGGAGGAAGGTGCACCTGTAGTTCCCTAAAGTTACAGAGAAAGGTGGAGGGAAAGACCTGTAGTTCACCTAAAGTTACAGGAAGGTGTGGAAGGTCACCTGTAGTTCACCTAAAGTTATAAGGGAGGTGGAGGAAGGTACACCTGTAGTTCACCTAAAGTTACAGAAAAGGTGCACTGGGGTGGTTTAACTCTCTTAACCTAATACATCAGGTTCTCATTTTATTCAAAAATGTCAAGAAAATTCTAATTTCAGTCTTCCTCGCTAAACGACCCCAAATTGTACGGAACGACAGCCCGCATGAAACGACCACCACGTCATGAGCAGCTACCATGATGGAACTAAAGGTCGTAGTTGTAATGGTAGTGGTGGTTATAATGTTGGTCGTAGTTACAATGATGGTCGTGCTATAAAGATGGTCGTGGTTATAATGATAGTCGTGGTTATAGTGAAGGTCGAGGTTATAATGATGGTCGTGGTTACGTGGTTATGATGATGGTTGCGGTTACGATGATGGTCGTTGCTATTGAACGAACACTACCACATGTTACCAGACTACCCCTCACACGTTGAGCATACAATCATTGAACAAATACCAAGAACACCTGTCTGTAGATACTGCCACTTACAGCTTCTACTATGAAATACAGGACTACATAACATCAGCTACACACACACACACACACACACACACACACACACACACACACACACACACACACAAAGTATCAGGAATTCATCGATACCCCAGTACTGATAGTTTTTGAGTGACTGTTACCCCTTTTGTCATATTGTCACAGTGCACAATGACTTATCCTAATATGTCCCTTCTCCCCAAGGTCTTATTGTGCCTTCATGTTTCAATCAAGTCATGTTTATGTGTTAATTTAATTTTTTTCTGCTTGTTGATAATGTTTCTCTCTCCAGTCCTCCCTACCTGGAGTATCTTGCGTGTTATTGTGTTGTGTCGTGAGGTCTGACGTCACTCCTCCAGTACCTCTACCTGGATATCTAGCGTGTTATTGTGTTGTGTCTCTCGTGAACGTCACTCCTCAGTACCTCCTACCTGGAGTATCTAGCGTGTTATTGTGTTGTGTCGTGAGGTCTGCGTCACTCCTCAGTACCTCCCTACCTGGAGTATCTAGCGTGTTATTGTGTTTGTGTCAGTCTGACGTCACTCCTCCAGTACCTCCCTACGGAGTATCTAGCGTGTTATTGTGTTGTGTCGTGAGTCTGACGTCACTCCTCCAGTACCTCCCTACCTGGAGTATCTAGCGTGTTATTGTGTTGTGTCGTGAGTCTGACGTCCTCCTCCAGTACCTCCCTACCTGGAGTATCTAGCGTGTTATTGTGTTTTGTCGTAAAGTGCAGGCTCACTCTCAGTACCTCCCACCTGGAAGTGCTCTTATTTTGTGTCGTGAGGTCTGACGTCACTCCTCAGTACCTCCTGAGTATGCGTGTTATTGTGTGTGTGTCGTGAGGTCTCACGTCACTCCTCCAGTACCTCCCTACCTGGGTATCTAGCGTGTTATTTGTGTGTCGTCAGGTCTGACGTCATTTGTGGATTTTCAGATCATCAGATACGATTTTTATCACACCCTCGTGTAACGAGGATGGCCGACCCTAGGGCCATCTAGGCGTAATTTGTTTAAGGTGTAAAGCTGTCGCCAACACAGCAACCACAGCCTGAGTTAACGAGTTTCATGACCCAGTGTCAAGAATAATTTGAAAGGACCGGACAACTCCCAACTGCACTGGCTAACCATTACCGGAACACGATCCGCATTACTGCTGGGTAGACAGAGGCAGGCCAAACAAACTGCCCCTAGTTTCACCCTGCTCGGGGATCAAACCTGGTCCTCTCGCTTACGAGGCGAGCATGCTGACCATTACACCACATGTTAACACAAACACGCACACACACACACACACACACACACACACTCTAACACAAAAAGGAGAAATTTCAATGAACTTATAAATGTCACGAATCAGAAATTTACAAAATGTTCTCTGTCTGTTTTTATCTTACTGGAGCAAGTTCCTCGAGTTGTGATAAAAGTCTCTTTGTCTCCTTACATTATTACTGAACGTCGGTAAGTGCTTATGCCATTACACACAGTACACACACAGGTACATACACAGGCTGGTACATAGATAGTACATACACAGGTTACAGGTACACAGAGCTAGTATATGAACAGGTTATACACAGGTAAACACACAGGCACACAGGTAAACACACAGTACATACACAGGTAAATACACAATTACAGGTATAAACATACGCACACAGATACACACACAGGTACAGACACAGGTACACACAGGTAAACACACATGTATACCTGGTTTAATGTAAATAATATACTTCTGCATATATGACAATACTAATATCTATAATGCTAATTCCTATAGTTATGACGATGCAGTAATTATTAACACAAATAAGATATTGTATATAAAAGTGAGCAGCCTGACCATTCATATATTAACGAATATTAACTATTTACCTTAATTCCCACACACTGTTTTATACATGTGTTATGTGTTTTTCAATGTGTAATTATTAATTTTTCACATATGGCGCATAAGATCACACTAACTCTTGCTGCAGTGTTCACTTTGAGTCATTTAACCTAACCTAACATAACCTAACATGTTTCTATGAGTCTCTAGGTGTAAATGAGATCTTATAAAATACCAAAATAATTGTATGTTATTCGTGAATATCAATTGCACCAAACTTTTCTTCTCAGGTAAGAAAATTGACTAATATTGTAAATCATGTAAATTAATATCACCTGTGTGTAAAAACCTCATTAACTCACCTGATAGAGAGGCCTCACCACCTGTGGGTTTATCTTGGTATATTATTTACTATATAATTATAACGTTTAAAAGAAAACAACTAAAACATTATATAAGGGTGTATAGTACTGTACGCCACCAACCTGTGTAGGTGTTCCGTACAATAATGCTCAGGCAGACACACACACACACACACACACACACACACACACACACACACACTTATCAAACAAACACACACATATGTGGATATAATTACATCTTCACTTGCGTGTTCACTAGAGTTTGGCTAAATCCTTGATCATGAAATTAACCCTAACCCTAACAGACTTAACCACACTGTAGGCAGGAGAAGGTCAAGGCGACTTTTATCATTAGTTTACAAACTCGTCCTGGGAGAGAAAAAAGTGTACAAACATTTAATTTCTGATCCATGACTTTTCGACTTAAAAGGATGAATTGCATTTTTCCTGTGTGTGAGTGTGTGTGTGTGATCCTTTGTGTGTACGTTATAAGTAGAGTATCCAAATATGTACATTTGAATCTGTGAGTGTATATTGTATCTCTATTATGGCTGTATGAGTTTGCGTATACTGTATATGTATACATAATAGTAATGACAATGAGATAAATATAAAAGATACTA
>NW_024735442.1:1815872-1874272 GCF_018991925.1 Homarus americanus | reverse complement strand
GTTCGGATAGCACCTCCGCAAGTGTGGTAGAAGCATCTTGCATGGTCCCATCCACCAGAGGTTGTGAACACCAGAGGTGAAGCTGCCTTGATCAACGTTGTACTACTACCACTACTACCTACTACTAATAATAATAATAATAATAATAATAATAATAATAATAATAATAATAATAATAATAATAATAATAATAAAAATAATAATAATAATAATAATAATAATAATAATAATAATAATAATAATAATAATAATAATAAATAATAATAATCTAGCCTCACAGCCCACAAGGACTCCACACTACTTGCCACACCCTGAGGAGTGAGGACCTACCACACCACGAGGAGTGAGGACCTGCCACAACCCAGGTGTGATGACCTACCACACCCCCGGTGAGGACCTGCCACACCCCGAGGGTGAGGACCTGCCACACCCAGGGAGGACTCACACCCGAGGTGAAGACCTGCCACACCCGAGGTGGGGACCTGCCACCCGAGGTGAGACCTGCCACACCCCGAGGTGGGGACCTGCCACCCCCGAGGTGAAGACCACCACACCCCGAGGTGGACCTGCCACACCCGAGGCAGACCTGCCACACCCCGGGTGGACCTGCCACACCCCGAGGTGAGGACCTGCCACACCCCGGAGTGAGGGACCTGCCACACCCCGGTGAGGACCTGCCACACCCGAGGTGAGACATGCCACACCCCGATGAGAAAGGACCTGCCACCCCGAGGTGATGACCTACCACCCGGAGTGAGCATGCTACACCCCGATGGGAAAGGACCTGCCACACCCCGAGGAGTGATGACCCACGGAGTGAGGATGCCACCACACACCCGGAGTGATGACCACCACACAGGGTGATGACCTACCACACCCGAGGTAATGACCTGCACACCCCGGGTAGGGACCTACCACACCCGGGGTGGGGACCCACACACCCCGAGGGTGAGGACATGCCACACCCGATGAAAGGACCTGCCACACCCCGAGGTGATGACCTACCACACCCCGGGGGTGAAGACATGCCACACCCCCGATGAGAAAGGACCTGCCACACCCCGAGGTGAGGACCTGCCACACCCCGAGTGAGGACCTGCCACACCCCCCGGGGTGAGGACCTGCCACACCCCGAGGCAGGACCTGCCACACCCTGATGAGAGAGGACCTGCCACCCGAGGTGACCTACACACCCCGAGGAGTGAGGACCTGCCACACCCCGAGGAGCGAGGACCTGCCACACCCCGAGGAGTGAGGACCTGCTACACCCCGAGGAGTGATGACCTACCACACACCAGCCACAGGGAGGACTGAAGGACACCTGAACAGCCCCAAAAAATTTCCTTCAACAAATACAAAACCAAATAAACCCTCACACATAATCTGTTTGTTTACATTGTGTGGTGTTTTACATTGTGTTTGTTTGCATTGTATGTTTGTTTACATTGTGTTTGTTTACATTGTGTGTTTGTTTGTATTGTGTTTGTTTACATTTACATTAAATTTTCTTAGCCGCGTAGTCTAGCTCTATGTGTTATGGTGTCTGAGTCGTGAGAGTCGCGTCTAAGACCATCTACATGGTTGACCCGCCCATGAAGATGATGGTCTGTACTGTAATGAGTGATTGTCAGACCAAACCTTACAGCCCAGAATTATGTCACATATAACAGCAAGTACACCACAGACCTCGTGGTACCACCACATCCGATTTGACACACCTCAGGTCGACCCAAGGGACTTGACCTGGCCCGCTAATGACGTGAGCCGGTGACCTACAACCGCACCTAGCCAAGACACCTGGCCAGGACCACACCTGCACACTTATCCAGATCAAAACCAGTTTAGTGTTGGTATTGGGGTCAGAAGCCGGCTGGGCCGACCCCATATAAAAGGCCTACAGTCCCGTCCACGGGGATTCCATATTCGGCATTCGATATTCCATTACCATTCTGATCGTCATTCTGATCCTGTTGAACATTCTGAGGAGTACTCTGGAGATTCTCAGAGTCAAGCTCACCCTCTCCCCAGGTCGGGAAGGGACTTCCCGACCAGACCTAACTAGCAAGCCTCTCATAGGAGGCAGCCCAGCCAGCACTCACTGGGCCTACGTCAGGGTACGTGAGTCTTGTCAGAACGTCTAGGGTGAGTTACCTACTGTGGGAAGTGTATTCATTCAGGTGTGTCGAGAGTCAGTGTCAAGTAACGTAAAGCATGATGTGTTAGTACCCCGATATAATAGTGATATTAATGTCCATGTCATTGGGTGAAGTAATAAATAGTTGTATTAAGAGGTGTTTAACAAGTTGTCCCTTTAAGAAGTGATATGTGTATAACATACGGGATAAGATAAGCGTAGTGACGCTGTGCAAATAACATCCAGGCCACGCTACCAAGTTTCCTATCTTTACATTCCTATACTCTATACTCTCTCCTATATATATATATCTTCCTCTTCTCTGTTTATTCTGTCTCATTACAGTACACTAGTGAGGTGCCTAGTCCTCACCACGGAAATCTCCACCAATAACGAATCGTTTTTGTTTTGTTTAAGCCCCGAGTGCTTCATGCAAACCGACCATGGGGCTACCACAGCATCGTGTACAGGGAAGTCCAGCCCAGGTCGGCATACTGACTGAGGCGCTCGGCCGAAATGAATCAACCAAAACCACCTTGAATTTTTTATTTTTTATTTTTATTGTATTTCAGTAAATAAAACGTACGATTTTTATTATGTAGATTCGTTTGATAGAGGAACTATATAGTAGTACCTTACGATGGTGTAGAAAACATGTAAAATGGTACTTCAAAAAATAAATAATGTTATCCAGTGCAACACTCACCAGCCCTAATGTGATGTAGATGTGTGTGGCTATGGGGAGGAGGGTGTTGTCGACTGGTATTCCACCGCGAGGTATACACTGGAACTGAAACTGTCTTGGCAACATACTTCTGCCTCCAAGCATGTTGATTGGCTTTTAAAACCCTCAAAACTGAGTGACAACATCCTGGTCTCCTTATTGACTGTGCTACGAGGTGCCTTTGTTATTGTTGGGCAGCACCATGAGACCCAGGCTATGCATAAGGCTGAAATTCCTATATATTTCAAGTCAAATTCACCTATATATATGAAGAATAAACGTTTCTAACCTCACTGATCTTAACACTCATCAAGGTGTAGCAACTTGGTTCCGTCATTATCCAGCCGAGCGCCTCCTGGACTACATCAACTTCATCACGGTGGGAGTGTGGATGGACCAACCTGGCCTTGATTGAGGGTCTCTTACATGAACCTGGAAAATATAATATATCTAATATAATAAGTTGCATATCGTCAGTCTTGTGAGTTACTCATATGGGAGGAATATGACATCCATTATGAGTGGTGAGGACGAGCGCTTCCTCCTCTTTGTTTACCTTTATCAACACACACACACACACACAACAAAATCCAGAGTTAAGCTTTCTGGCCCATCGAGCAATGACTCAATTTTGTATTTACTGAAACATAATTATGTGTAAGATATTTCCTCTCTCTTATCATTTTCGTATTTCAATTCTTCTTTTTCTTCATTCGGAAAATTTCATATATTCTGATGTACAATTTGCTCATCTCTGACTGAGCACTTTCCTTGACACAGTTTCTCACATTCTTTTGGGCTTCATATAAGTCAGAATCTATCATCATATCTAATACATTCCGCTATAATTACTTCAACAATCACGTCACTGGGCAGTATGTATGGTTCCATTAGCACCACTGGGCAGTATGTATAGTTCTGTCAGCATCACTGAGCAGTATGTATGGTCCCGTCAGCACCACTGGGCAGTATATATGGTTCCGTCAGCATCAGTGGCGGTATGTAGTTCCGTCAGCATCTGGGCAGCATGTATGTTCCGTCAGCATCAGTGGGCAGTATGTGGTTCCGTCAGCATCACTGAGCAGTATGTATGGTCCCGTCAGCACCACTGGGCAGTATATATGGTTCCGTCAGCACCACTGGGCGTTATGTATGGTTCCGTCAGCACCACTGGGCAGTATGTATAGTTCTGTCAGCACCACTGAGCAGTATGTATGGTTCTATCAGCACCACTGGGCGGCATGTATGTTCCGTCAGCATCAGTGGGCAGTATGTATGGTTCCGTCAGCATCACTGGGCAGTATGTATGTTCCGTCAGCATCACTGGGCAGTATGTATGTTCCGTCAGCATCACTGGGCAGTATGTATGGTTCCGTCAACATCACTGGGCAGGTATGTATGGTTCCGTCAGCATCACTGGGCAGTATGTATGGCTCCGTCAGCAACACTGGGCAGTATGTATGGTTCCGTCAGCATCAGTGGGCAGTATGTGATGGTTCCGTCAGTATCAGTGGGCAGTATGTATGTTCCGTCAGCATCAGTGGGCAGTATATATGTTCCGTCAGCACCACTGGGCAGTATGTATGGTTCCATCAGCATCACTGGGCAGTATGTATAGTTCCGTCAGCATCGCTGAGCAGTATGTGGTTCCGTCAGCACCACTAAGTGTTATGCATGGTTCCGTCAGCACCACTTGGCAGTATGGCTGGTTCATCACCATCACTGGGCGTGTTTATTGTTCCGTCAGCACCACTGGGCAGTATCTATGGTTTTGTCAGCATCACTGGGCAGTATGTATGGTTCCGTCAGCATCACTGGGCAGTATATATGTTGCGTCATCATCAGTGGGCAGTATGTATGGTTCTGTCATCATCACTGGACAGGATGTATGGTTCTGTCAGCATCACTGGGCGGTATGTGTTGAGTCAGCATCAGTGGGCAGTATGTATGGTTCTGTCATCATCACTGGGCGTATGTATGGTTCTGTCAGCACCACTGGGCAGTATGTATGGTTCCGTCAGCATCAGTGGGCAGCATGTATGGTTCTGTCAGCACCACTGGGCAGTATGTATTGTTCTGTCAGCACCACTAAGTGTTATGCATGGTTCCGTCAGCACCACCGGCAATGGCCATCACCATCACTGGGCAGTATGTATTGTTCCGTCAGCACCACGGGCAGTATCTATGGTTTTGTCAGCATCACTGGGCAGTATGTATGGTTCCGTCAGCATCACTGGGCGTATATATGTTGCGTCATCATCAGTGGGCAGTATGTATGGTTCTGTCATCATCACTGGACAGGATGTATGGTTCTGTCAGCATCACTGGGCAGTATGTATGTTGAGTCAGCATCAGTGGGCGGTATGTATGGTTCTGTCATCATCACTGGGCAGTATGTATGGTTCTGTCAGCACCACTGGGCGTATGTATGGTTCCGTCAGCATCAGTGGGCAGCATGTATGGTTCTGTCAGCACCACTGGGCAGTATGTATTGTTCTGTCAGCATCAGTGGGCAGTATGTATGGTTCCGTCAGCATCAGTGGGCAGCATGTATGGTTCTGTCAGCACCACTGGGCAGTATGTATGGTTCTGTCAGCATCAGTGGGCAGTATGTATGGTTCCGTCAGCATCAGTGGGCAGCATGTATGGTTCTGTCAGCACCACTGGGCGGTATGTATGGTTCTGTCAGCATCAGTGGGCAGTATGCATGGTTCCGTTAGCATCAGTGGGCAGTATGTATGGTTCTGTCAGCATCAGTGGGCAGTATGCATGGTTCCGTCAGCACCACTGGGCAGTATGTGTGAGGTTGTGTTACGGTTCTCTTCAATAAGTTTAATGACTATTTCTTATTCTCTGTCACCGAGGAATAAAGTTTTCTTTGTATGTTAATAAAAATAAATGATTCTGTTGCCCTGGTGACCGACATTCATTAATTTTATGGATTTTTCAGGAAAACTTCACATATCCTTCACCATTTAGTCCTAAGTGATCTACATCCTGCTCATCCATCTACCGAGTCTGTCCTTCTCGCCACACCAGTACTATGTGGAGAATTTCCTAATGATTCTCAAGTGTTTTTGCAGGAATCATAAAATAATCTGCCAACACTTCCCCATTACTCGTCCATATTGTGTGATCCCTGAGGTTTTCGTTTAATCATTATATTTGTGTAGTAATGAGTCCTCAAACTTTTCACTTGGTGTCACTGGTTAATAGACAGACACACAGACAGTTCCAGTCATGTTTATTTACGATCTTGTCTCTGTCTAACGGTCCAGCCACGCCCACCAATGATCCTGTCCATTGATCTAGTCAAGACCATTTGTCAAGGTCAGACCCGCCCACTGGTCTAGCCACGCCCACTATCCAGTTGTAGTCTCGGTCCATTTATCCAGCCACGCCCCCAGACCAGTGAGGGCCACTGTCATTGGTCCATCCTCGGCCACTGACCAATGAACATTGGCCAGCCTGCCCCCCCCCCCTCCATATGTTGATATAAAGACAGACACTAAGACGGACAAGTACTGACATAAGAACAACACTGCTGTACACTGACCCCCTATACTGCAGGTTAGTTTATATCTTGTTCACATAATAACTCTTTACTAACCTTCTGTATTCTCACACCAATATAAAACAACTCATATGTGTATAAATGAGTGTGGTTCTATAAATCTCTGTGTCTGTATAAATCTTAGTGTGTGTGTATGTACAGTATGTTGGGTAAAATAAAGTATCGCAATATTCTAACATTTAAATGTTTCAAGAATTTGTTGTTGCTTATATTAGATAAATATCACAGCCAAGTATTGTTGGTAATTATTAGTGAGTAGAGAGTAAGTTGTTCTCATAGTTTACGTATCATAAATACTAATAATGTTTTATTATTTATTTCCGTTTGTGTTCTGCTCATAGAACACACAGTATAAAGAGTATTCTCCTCACGATATTGTTGATGATACAGTGTTTGGGGGTCTCAACACCTCAGGTCTATAAGTGTGTTGTCTAAGTAACACACGAGTCATCAAGAGTTACATAATAAGAGACACCAGACACTACTCAACACAACTGGCAGCTTCCATTATTTCTTGACACGTTTTATTAATACAATCCTCTACCTTAATAGTGTTAACATAATGCTCTTCTTTTATATATGTATGATTTTATATACTCTATCTTAGCCCCTTAATCTGCTAAGTTATTATATTTTAGTTCAGACTCTAACCACAAAACGTCAGGGCTACCAACTGCTCAGGCCGTACAGTGTTAAGGGTAAACAACAGTCCTCTCAGGGTGTATGGTGATAACTCGTCTAAAGTCTATAGTTCTCATTTATTCTGTTAATACGTCAGTTAACTTCCATAATATCCCGCCATCCTCAAAGTGCTTTATTAAGTGTGTCTGTTTGTGTTTAAATGTGTTTGTACTTTCTGCTGTATGTTTGATATTGTCACATTTATCCCTCGCCATCCATGCTCTTCTATCCATGTTTACAGCTTCCTCCTGCATCTTGATTCTCATGGAAATGATTAATAAAATTTTAATCTTACATGTTTGGTTGAGTATTATGCGTGGGACAAATCTTCTTCCTCAACTGACGGTGATTCTGGTAGCGTCCAGTACGGTCTACAGTGTTTACAACAAGCACAGTAACCACACCACCTACCTGCACGCTGCCTCCTTCCCTCAACCCACCACTGCTAACGTCGAGGATAAACTGGAATCTCTGTCTACAAATTCACATCATCTTCCCTTCACTGAGATGCCGTTTAACCTTCACACTCATCCACCTTCAGTGTACCAACTTGCTACTAGAAGGTACACAGGTAAAGCGTCCACTAAACCCTTCTCTATATCTCCGCCACTTATCACTCACACATCTCCATCATCAAGACGATACCGTAGGATGATAAAACTACCTGTACGAGACGAAGACTCCCTGGCCGTGCTGCTGAGCGCTATCGTGATCGAGCAGTTGAGGGAGTGCGTCCTGGTGGTGGCTGCCGACCAAGGCTTCTGGAGGTCACCAGTGATGGACCGCCTCCTGCGACTCCCTAACCTGAGACAGGTCCGGATATTGCTCACACCACTTATGCCACAACACAACACAACACAACACAACATACTGTAGTCTATTATGTGTTTGTATGTGTGGAACTTGAATATTTTTGTCGTCAATAAACTTGTCTAGCCACACACACACACACTCACCTGTGATGAAATATACAAATACTGCCAAAAATATACACAGTGATGGTCAATTGTGTTTTAATGTACATAACAGGTGGTGAACGTGGTGGGTGTGCAGGACCTGCAGAAGGCGGTGTTGAAGGCACAGCAGTGTCGAGGTTACCTGCTGCTCCTGAGCGACCCAGCGCCGCTCTACACCTTGACCGACCCAGTGACAGGCGCCTGGGACTATGACGGCAGGTGAGACACTGGCTGGGGATGTTGGCTTCACTAGTCAACACAACACATTACCGGATAATAATATTCTGATTCACTTCTTTTTAGTCAAAGTATTTTACCGCTCGTGCATGAATGAACCTCCTATCACTGATCCTGTCTCGGACTTATATATAACTATTACAAATTCTCTTCCCTGAAAATGGATTCGATTACTGAGGTTCGCGGCAAATAGACTTCTACCTGTTTTTTCTCATAGTGGGTCAAAATAATCACTGAATTATGTTTGATTTTAGCAAAATGGATCTCTAATCATTGCTAGATTATGGCACAGTACTGTTAACGTTGGATATACTTCTGTAATGATCTGTTACAGTTCACTTGGGTGGGCGGAGTTCGTGAAGCATTACAAGGCAGTTCTGACACTGAATCTGTAAACGAAAAGCTACTTTGGTGGTGATTGTGATTCTAATATTATGTTAAATTCTGTAAGAACTTGGAATACCAGAAATTCACAACCCCCCCTCCCTCACCTGCAGGTACGTGGTGGCGGGCCTGTCACGGGAACAGCTGCACGCCCTCACCATCACTAACAAGGGCAGGAAGACTGATCACATCGTGGGCGTGATTCGGGTGAGTTGTGAGTGTGGTTCAGGTGAGCATGGGTGTGGTTCTATTGAGTTGTGGGTCTGGTTCACTTAATCTACTGTAGAAGAGTGTGTGAGAGGCCATCACTTATCACTGTAGCACAAGTATGAATTATGGGAGGACTGTTTCTCCGTCTCGTACACACCAAGAGGGAGCCGTGTAGTTTATGGTCACACCCGCGTCTTTGATCTATATATAAACCTTTAATATTATCTCTCCCTGTGTCTCCTACTATTATTTGTTTGCCAACATGGTGTGGTTGTGGTGGGGACAGTCAGGGGACGCGGGGCAGTACGTGGTGGTGATGAACCAGCTCTACCAGCGGGAGAAGATGGCCCGGGTGTTTACGTGGACCACCTCAAGATCCTCCACCATCCCCGTCAACCTCTTCCCGGACAAGATCACAGACCTGCAGGGAGCTGTTCTTAATGTGAGTCATGGAGGAACACTGTAGCCTTCTTCTATGGTAAGTCATTTTTCCAGGATATACGGGTATATACAGTACATAAGTAAAGGTATAATGTGCATAAGACCCTGCGGGCTACTGAGCACTGTGCACCTGCCGCCACTTTTCACCTTCGGGAGATTTTATTAAGTAGAAGTGTTTAAAAATCTGTATTATTGTCAATACTGAATACAGAATTTATTTGATCATTTCTAAATCGTAGTTTTGTTATAGTGCATCATATTACCTCCGTCTGCCTCTCCTACAGGAGGAGACATATGCTATAGATATGTTGGATTTTTTATCATTTATATATTGTCAGAGCTACACACACTGTAGTGTTCTCGAAGTACTTAGACACAAAGCAAATCATACACATTTTCTTTGTCTCAATATTCATAAGTTAAAAATAAGGGTTTATCAGTTTTTATGGCACGCGGCAGGTAGGCTTGATTATTACCATAGAAATACTTGTACCTGTAGCTCGCATAAAGTAGAATTATGAGATTCATGGTTCTAGTTATTATTCTCTATGACTCTTGGGTAATAACAATACGTGAGTGTTGCAGGTGATCACGTTTGAGTTGCCTCCCAACATCATGTACCAGCGGGCGAGGAACGGCTCAGTGCTCCACCGCTACGGCATCGACGTGGACGCCGTCACCGCCCTCGCTCAGGTCTTCAACTTCACCATAAACTTCAAGGAACCTCCGCCAGGTAGGTGGCGCCCTTCACCACCATCTGTAGGAGATCGATGGACTTGTTAAGTGAGCTACTGACAATAATGTGATAATATGATACTATAGCACTTAATATTATATTCATAAAGTGAAAGTTATTTGGTGTCTAAACTAACTGCCTTCAGACTTAATGATCTAACTCGTGAACTCTATAAACAAGGAGTTACTATTCCTTAATTATATCACCTTATAAAGACGAATTATATCAATATGTTGCTAAGAACAGGAACGTTCCTTTTATCATCTCTTTAAGCGGCTGTTAAGTTTATCGCAAAATCTAGATAATAACTCATATTAATAAGCAGCTGCCAGTGTTGCCATCATCGACCTGCATCAGTCAGTGTTGCCATCATCGACCTGCATCAGTCAGTGTTGCCATCATCGACCTGCATCAGTCAGTGTTGCCATCATCGACCTGCATCAGTCAGTGTTGCCATCATCGACCTGCATCAGTTAGTGTTACCATCATCGACCTGCATCAGTCAGTGTTGCCATCATCGACCTGCATCAGTCAGTGCCATCATCGACCTGCATCAGTTAGTGTGCCATCATCGACCTGCATCAGTTAGTGTTACCATCATCGACCTGCATCAGTCAGTGTTGCCATCATCGACCTGCATCAGTTAGTGTTGCCATCATCGACCTGCATCAGTTAGTGTTACCATCATCGACCTGCATCAGTTAGTGTTGCCATCATCGACCTGCATCAGTTAGTGTTGCCATCATCGACCTGCAGCATCAGTGTTGCCATCATCGACCTGCATCAGTTAGTGTTACCATCATCGACCTGCATCAGTTAGTGTTGCCATCATCGACCTGCATCAGTTAGTGTTGCCATCATCGACCTGCATCATTAGTGTTACCATCATCGACCTGCATCTGCAGCATCAGTTAGTGTTGCCATCATCGACCTGCATCAGTTAGTGTTGCCATCATCGACCTGCATCAGTCAGTGTTGCCATCATCGACCTGCATCAGTTAGTGTTGATCGACCTGCATCGTTGCATCATCATCGACCTGCATCAGTTACCATCACTGCCCATCATCGACCTGCATCAGTTAGTGTTGCCATCATCGACCTGCATCAGTTAGTGTTGCCATCATCGACCTGCATCAGTTAGTGTTGCCATCATCGACCTGCATCAGTTAGTGTTGCCATCATCGACCTGCATCAGTTAGTGTTACCATCATCGACCTGCATCGTTACACTGTTAGAGGAAGTGTTTCATTATAATCCATCTTCTTTAATCGCTTCAGGTGAACTGTGGGGGGAGGTGACGAGTAATGGTACCTGGAACGGTTTGGTGGGGCTGCTGGGGACAGGTGAGGGGGATATAGGCATCGCCAACCTCTTCATCACAGCCCTGGGCGGCCGGAAGGAGTACCAGGAGTACACCACCTACTATGAACAAGACGTGCGTCACAGAGAAAACTCAACCTTACAATAGATCCCTTTAGTAAATCGTAGATAAGTCAAAATAATAAGAAAAAACTTTGTTAACGGATTTTTTTGTCATAATCACTTTATATTTTGTTTTCAATTATTCAAGTATTAATCACTGAAGATACTTTCAGAGTAAACTTTAATTTGGGTCAGGTAATGTTTATACGAGTAAGTTACACAAAATGTTCACCTACCAGGATCACCACAAGATGGTGGCGTTTAGCGTCCTTCACACGAACATGAAAATTAGGAGTCTATACACATTAATGGTAAATTGTGATAACTCAGTAGCGTTATATTGTTACAGACGACGTGTTTCCTGATCCAGAGTGAGGCACAAATACCTCGGTGGCAGTCACTGGCCCTCCCGTACACTGCCACCACTTGGCTCGTCATACTGCTGGGCCTCGTCCTCACTGGTCCTCTCCTCTACTGTCTGACCAAACTTGCCTCTTTCAGGTGTGTGTTGAGGGAGTCTGGGTGTGAGAGAAGACTTAAGTGTGTGTGAACAAGTGTATTAATGGGTAGAGGTGGATGGGAAGTAAGTTTGGTATATTTGTCTTAAGAAGGAGGTGATGAGTCCTCCAGGGAGACTTGTGATTGAATGAATGAACAGATAAAGACATAACCTTAGGTTCTTGATAACATCCCACAGAGGAGAGAAGATGGCCAATAGCTCGCTGGCGTACACCAGCCTGTACACGGCGGGGATGCACTTCAGGTCTACTCAGCTCCAGGTGCCCACCTCCTCCAGCCTGCAGGTGTTGGTGGTGTTTCTGTGGCTGTACATCATCATCCTCACTACAGGCTACAGCTCCAACCTCACAGCCTTCCTCACAGTGGACCGAACACCACCCGGCATCAACACCATCAAGGAACTATACCATTCCTCGCTCACCGTCTATGGTCTGGGCCCATTCTTCGGCAACAATATGGCCCAGTCCAAGAATGACCATCTCAGGGTAGGTTTAATGTGTACCATCAGATAATATATTTAAGGAGAATATAACAACCTTAGTAATCTATACCATTCTCTTGTATATGAAAAATTCGTAGCTTCAAAATTTTAACGAATTCTTTCCGTCTCGAGTAAAATTGACAAATACTACATCATCATCATCATACACAAGGGCTACATCATCATACACAAGGGGCTGCATCATCATAAACAAGGGACTACATCATCATACACAAGGGGCTACATCATCATACACACATCTCACTGTAGGATCTGTCGAAGCGGTTTCTGACGATGAGAGACTTCGATGACATCCGCTCCCGAGTGTTGAGGGCTCAAGGGGTGATGATTCAGTCCCACCGTTACCTGGCCTACTTCAGCGCCCAGCTCACCAGCCCCCGCGGCGTGCCTTTGTTCAGGATCATGAAGGTGGGTGTGAGTAAACGAGTACGTACACACACACGCACTCAACTCTCATATGCACACATGCACTCAACACACACATGCACTCCACACACACATGCACTCGACACACGTCCACTCAACAAACACATGCTCTCAACACATGTGCATTCAACAAACATATGTACTCGACACATACACTCAACACACACATGCACTCATCACACATGCACTCACACAAGCATATACTCACTGTTGCGTATATTTTCGTCTCAGTCAGTTTAATTTGTCTTCGTTCTTACTTACAAAAAATAGTAATTAATGTAATGAAATACTATAACACCACCTCATACTTCTGCCTAACACCTGTTTTACTCTAAACACAAGATAAACATTTACATCAGGTTTAAACGTTTATTTCCAGGAGTGTTTTCTGCCCTTCAATGTCGCTGTTGGGTTACAGAGTCATTCTCCTCTGAAGAAAAACTTTGACCGCGTCGTCAGCTGGATCTATGAGAGCGGCCTCATGAAGTACTGGACCAAGCAGTCACTCGTCCTCTTCAAGAAGGTGTGTGTGTGTGAGTGCGTGTCAGTTGCCATGTCATAATAAAGCATTGTGTATTTTTCTTAAAGTTTCTCTCTTGGCGTAACAAGGAATTATAATACGTTTATTTTTTAATATAGTTTATTGTTTATGTTAGATAGTTGGAGTAACGTATTTTGTACATCACTGAACAGTACAAGAGAGAGGAGGAAGAGGTGATAGCGACCCCTGAGAGTGAGGTGGCCGGTGGCGGGGGGGTGTCTCTCACTCTGGAGCATGTTCAGGGAGTCTTCTTCATCCTGGGTCTCGGCTACGTGGCGGCTCAACTTGTGTTCATGTTGGAGATGTTCTTGTGTTCTCGGGGAAATACTCGCTACTGTAATTGCCTCATAGACCAGATTGCCTCACGCGAAGTTAAAACCTATATTTGATAATGAAATACTACTTATGTGTTGGTTAATAAAGAAACATATTTTGTAAACACACATGTTTGTATTTATGAATGTATCTACAGTATATAATGAAGGTATCTGATTACAATACCTTTATCTAAAATATTGCATCCTGATGTTTGCTTGTAATTATTATGGTAACTGTAAAAGGTTATGTTAAATAAATGTTGCATCAAACAGTTATAATAATTCACCTACATCCTGGAAACTAATTTACTACTTTCTTATGCAATCATAGTAAGTTACACAGTAGTTGTAATTTACTAAACATCTGTCTTACACGATACTCACCGCACGACTCCCTCACAACAGTTGATACATCTGTCATCACTTGTGTTGTCAACAAACGAGACGTCGCTCTGGTGTTGTGCTAAGTAATTCATCAGTTACCCGGCCACCACTCTAAAAAAAATCAACAAATTAAATGTCATAGATTTTTGGGGAAAACTTTGGTAAACTGACAGAGTTGTGAGTTGTTTCATTGAGGCTTAACCTAACCTGATCTAACTTAACCTAAGTCAGTATCTTATTGACGCAATCGTTCCCAATTTTGTCATCAAGTAACAACACGACTTATGTTCAGAACAGCGATTTTATTTTCATGAAAATAAAAAATAAAACCAGCATACACAGTCCTAAAAAACCAACCAAAAAGAGGAGACGAAGACAAGGGAAAGAATAAAGGACCACAGTGCATCAAGCGGTGAAGAAGACAATAAACATCGATACTAATAAAACATGCACAGGAAACAAATAACTAAGGAATGGAGGAAGGAATATACTGTAGGAGAGATAATAACGATAGGAAAATGACTGAAAATTATGATATTTTTTTTAAGTTACAAAATGTGGGAAAGAGTTAGTGAAACTATTTTGAAGAGTTTGGCCGTCAAAAATAATGAGGATAATAGGAGAAGAGATGGACCGGATACTGACTCGTTTGTTTACGACAAAGCACGTAAGATAGTACACCTTTTTTTTTTTTTTAGGGAAAGGAGGGGTGAAAGAAGATAAGAGGTGGGGGAAGGAAGTTATAGTTCGGAAATTGGAGAAATTTAGGAGGAGGTAAGAGAGGGCAGGCTGACCGCCTAGCTAAGCTAATAGTGTGTTAGGGTTGTGTCATGGGTTAGTTATTGTCTGTCGGTACAGGCACGAGACAGCCTACCCTGTCCCATATATGGGTGTTTTGAGGGCCTTATTTCATATTCCGCCGAAACCCTACTGGCGGATGCTGGTCTTGGGAGGTTGTCTATTGCCTGGCAGTGTAGATCGGGGTTGGTAACGAACCTTTTGAGTTTTGGTAACTTTTTGGGGAACCATGTATGGTTGTTGTCGTTATCTGGTGTGAGTCTTTGAAGGAGTTCTTGCTCTGATCGTTCTATCTTCTGCCAGATTCTGCTGGCCAGGGTGTGCAGCTGCTGGTTGATGGGTTTTCTTCTCAGGTCTCTATGTATCTAGGCTGTGGTTCTGGTGAAGGGGTATTTTTCACCTGTGACGAATCTTAGGGCTTAATTTTGGACCACCTGCAATTTTAATATTTGAGTGGTGCTCATAGTACGAAGAGGTACTGCTGGGTAAGTTAATATCTGCATGATAAATGATGTCACCAGGCGGAGTTTTATTTTCTCGGGAAGCGCTTTAAAGCGGTATAGTTTTCTCAGCTCTATTCTTGCCTTTTCCTCCCTACTTCCCCACTCAACCGTCCAACCGTCCCCCATCACCCCTCCTCCCCACCCAACCGTCCCCCATCACCCCTCCTCCCCACCCAACCGTCCAACCGTCCCCCATCATCCCTCCTCCCCACCAAACCGTCCAACCGTCCCCTATCACCCTCCCTCCCCACCCAACCGTCCAACCGTCCCCCCTCCTCCCCACTCAATTGTCCAACCGTCCCCCATCACCCTCCCTCCCACTCACAAAGCTAAGCCATAATGATGAAGGTCTTCTGATTTATTGTTGTAGTAGTAATGTATATTTTGTCTTTATAAATAATAGAAGTAATAAATCATAGGTCAGATGTCTTCTGGGATTAACAGAGAAGTATTGCCGTTTGCTTGTCCCCTAAATATCTCCTACCACAGATCCCCTACCACAGATCTCCTACCACAGGCCTCCTTCCACAGATCTCCTACCACAGTAGGGTGTGTCATACGGAGGCGAATTTTGTTTTTTTGAGTTTGAAAAATCGGCCCATGGTATTAATGATGTAGTTCTATGTGCAGAATCATGTGATATCTTCAGATTTGAAAAGTTTTCATTTTTTGCTAGGTAAATTTTAACTTGAAATCTTATGAAAATTCAGTATTCCCACCCTTTTACCAACACCACTAAATAAACTTATTTAAGTAAAGTAAATGTATCAGGTTAATTTATTAGGATGAAAATGATCCAGAATAGTGAAACAGAATGATCTTGACACATTTATTAAATTTAATATTCCTTTAGAAAAACAAAATCATCAAATACAAAAACCGGTTTTACTACTACGACCCGGTGTTGCTGCACACCATAGAGAACATGTCTTTCTTGCTTCTGTTTCTACTCATCACCTCCCTGCTGACCACCTGAGCTCGGATGTAGCCTTCCCTCCTCTCCTGGCTGTACACGTGACTGCTGGCCTCGCTCACTTGCTGTACACAACGCTCTATACTCTGGGTGTGCGAGGGCCAGGCAGGGACATGCATGGGGTTGTCCAGGAAAGCTCTGACTTGAACATTGGTGAGGCTGCAGGTAAGAGGGGGCTCACTGCCAGCCTGGATGTTATCCAGATCTATGAGATCAGTGAGGGTCTTGGCACCTAGATTGACTTCAGGAGTCTTCCTGACCCTGAAGGAATCGTCACCAACTGATTCGTCATGCCCAGATCCTCTCAAAAGTCTCATATCCAAGATCTTTTTGACTGCCACTCTTCTCTCCTCCTCATCCTTACTGCAGAGCATTGTCTGCAGAACTGCCTCGGGATGAGCATACCAGGAAGATCTCCTCACAGTCTGCTCCACAATCTGAACAACCTTCCTTGGCTGACTCCTCAGGAGCTCAAGCTGGAAGAGAACATGCCTCGGACCTTCGGAGAACGATGACTTGACCTTGGTGTTAACCAATTTGGCAAGTAGACACTCACGATGAATTGGACAATAAGTCTCAGGTTGTGAAGCTGGTTCCCTTTCAGTTTATGATGAGCGACCCAAATTCTGCAGAACCTGAGAGCCGTTGTGAGCCACCTAGAATGTGAGACTGGACCTATCTGCAGGTAAGCAAGTCAATCAGGCATGACCCCAGTTTTGATGGCACTGCAAATCATGTAACCATAGTACTGGTCAGTACTCAGGTCGTCAATGACAGTATGTGCACGCTCAACGAGTGGAGGGCCAACTGTGATTTTTTCAAAGCTCGGATTTATTTCTAACTCAGTGGCAGAGTCCAGCATCTTGCCAAGAGGACCAGACCATCTGTTGTTTGAAAGAGTCTTGCCACAAACAATCCAGACCAGCTTCCTCCCAATCTTCCGCTCTATCCACTGTATGACCCCCCCTTGCCACCCTGTGTTCGTGTTGGTGCTGTCCCCTCCAATGGCCTGCAGGGTCTGGTCTACGTTCCTCTCTCTGAGCCAGTTCACAATGTTATCTGCCACTATCTCAGCTGGTTTCCTGATGTCATCTTTCTCTGGAGTGAAATGCCACAAATACTTCCCTCCTGGTTCACTGCAGCAGGAGTAGTGTTCCTCCTTCACCATGGCAGGGAACAACTTGTCAGAATCTCCAACTTTCATGAACACTTTAGTGTCATCCCTTCTCCCATCAAAGAACAAACAATTGATTCCATTTTCTCTTATCCCCTTATCAAACTCCTCTTCTAGGTTACTGACAAGTTTCTCCTGAGCTCTCCTTACTTTGTTATGATCTATCACCAGGTGAACATCATCAGGTGTTACCAAACCACCGTCAATCCAGGCAGCTGTTGCTATCTCTGCAGTTTCTCTGAGACCAGTGTGGTGTCGCATGCTGGCCAGAGCTATGCTCAGGATATCTTTCCTATTTCGAATCTTATGCCTGGAAGGTTTGGGATCATTATTTTCTGGGTTAGGGACAAAGTCACCATTCTCCTGGTCAGCACTCGGATCAGCCATGGGGAAGTCATTAAACTCTGAATCAGCTTGACTCCAATCATCGGCCTTTTTTACCTCACCCTGGGCCTTCTCAAGTCTCTTTTCCTCGGCTCTCTCCTCTTCTGTCTCTCTGTGGCAGCCTCCTGTCTCTTGGACTCCGGAATATCTTGGCTAGAAATCATGAGAGCCCCTATACTGCCAGTCTTCTCTCTCTGTGCTTTGACAAATGCCAGTTCGATCACAGGAATCTTCAGTTCACGCTTGCAAATACAGGAGATGTGGGCCTCGGATTTACAGTCACGGTCGCATCCAAACTCAGGACAGAGAACAATTGGGCACTTGCAAGTAATTATGTCAAATAACTGGTCCAGTTGCTTGGCAAAGCTGTCCTTAACTGCAAGTTTTCCTCTCCCAAGAGAGATATTTCTTGCCTTTTCCCAACTGGCTAGCAGTCTCTCACTAATCTTCTTCTGACTTGTTATGACTGGAGGTTTGAACTGAGCGTTAGCCAGAGTGTACTGTGCCAAGACAGCTTTGGTCATATCACTGGCAATGTCTTTGTTTGTGTAAGTTCTTTGGTTCTTTTCACTGATTTGCCTGATTAAAACACCGTATCTCAAAGCATCTCTCAATGTAGGCAACTCCGACTTCAGGAGCTCTCTCCCAGACCCAAGATAGTGACTGAGATGGCTGGATTTTTGGTCCCTCGGCCTGACACAAGCAGCCATCGCAAATATTATCAACTTATAAATGCATCAGAATCTGAAACAGAAAAAAATATTGTTAGTTGGGTTGTTAAAGAATGAAATCAGAAAGCAATGTTCACTATTTAATTGTAATGCACTAATGCAGCTGTACGTTAGATTTTCGATAAATTTCACGCTAAAATTTATCTAGCAAAAGGTTGCAAAATATTGAAACTGAAATTATTTTCTGTTTATATACACTAAAATCTACCAAAAAAGTGATGGGCCATTAGTTTTAGCTGATCTTCCCTCCTATGACACACCCTACTACCACAGGCCTCCTACCACAGGCCTCCTTCCACAGATCTCCTACCACAGACCTCCTACCACAGGCCTCCTACCACAGGCCTCCTACCACAGATCTCCTACCACAGATCTCCTACCACAGACCTCCTACCACAGGCCTCCTACCACAGACCTCCTACCACAGGCCTCCTACCACAGGCCTCCTACCACAGGCCTCCTACCACAGGCCTCCTACCACAGGCCTCCTACCACAGATCTCCTACCACAGATCTCCTACCACAGGCCTCCTACCACAGACCACCTACCACAGACCTCCTACCACAGACCTCCTACCATAGACCTACCACAGACCTCCTACCACAGATCGCCTACCACAGACCTCCTACCATAGATCTCCTACCACAGGCCTCCTACCACAGGCCTCCTACCACAGACCTCCTACCACATTTTTCGACAAAGAGTTTAAAATCAGGGACGTACTGCAAGCTGCTGCCTCCCTATCCTACGAGAGCTCTATCTCGACTGAAAGCCACACAAACACAGAACTACATCAGATTTTAGCAGTGCAATAGGAAGCACGACTCTTACAAAAAATATTGTGACTCTGAAAATCTTTTGAATTGTCTTTACTTTAAAAATTTTATTCGTTCAACAAATGGGGTGGAGTTTTTCACGAAAACAATGAGTGAAATATTTATTTTCTGCCAAAGTGATCGAAAGTTGAATTATCCCTCAGTTGGAGAAAATACACTTAAGCATTCATGTGCACTTTTGCATTGTGAGTGGCACCAGGTATAGTTACTCAAAATACTATCTGTTACTTGGGGTGATCGATGAATTTCCTGTTGTCTCGGTAGGGTTGCCAAAATCCCTTGTCCGTTGTCATATTTTTTCAACACAATTTTGTACAGATAGTTTTTTAGTGACTGTACTTGTAAAGTGATCAAGGTATTATTTAAACAAGTCACATATAAGCACAAAATACCCCGGAGAGTGACACATAATTTGTACACATAAGTCACAAAGAGAAAGAAAATAATGACAATACAAAACCTAATAAGATGACACTTTGAACTAGACGAGTATAAGTATAATCGTTAACGACAGCGAGGTGGTGGTCACTGACGAGAGATACAGGATACACAAGTGACATCATTGGAGAGTGACTTACTGACCTTTATGCTACTCTCTGTTAAAGGTTTTGGAAATATTAAAGTCAAGAGTGAGAGTTTCTACAAAAGACAAGATGTAAGAGTCGTGGGTAACACTCAAGGCTTAATCTTCAGACACAACAGCAGAAGGCGACGGCGGTGAAGGTTAAGTTATTATCTTCCTGTGGTGGAGGTTGAGTTATTAATTACTTTTATTAACAGAAGAAAAGTTAGAATTTTTATAGCCGAGGTGAATTACTTGTGTCACAACCAGTACAAGGATCCTGACAGACCTATGAAGACATATTAAGTATTTTGTATGAGATAATGTGACACAACAGGCGAGCGATTATTGACAACTCTACCAAGACAACACGAGTTACTCCATGCTGTCTTAAACCCCTACGTTAAGTCATAAAAGATGTCGTTTTGCTTCCATTAATTAAATTGAATAAAAAACGACGAATTTATATATCCAGATATCGGGTCAATATTGATGCCAGGAAATTAAAATAATGTTATGCACAGCGTATTGCACAGTAATGCATTGCGTTATGCATAGTGAAATATTTGATTTGTGTATTTAACAAGCATTTCCCTACACTAGTTTGATAAGTGCTCGTTACCCTCCTCTTCCGTGTGGTGGTGGCGTTGGTGTCGGGATGACTACGTATCATGGTGGATTGTATGTTAAATATTTGATATTATTATTTGTGAGCAAAACTGGTACTTGATACCTAAAATGTTGTATGTTTAACTATTTTTGCAGCTTAATGTAGTAGTTGTTTTATATAAGTGCTATTTAGGCTTGGAGTTGACCGGGGCACAGGTGCATTTTGGGTAGTCACCATGACGTCTGGGTCAGTCAGTGGTGGACACCTTCTCTAATATTGTTTAGTTAAGTATTATATATTCAGTGCTGCTCTATTATTATGTATTGTGTGTATAGTGCAATTAATTAAAGTGTTATAATGTGGTTTATGGTTTATATACTGTGTACATCACTGTACATATTAATTGTTTATTAAGGATGGCAAACCAAGGGCAGTTTAACTTGGTAAGGAGTCTGTGTTTCACTCCACGGACAGCATACAACACCAGCAGAGCTCCTTTCATTTTACCATTGTTTGTCGTGTATTGAAATAACGTTAATTTTAAGTGATAAATATTAAAGATAAAGTTGTGCTGAGTTGCCAATTTGTTTTTTGTTGTGCCATATGTGCCCACATTATTATATTCAACTTTAAATTAACCTAAATTGCTAAGTTATGGCATAACAATAATCAAATTGGTGTTTTATTTTTATTTTACAGAAACACAAGAAGGTGAAGCTAAATTATTACCAGAACATTTGTACTTACAGGGATAAACTTCTTAGTGCTGTTGAGAACAAAAGACCAAATTTAGTCATCATTATTTCTTAGTAGCGAAGGCAACCTCTTCCAACAGTGCTCATCATATCTTACCTTCACTACAAGCACCATTACTACAAGACATAACTGGTCTTAGAAGAATAACACTTTTAACTATTAAGAAAATATTACACAATAAATGGGTATACAAGCATTTACAAAAAAATTAATATAAACTACATGAAATGTTTCATAAAATCAGTTGAGTTTCTGGTCATCTTCCTCTCACGTGTACAGTACAAATAGTTTTCATTTTAACAAAAAAAAAATAACAACGACAATATACTTCAGATTTCAGTATGTCGAGTCCTTCCCCTACATCTGAATCCACAAACTCTTCCTCAAATGTCCTTCTCTCAACTCCCAAGTACAGAGTTTCTCGTGGGTCAAGAATCTAGGGAGACTTGACCTATCTCAATTACTGTGTCCAAACATCTCGACACAAGGAACATCTGTTACTATCAACCTGTAACCATCCACCATCAGCTGCTTCCCGCCAGGCGATGTACCTGAAAAAAAAGTGGTTTTGTTTGATAAGGAAATCTTTTCACTTAGTGTTATTGGTTGATAGACACAGACAATTCCAGTCATGTTTATTTACGATCTTGTATCTGTCTAACGGTCCAGCCACGCCCACCAATGATCCTGTCCATTGATCCAGTCAAGACCATTTGTCAAGGTCAGACCCGCCCACTGATCCAGCCACGCCCACTACCCAGTAGAAGCATCGGTCCATTTATCCAGCCACGCCCCTAGACCAGTGAGGGCCACTGTCATTGGTCCATCCTCGGCCACTGACCAATGAACATTGGCCAGCCTTCCCCCCCCCCCCCTCCGTGTGTTGATATAAAGACAGACACTAAGACGGACAAGTACTGACATAAGAACAACACTGCTGTACACTGACCCTCTATACTGCAGGTTAGTTTATACATGTCACCAAGACTAAGTTAACTTTGTACTCTACAGCCCCACAATATTAACTGTGAGTGATACAGTGTCCAGAAATGTCCCGTTTGTCTCTGACGTCACTCATAGTTATGATATATATTTATCGTCTGTTGTCTGTCTGATAAGGTCAAGTATAATATGTTGCTAAAGGAATTTAGCAATGTCGGTATATAGAAATTATTTCCCCAATAAATACAGGCAATATTTACTATATTATAATGAACACAACGAAGTTTCTGGAGTTTACATCGTAAGCAACAGAACTTCATGTTGTAATCTCTGATACAGTAACACATCTGGTGAACTGTTCCTTAGCCTCTACGATGATGTATCAGGTGTGTGCATGACCACAGGTGTGTGCAGAACCACAGGTGTGCACAGGACCATAGGTGTGCACATGGCCACAGGTGTTTTTCCGTCACTAACAACACAGAACTGTTGCTCAACGCACAGTACTTCTCCGTTGATGATGGAAACGTAATAATTTAACTGATTTAGCGATGTGGTAATAAAATATACTGATCAGAGTTGTTAGACCAGAAGAACACAAGTTGGTCTAATAGTGTAAGTCGACAACATGACGAGTGAGATTGTGTGTTGTTGTCGGCAGTTACCGAGTACTGCATCTTAACACACTGTGGTGGCAGCCAATCATCCCCCAGGTGGACAAATGGTAAAACTAAAAATTCCAAATTGAATAAAGAAAATACTTTTTTTTCTATTATACCTGACGGTGAAGAAATATACAGATCGGTGAAGTACTAAAAATCAATCCTACAGACATAAGGAATTACTTCTTCGAGTTAAATTTTATTCCTGATAAACTCTCAGAGGACGATAGTACAGCCAGAGTTCCTTATGTTACTATCCATCTACCCTCGGGGAATATGTGAGACTGGCACGAGTTTTATAATAAACTATTTTATATAAAATATTATTATAGGGTAATGGAATGCAAGTGTTTAAAACTGTAACTAAATAACGTGTCTTAACATCACAGCCGAGGAAACTATTACAACTCGTACACAACAACGACGTCATCTTCTAAATTCCTCTCCTATTAATAGATCTTTTTTCAGGCCGTGGGAGGAAGAGTCTTTATAATGATCAATTTAATCCTCCCATTGTTCCCAGAGTCCAGCGAATCCGTAGTCCAGTGATATTAATACATCCTCATGTGTCTGTCTTAAAAATTATTATTATTATTATTATCTAACCATAAAAGGAAGAAATAAACTGAGATTGGTTGTTCACAGCGGTACTGTAGTTCATAAATGATTTGGTCCCGTAGTCCCTCGCCTTAGGCCTATGTGCAGCACAGTACATGTCGGCGATTCTTCCATTGAGGAACTTAATATTTTGGAAAGTTTGTGTGTTAGGAATTATTTCCGCCTTAAGTAATCATCTCTTCAATAACTCAAGATAAAAAAATCATGTCTTCAATAATTATTAATTGACGCGAAAATATGGTTAAAAAAGATCTTTCATTTATCCAAGAGATAATTATTTATAATGTTTATTAAACTGTAAAAATGCCACCTAACTCGAACTCATACACCGTAACTCTGTATTTTTAGGTCAATTGCTATACTCGTTCATCCTGCTCTGGTTCTCGTCTTCATCCACCGTTTTATCTCCAGTAACTCAGGTGTTCCTCCCTTTACGTAAAAATACGTAAAATTCATAATCATATACATTATCTTCTGTTAATTACAATTATGCCTGTGTGTGTGTGTGTACTGTTTATACTGTAGACATGACACAAAACATCATCATTCCCGTCTTCTGGTAATTACTAACAGTATGTTTATATCCCCTTGTGTTCCGTGTTTGGTGAAGTGTAGCGCTATGCGTGGAATATGTGTGTCCCTGCAACTGATGGTGATGATGGCGCCCTCCAGGACTGTCAACGATGGTTACAACAAGCACAGTAACCACACCACCTACCTGCACGCTGCCTCCTTCCGTCAACCCACCACTGCTAACGTCGAGGATAAACTGGAATCTCTGTCTACAAATTCACATCATCTTCCCTTCACTGAGATGCCGTTTAACCTTCACATTCATCCACCTTCAGTGTACCAACTTGCTACCAGAAGGTACACAGGTAAAGCGTCCACTAAACCCTTCTCTATATCTCCGCCACTTATCTCTCACACATCTCCATCATCAAGACGATACCGTAGGATGATAAAACTGCCTGTACGAGACGAAGACTCCCTGGCCGTGCTGCTGAGCGCCATCGTGATCGAGCAGTTGAGGGAGTGCGTCCTGGTGGTGGCTGCCGACCAAGGCTTCTGGAGGTCACCAGTGATGGACCGCCTCCTGCGACTCCCTAACCTGAGACAGGTTCGGGTTATGCTCACACCACTTATGCCACAACACAACACAACATACTGTAGTCTATTATGTGTTTGTATGTGTGGAACTTGAATATTTTTGTCGTCAATAAACTTGTCTAGCCACACACACACACACACACACTCACCTGTGATGAAATATACAAATACTGCCAAAAATATACACAGTGATGGTCAATTGTGTTTTAATGTACACAACAGGTGGTGAACGTGGTGGGTGTGCAGGACCTGCAGAAGGCGGTGTTGAAGGCACAGCAGTGTCGAGGTTACCTGCTGCTCCTGAGCGACCCAGCGCCGCTCTACACCTTGACCGACCCAGTGACAGGCGCCTGGGACTATGACGGCAGGTGAGACACTCTGGCTGGGGATGTTTTAGTTTAGAAAATTAATCTTGCACCTAATTTTTTATCACTCTGGTGCGGCAGCTGAAGTGGACATGACAGTGCCTCTCTAAAGGGCGACAAAACTAAAGCAACTGATATTTTATCTTCTTGAATAGCTACTAATCACCCCCCCTCCCTGCAGGTACGTGGTGGCAGGGATGTCCCAGGACCAGCTGCACGCCCTCACCATCACTAGGAAGGGCAGGAAGACCCAACACATTGTTGGTGTAGTTCAAGTGAGTTAGTTATTAAACCCACATTACCAGTTCACCTTCACATCATTGGTAAACACTGAACTTTGCTCTACGACGTTAATTTCTGTAAGAATGATTTAATAACATACAATTATTATAATGTATTGGACGAGTATAATGTAAACGCTTCTCTTTATATTCGTTTTAGTGTGTTCACCATAAAACCTGACCCCCACAATGTTTGTTGTCAGTATATTAAAAAAAGAAAAAAGTTTGTGAAATTCTTGTCCGGTATCAGCGATGCTGAGAATCTCTTCGTCAGCTTCTTGTACAATAAGCAGCTCCAGAGGTTGGGCTGACAGCGTATAAAATATACAACAATTATAATTAGGTAATAAAAACAGGTGGAACCAAAACTAATTTCGTGTACGTACATAAGCTTACGGCGTCTGTTTCTGAAATCAAGAAAGGTGTAAGAGCCATCACTGATCTCTGCCACCTGTCCTGGACCTCCCGTTGTGGCCATCTAGTTTATGGTCCCACCCGCGTCTTTGATATATAGTATATATAAACCTTTAATATTATCTCTCCCTGTGTCTCCTACTATTATTTATTTGCCAACATGGTGTGGTTGTGGTGGGAACAGTCAGGGGACGCTGGGCAGTACGTGGTGGTGATGAACCAGCTCTACCAGCGGGAGAGGATGGCCCGGGTGTTTACGTGGACCACCTCAAGATCCTCCACCATCCCCGTCAACCTCTTCCCGGACAAGATCACAGACCTGCAGGGAGCTGTTCTTAATGTGAGTCAAAGAAGAACACTGTAACCCTCTATATATTTTTGTATATTCTTTCACTGTGTTTTAATATTTCATGTTCAAATAAGAAGGGTTGTAGATAATAATAAATTCATTGATTTTGTGTAATAATATTAGCCGACTTTCCGGACTACAATCAGCTAGGTAATAAATCGTCAGAGTGTTTACTATAACGGTGAATGTGTCCACTGTGTTAATAATGAGGCGCACAAACCTTGATATATTGTTAGAAAATTCCTTTAACGAGACACCATAAAACTCAACCATTTCACAAACTCGCTACAAATTTCAAGGATGACAAGTATTCGCTGATGTTCACAGCGATTACATGAAATCCCTGAACATTTAAGGTATTACCTGAAATCCTTAATTACACAGGTTCGCTATAACGTATAAGTGAATCAAATATATATCACATGAAATTTATTTGTCAACATGAAATTTTTGCGAGACAAAAACATAAACTGTAGTCATCATTTTCTAGTTATTATTTTTTTTTACTTTAAACCATTAGCTACCCTTTGAATTCTATGATGATGATAAGATGTCGGGATGTTGCAGGTGATCACGATTGAGTTGCCTCCCAACATTATTTACCAGCGGGCGAAGAACGGCTCAGTGCTCCGCCGCTACGGCGTCGACGTGGACGTGGTCACCGCCCTCGCTCAGGTCTTCAACTTTACTATAAGGTTCAAGGAAACTCCGCCGGGTAGGTGGCGCCCTTCACCACCATCTTTAGAAATTTATTTAACTCATTACTCTTATACTGTAAAGTTTAATTTACATAAAAAATAAATCGTGAGCTAAATGAAAAAGCTAAAGTTATATCTCAGCAGATGCTTTTGGCCAGCCAGTTGTTCATCATTATCAGCTATTATCGGTTTACTCTTGAATAAAAGACTAATCCATAAGACTTCACGTTCTTATTTCACTAAACATTCACCAGATCTGAGCGACCCTCTGCTGCTGCTTATCCCCGGGAATCAGTCGATGACTGCCTTAGTCTTGGTATAAGTTTCTTAATCTTTCAATAATATTTGTCTTAGTGTTACAGTTCAACCATAAATAGATAGTATCGTGTAAATATTTAACGAATGAATGTTTTCAGGTGAACTGTGGGGGGAGGTGACGAGTAATGGTACCTGGAACGGTTTGGTGGGGCTGCTGGGGACAGGTGAGGGGGATATAGGCATCGCCAACCTCTTCATCACAGCCCTGGGCGGCCGGAAGGAGTACCAGGAGTACACCACCTACTATGACCAGGAAGTAATAATGATGTTAGCAATATTTATATACATATCTACTGCTAACAAATGGGTATGTGAAATATTTAATATTAGGTCAAATCATTTCCATTATTACTTTCACTCAGTTCCTCTTATGTGAAATTAACCCAGTAGCGTTATGTTGTTACAGACGACGTGTTTCCTGATCCAGAGTGAGGCACAAATACCTCGGTGGCAGTCACTGGCCCTCCCGTACACTGCCACCACCTGGCTCGTCATACTGCTGGGCCTCGTCCTCACTGGACCTCTCCTCTACTGTCTGACCAAACTTGCCTCTTTCAGGTGTGTGTTGAGGGAGTCTGGGTGTGAGAGAAGACTTAAGTGTGTGTGAACAAGTGTATTAATGGGTAGAGGTGGATGGGAAGTAAGTTTGGTATATTTGTCTTAAGAAGGAGGTGATGAGTCCTCCAGGGAGACTTGTGATTGAATGAATGAACAGATAAAGACATAACCTTAGGTTCTTGATAACATCCCACAGAGGAGAGAAGATGGCCAATAGCTCGCTGGCGTACACCAGCCTGTACACGGCGGGGATGCACTTCAGGTCTACTCAGCTCCAGGTGCCCACCTCCTCCAGCCTGCAGGTGTTGGTGGTGTTTCTGTGGCTGTACATCATCATCCTCACTACAGGCTACAGCTCCAACCTCACAGCCTTCCTCACAGTGGACCGAACACCACCCGGCATCAACACCATCAAGGAACTATACCATTCCTCCCTCACCGTCTATGGTCTGGGACCATTCTTCGGCAACAATATGGCCCAGTCCATGAATGACCATCTCAGGGTAGGTTTAATGTGTACCATCAGATATTATATTTAACACCACTACGATATTATAAGGTGACTATGGTCGGGTCTGTCTAACTTGCCAACAATAATAACCCGGAGGATGGAGAGTGTTTCATTGTTTACTTACTATCACTAATTCTTGGCTTAAGAAACTGATTCACTTATTTTTTAATATAACAAATCAATTGAGTGTTTAAATTCTTACCATGAAAAAATGTCAAGAGTAAACATGGCGACGATTCGGCCTAGTCAATTTTAACGGGTTTGGGTTATACAGATCATGGAGAAATGACAGCAGATGGCAGAACCAGCCTGGGTGGTGCACTGTACTCTCACACAGCGCCTTCTGTGGACTTACACACTCCAACATTACATTAGGTTATTAGAATGAGTTGTGTGTATATCCGTATTTTTGTTTACGGTTAACCCGAAACAAAGCTTCATTATCACTCACCAAATTTCTCTCGATTTTTTTTTCAGGAAAATTTTAAAAACGGAAGATGTTGTACACTACATCCTTTTATAGGACAAGTTTTCTGTTCAGGATCTGTCGAGGAGGTTTGAGCCTCTGTGGGACTTCGGGATCATCAGTAGTCACGTGATAAAGGGTGACGGGGTGATGATCCAAACTCAGCGGTATTTGACCTTCTCTAGTGCCCAGCTCACCACCCCCCGCGGTGTACCCAAGGTTAGGGTCATGCAGGTGAGGACAAACACTAGACACGCACACACAAACATACACATACACAAATAACACACACATCAGGCAGTTTTCTCTTTCATCTTTGGGACACCACAGAAAATTTCGTATGGAAATATCAATAACGTTAGACTTTAAACTTGTGGGCGTCAGGTAACTTTATCTGTTAATTAGCTCGGATAGATGCTTGTAAACACCTAAGGTCTTCCTCTACTTCCAAGGAATGTTTTCTTCCCTTCAACGTCGCCGTCGGGCTGCAGAGTCACTCTCCTCTGAAGACGAATTTTGACAAAGTCGTGAGTTGGATCTACCAGAGCGGCCTCCCGAACTACTGGCACAAGCAGACACTCATCCTGTCCAAGAAGGTAATGGAACTATGATGACTAATTTATGTTCCCCATGCGATTTGTATGTATATTTCTGTGTATTTAATTATACACATAACAGTAGAGGAGGAAATTATACTGTATGTTGTTACTCGTCCAGAAGCTTATTTATTATACCTGGACATGACTTAATGGTTTCTCTTCTGGCAAGTATGTTCTCATATGTTGCTTCACAGTTACAGGGGTGTGTGTGTGTGTGTGTGTCATAATAACAATTAACGGTTTATTAAAAGAGCATGGCAGACGGAAGGCTGAAAATATACAGTTACATAATTGGGGAGTGGTTCTCTTGATTTACAAATGTACAAGTAATATGTGATACAAATATGATATATAATAACTAGGTGGGGAGAAGGTCATACTACAGTGTATTTCAACATTGTGACAGTGCAAAATGGTAAGATTGACTGGGAGTGAATACACTGGTTGATTAGAAGTTATTGATAATTTTTACAATGGTTGGGACTGGGCTGTTCTTATAACGATCAGTACGTGCTCGTATGGGCTGGATGCGGTTGTGGTGTCGAACAGCAATTTGCGGACAAGGGATCTCCTGTAGAAGTAGGAGCCGGTGTCGAGGATGGTGCAGAAGCTTCTCACCAAATTTCCAGATGAGATCGTGGTGATGAACCTAAGAACATGAGAATGGAGGAAACTGCAGAGGGCCTATTGACCCATACTGGGCAGTCCCGTTTATACCCAACCCCTATTGCTCATATAAGCATCCAACCTATGTTTGAAACTATCCAGCGTATTCGAGTTAATGATGATATTTGGTAACTTGTTCCATTAATCCACTACTCTGTTTCCAAACCAGTGTTTACCTATTTCGTTCCGAAATCTAAATTTGTCTAATTTAAAACCATTGTTACGAGTTCGCTCCTGGTTGGATAGTTTGAGTACCTTTGTAATGTCCCCTTTGTTTAACCCTGACTTCCATTTATACACCTCTATCATGTCGCCCCTCACTCTACGTCTCTTGAGGGAGTGCAAATTAAGATGCTCAATCCTGTCTCTGTACTCAAGGTTCCTTATGCCCGGGATTAGTCTTGTCATTCTCCTCTGGGTTCTTTCCAAGGATTCTATATCCATTCTGTAATACGGTGACCAGAACTGAACTGCGTTATCCAGGTGTGGTCTCACAAGCTCTAGATATAATTTTAAGACGACCACGCTTGTCTTGTAACTAACACTCCTTTGTATGAACCCAAGTACTTTATTAGCCTTGTTACGAGCAAGAACACATTGTTTACTTGGCTTAAGATTCCTACTTATCATTATTCCTAAATCTCTCTAGCAGTCGGATTCCACAATGGCATCGTTGTTCATCTGGTAACTGGTGTATGTATATTCTGTATGCTGTATTTATATTATGCTATGTATATTATGTATGTGCTCCATTTATGTATTATTTATTTAGCCTAGCTAGTAGCGTGTGGCAATGTATTTATCAATGTCCCACATGCTTAATTAATGTGCCTGGCGACGTATGGAAGCTGTTAATGTATCACTTGCCATATGTCGCCTATAGAGCAGTTGACCAGCGGACAGGTTGAAGAGCGCTACTCCCCTTGTGTACATATCTCTTATCCAGTAAATAGAACCTACAAACATTATACAGGTGTTTGTGTTCGCTCCTGTATATTGAACTTATTACCCAGAACACGAACAACTGGTTTCCCTGTTTACATCTCCTATACTGAGTACTTTACATTTGTCCACATTGAATTTCATGCTGTCATCAGCAAATTTACTTATGTTGCTGTCTATGCCGATATCTATGTCGTTTATGTATGTAATAAATAATAATTGTCCATGTACTGAGCCTTGGGGAACTCCACTAGTGACGTTGCTCCAATGAGATTTAGTGCCGTTTATGCTCACTGGCTGTTTCCCATACAGTAACCACGCCCTAATCCATTTAAGGATATTACCTTTGATGCCATGCGCTTCTACCTTTCTAATTAGTCTTTCGTAGGGGACTGTAGAAGGCTTTGCTAAAGTCGAGATATACCACATTATAATTGTGCCCCTCGTCCACCTATTCGAAAACTGATGAAAAGAATGTTAATAGATTAGTTAGACATGAACGCCCACTTGTGAAGCCATGTTGGGAATCATTGATCAACTTGTGCTTCTCCAGGTGGTTTAGAATAGAGTTTGAAATGATTGATTCTAGTAATTTGCCTACTATTGATGTTAGACTGATTGGGCGGTAGTTAGAGGATAATGATCTATCCCCCTTCTTGAAAATCGGTATTACATTCGCTATCCTCTCGGATTCTGGTACTACACCTGTTTTTAATGACATGTTAAACAACTTTACTAAGGGCATACTAAGCGCTTCCTTACATTCCTTTAATACTCTGGCAAATATCTCATCAGGACCAGGTGACTTATTAGGCTTCAGTTTGTCTATTTGCTTATTAGCATCGTTACTAGTCACTACTATCTCGCTTAATTTGTTTTCTTCACTATCTCTGAATAGAGTCGGTGCCTCGGGTATCATGTTTAAATTTTCGGTGATGAAAACTGTTGAAAAATATTCATTCAGATTATTGCTCATTTCTCCGTCATTATCAGTTAGCTCGCCGGTATCTGAACGTATTGGTCCAATCTTGTCTCGTGTTTTAGTTTGATACATTTGGTAGAATCCTTTGGGGTTTGTCTTCGCCTCCCTTGCTATCTTCAGTTAATTATTTCTCTTTGCTTTTCTTATCTCGGTCTTAATCCTACCGGCCAATACCTTATAATACTCCCGGAGGTAAATTTCGCAACGATTTATCCTTCTACCTAGAGCCTTCCTTTGGCCAATACTGTTCTTTAAATAAATATTTATCCAATTAGGGTCATTGTTGTCTGATCTGAGTTTTTTGTATGGTATGTTCTGCCTTTGTGCATTAAGTAACTCATTATTTAAATTGTTGTGTAACTCGGCAATCTCAGATCTCGTTATCAGGACGGTGTCATCTATCAGGTTCACGCCCAAGCGCGACACCCCCTCTCCTAGCTGCCTCTTTAAAATATCAAAGTTTGCCCATCTGAAATCTGGGACTTTAATGGAATTCTCCTGATGTCTGAACTGAAAATCTAACTGGAAACTAATTTCTTTGTGATCGCTGATTGCAAGTTCATTCCCTACCTCGACATTGCTAATGAGGTTTTCTCTGTTGGACAGAACTAAAGCGAGTATATTATTACCCCAGGTGGGTTCGGTTATATGTTGACTTAGGAAACAGTCCTGGATCGTTTCGAGGAAATCCTCTGATACTGAGTTACCCATAAGGTTCAGTCCAATCTATTTGACCATGGTTAAAATCGCCTACTATACAGACTTTGTTGTGTATGGAAGCCCTGCACATTTCATCCCAGATAAGTCGCTCATTAACTCTATCAAGATTCGAAGGTCTATATATTACTCCTATGACTATTTTTCCCTACCGTCGATTAATTCTATCCAAATTGTTTCTGTATTCCGCTCAGTTTTTATTTCCTTATTTATTTCACACTTCAGATTATCCCTGACATAGATTGCTACTCCGCCTCCTTTCCTGGACGGCCTATCGGTATGGGACAATTTGTAATCCGCAATTTGGTATTCGACAGGTAACTCACGTGAGTCTAGGTTGATCCATGTTTCAGTGAATGCTATTACTTGTATATCGATTTTTTCGGTACATACCAAGGCCCTAATATCATCCATTTTGTTTCTCATACTTTTACTGTTCGCGTAGTAGACATTTAAGTTAGTCGTGTACCGAGTCCTCCCTTTACCGCGTTTAGGTTTAAACTCCCTGTCAAATTTAGTTTTATCATCATTCCTAACACTATTTCCCTGTAATCTTTCACTTTGTTTACCCGCTCCCACTGCAGTCTCCTCCATCCCCGTGCCCATAGTGTTCCCCTAGCAGTTTAACGACTTCGATATCTTTTGAACTGTCCCCTCTAGAGACCCAGCCCGGGTTGCCACCCCATCCCGAGACAGGTGTACCCCATCCCTTGCATAAAGGTCCCTTCTGCTGTAAAAGTTGCCCCAGTTGTCAATGAATGGGACTGATATTGACTTGCAATATCCGTCAAGACGGCTGTTGACACCAACTGCCCTTGACAACAATTCATTGCTAACTCTCCTTCTAGGCAGGACACCACATATAATAGGGATCCCTCCCTTAGTCCTAATACGATCTATGGCTGTCTTGAACTTATCAAGAAGCTCTTCACTCCTACACCGGCCAATATCATTGCCTCCTGCACTGAGGCAGATAATGGGTTTGTTCCCATTAACAGACAAGATATTGTCCATCCCGTCGATTATATCCCCCACCCCAGCTCCTGGCAAACATACACCTCATCCTATTTTTATTTTTACCACAAAAGGCTCTGTCCAAGTACCTTACCTGTGAGTCACCAACAATTAAAGTTTTTATACCTTCCTTGTCAGCCCTGTCCCTGACTGTACTAACGTCCAATTCATTTATCAAGGGACTAAACGAGTTGGTACACTTAGCTGTTGTTGTCGTTGTTGTCTTATCCTTGGTGTGTTTCTTCACCACCAGTTTGGTCGTTCCTCTCCTCACAGCCTTCCATTCCCCAGAGTCATCGTCATTCACCGGTGTAAAGGCCTGGGAATTAGGGATAGAAATCCCTTACCAGACTAATCAGGTTCTTAATAAAGGAAAGTCAAGGACCATGGTTTTCTGAGGAATAGTAAACAACCGTTTGAGATTGACTATAAAAAATATAATACAAAACTCTGACACCACTCAACAAACATCAAATAATTACGGGAGTCAAACAATTAATGCAGTCAATAGTTAATGGAGTTAAACAATTAAGGGAAGCAAACAATTAAAGGAATCAAACAATTAATGGGAGTCAGCAATTAATGGAATCAAACAATTAATGGCATCAAACAATTAATGGGAGTCAACAATTGATAGAATCGAACAATAAAGGGGAGTCAGCAATTAATGGAATCAAACAACCATAGAATCAAACAATGTACAGATATTTCCTAAGGCAGTGGCCCTGGGGGAAGGTCCATTCAACTCCACACTCGAGAGACAGCTGCAGATTGTCTTGAAATGGCAGGAGAACACCCCGGTACACACGGCTGAATGAGATGACTGATGGTCGTGGTATGTGGAAGTGGTAGATGACCAGAGAATTGACAGTCGATAGGTGAAGGTCTGGGGACACAGCCCACGAGTCCAGGACCTATGATGAGATCACAGCCAGAATTTGACGAACAGCAGGGTAGCTAGATAGTGACTGTATGGCGGGTGGGGTGAATCTCCCTGTGACCTGGGTAGCAGCTGCCGTTCTCACCTCTGCCCAACCACCCTAAGTGTTGTCAGCACCAGCAAACGAGAGTGTTAGCAGCGATAACGAGCAGGAAGATCGTTTCCTCCCTTACAACCGGCTTTCCTTGTCTCGTTTCTTCCTTCATCCTTGCTATCTCTTGCTTTAATTTCAAGTTTTCTTCCTCTAATTTCAGGTTGTTTTCCTTGGTACTCTCTAACTCGGCCCACAAGTAGCACTAGCCATATCTGATAATTATCCCCGGGAGCAGAGCTAAGCAGCCGTGACCTTTCCTCTAGTGAGGTCAGAACACAACTGGTCAGAGAGAGCCGAGAGGGTCGGTGTGTGTGTGTGTGTGTGTGTGTAATAATAATAATAAATAATAATGATAAACGGTTTATTGAAAAAGTTCTGCAGCCCGAAGGCTGAAAATATACATTGGACGGCTCCCGGACAGATGGCCGAAGGACATTTGGCCGAAGGACATTTGGCCGACGGACGTTTCATCGACGGTGATTTGACAGAACTGATCATTGAGCCGACGGACATTTGGCCGAACAGACAATAGACAGAACGGACAAATGGCCGAACGGACATTTAGCCGAATGGACATATGGCCTTTTTAATTTTTTTTTCCTTTCTTCTTTGCAATGTATTTTTTGCACATTTACTAAAGGGTAAAAGATATTAATTGTCATGTAATTGCTTCTTTGCAATTCCATGGTCTTAAAAGAAACAAATATTAAATAAAGTAATAATAATAATAATAATAATAATAATAATAATAATAATAATAATAATAACAACAACAATAAAAATATCGGCTTACCCTTACAACCTGTGAAAAGCGACTGCATCCGAGTCTAGGCAAGCAGGGCTAACGTTTGGTTGGTTTGGGGCGTGGCTACAAACTTCACTTGACTTAACATGACTAGTTACGTCGCCCTTTCTTTTGTGTTCGTGGTGGTGTTGGTGTGTGGATTAGCGGATGTCATGTTTTTGACCTGACCTCATGTTTTGTAAGGTCACCCTGTGTACATAAACCTCTCTCAGTCCTTGTAATTCACTAGTTAAATTGAAATTAGGGAAAACAATGCTGATTATTTCCGACGTCTACCAGATATTAAACACAAGACTGAAGAAATTTTTATAAAGCAATTACTTTACAATTAATATCTGTTATCCTTTAGTAAATGTACCAAAAATACATTGCAAAGAAGAAAGAAAAATAAAAAAATAAAAAAAGGCCATATGTCCATTCGGCCAAATGTCCGTTCGGCCATTTGTCCGTTCGGTCTATTGTCCGTTCGGCCATTTGTCCGTTCGGTCTATTGTCCGTTCGGCCATTTGTCCGTTCCGTCTATTGTCCGTTCGGCCAAATGTCCGTTGGCTCGATGTCCGTTCGGTCAAATGTCCGTCGGTGAAACGTCCGACGGCCATCTGTCCGGCCACGAAATTGGACATAAATGACTTATTACATACAGTGGTGGTTTAACAAAAGCCTTCATTAGAGAAAGGTGAAGGAACATACAGTGAACATACAGATTAATGTTTACAGCGGAGGTCACGTAGATCATGTGAGCTGAGGTGTTGAGCAGCAAACACGTAGTGTAGTAACTCCCTCACATATAAGGGGCATCACGTGGAGAAGTAGTTCCCTCACAGGTGGTGTTATGAGGGGCTTGACGTGGTGTAGTAATTCCCTCACAGATGGTGTTATGAGGGGCCTGATGATGGAGTAATTCCCTCACAGATGGTGCATGAGGGGCCTGATGATGTAGAAATTCCTCCTTCACAGATGGTGTATGAGGGGCCTGATGATCTAGTAATTCCCTCACAGATGGTGTATGAGGGGCTGGTGATGTAGTAATTCCCTCACAGATAGTGTTATGAGGGGCCTGATGTGGTGTAGTAAATCCCTCACAGATGGTGTATGAGGGGCCTGATGTGGTGTAATAATTCCCTCACAGATGGTGTTATGAGGGGCATCACATGGCGTAGTACTTCCCTCACAGATGGTGTTATGAGGGGCATCACATGGTGTAGTAATTCCCTCACAGATGGTGTTATGAGGGGCATCACGTGGTGTAGTAAGTCCCTCACAGATGGTGTTATGAGGGGCATCACGTGGTGTAGTAACTCCCTCACAGATGGTGTTATGAGGAACCTCACATGATGCTGTAGCAACTCATTCACTACGTGGTGTCGTAGCATCATGGGGACACCACGTGGTCTGTTGTCACAGGACCTTACTCACTCAAGTGAGTGAGATGTGGTCCCAGGCCTCCCCATCGTGGAGTCTCAAGGGAATTATTACTGGGTACCTGGGACCTCACTGTGTGAAGGTTAGTTTGGGTAAAACTCAACTGTGACTGCCGAGTTGTTTTTCACTGACTTAAGCACTGTTCACCACTATTCAACACTGGTTTCATTCCTTTCCCAAATGAAATAGTAACTTCTGACGAGAACTTATGTGTGTGTGTGTGTGCTTTCTTCTTGTAACAAACACCACTTTATTTTAGATCACTAACAGGCCGAGGAGAATAATTAATTTTACTCAAGCAAAACAATGTGAAAATCACCCCTAGTCATCATACAATAATTACATAAGTAATGAAGCTCTTACATTAATATTATTCTTCGGAATTGAAGTTCATTTCCTGATTTTTAGCCAGGACTAAAGTATTTTGTCCATCACTGAACAGTACAAGAGAGAAGAGGAAGAGGTGAAAGCGACCCCTGAGAGTGAGGTGGCCGGTGGCGGGGGGGTGTCTCTCACTCTGGAGCATGTACAGGGAGTCTTCTTCATCCTGGGTCTCGGCTACGTGGCGGCTCAACTTGTGTTCATGTTGGAGATGTTCTTGAGTTCTCGGGGAAATACTCGCTAACAAATTCCTTAACACACTGGGCTGAATCACAAGGAGTTCTTATGATCATATCTGAATATTTACGTGTAAACTTCACATGTTGGTCAAGTAAGAGACGTGTAATGTGTTTTAGTTGCAAATTTAGGTTTGAACATAATTATTTAATGACGTTTTTATGCATAGTAATTTACCTTGACTGTAAGTTCACTGAAGAATTGTAGTGTTATTCAGATGTAATTATTAGTGAAGTCGTAATAGAAATAAATGTTGCATCAAACAGTTATAATAATTTACCTACATCCTATGCTACCAACTACCTGTGGCCCAACCCAAACGACATTGTCATCTACATAATAACAACAACCAAAACAAAAGATCATCTTAATGTTGAGAATGGTGGTAAAGAGAGAGAGAGAGAGATGAGACACTCGCTTCTTCACCTGATTGTTGGGAAGATGATCACTATCAGAGGGTAGAAAGAAGAGAATAATTTACCTCTAATATTTAACATATGACCTTTAAGTTTATCACTTTTCTGACCTGAGCGAATTAGCTAACCAACTCACTCACTCTCAGGGCTGATTGTAGAGGTCTATTATGAAGAACAAGATTCTTCCTCATATACAGAGAAATTATAGGTAAAGTTAACATGCGCGTCGTGAGGTGTGAGCTTAACAGGTATGTATGGTTCACCTTGCGGTCTATGAAGTGTAAGTAATGCTTACTAGCGTTGGTGTGTTGGTGTGTGGCAATACAAGAGCTTAAAATCTTTACAGAATATCACCCATACACTTTCCTGCGGGACAAATATTCTTTCACCAAAAAATAATACCCTGTATTTGGGTGGAAAAATGTGTTAACCAGGTCAAATCTGTGTCCAGGTGTTTAGTTATGGTTGGCTTGACGGTTATTCAGGTAAACTTACTAACAGTATAATGATGTTATCTCTTGTTACCGTTACTTACTGTTTTACGGTTGTCCCTTATGTTTGTCACTTAACACTACACCTCCTACTTCTGTTATGACTCGCTCAACGGTATAAAAGTTAAGTTTACAGGAAATATTATTGTTCTCAGCTCATCCTTCTACAGCCGGACTTAACTCTGATTGTTGAGTCCTTTAACACACTGGCGGCTGTAAACGACACCACAACCTGGTGAAGGTGTGAGGTGCCCACCAGGTGCTCTCTTACGTGTTAAATATTTGATTTATTGGTGGTGTGGTCGGAAACATGACCACTGAAGCGTGAAACCGTAATGAGTGGATATCCTGTCGCAATTCTGGTCAGGTGTGCGACTACGTGGACGGAGAGACTAAACTGCGCAGAGGAGGCTTCGGCGTATGTCCTCCTGACCCTCTTGGTATGGTGTACAATCCTCACTCTCCTTCAGCTCTTGACCTTTATCAAAGACCAGATGTAGTGCCAGTATTAACATTGCGTGTCTACCAAACGTGGAGTTCTATCCCGTAAGTTTTACTCCGGTGTTGTTTCTTTTGACTCTCCCTTCTGCTCACCGTCTAACAGGAAGAGCTAGTCCAGATTTACTTGGTAGTCAGTCTGTCACAAGGAAACTCTTAAACCTTGACTTGTGAAGTGTGTTGCCTTATAAATTATTATGTTAATCAGTATCTTGATTCTGTGGCGAAAAGCTGCTTTTTGATATATTCTGCTCAGCTGTGTACAGGAACATCGTGATTAATGAAAAAGTTTCTCTCTCTCTCTCTCTCTCTCTCTCTCTCTCTCTCTCTCTCTACGTGTGTGTGTGTGTGTGTGTGTGGAGGAGACTACGACCGTAAAATAAAATAAGAATTCCCACGAAAGTTTTCAGAATTCACGTCTCACTTGCTGTAAACATCATCACCTGATAAGAAAAAATCCATTAAAAACCCTAGGGTGACACGGGCTGGTATGGGTGCACCGTGACTCACTGACCTGGTGACAAAATCCTCGAGAGTTGAGTGAGAGGGACACCACACACAGGAGGAATGTTTAGACAACGACAACTAACAAAAATATTAATCTTGTTGTGTTATTTTTGGTTTATGGAAAATATTTCTTCATCTTGGTGGGATATTTTGAGTGATCTGTGTGTGTGTGTGTGTGTGTGTCCCTAGGGCTCGTTACACGAGGGGCAACCATTATTATTCTTATAACTGTTAATCATGTTATTGTAATTATTCTTGTCAGGGTAACTGTATTATTACTGTTATAGTCAATTGTTATTATAATAAATATCTTCATTATCATGGCAGTTATATCTAAAGTTATTCTTTTATTATTATTATTAGTAGTAATTGTTGTTGTTGTAGTAATACTAGTATATCATAAGACTGTAATGTTTTTATCACTAGCCTGCACCTCAGTTACTCTTCCTCCTCCTACCCCCTCTCTCCCCTCACCTCCTTCACCCCCCTATCCCCACTCTGCCGGTTCTTGCCATCAACTGCCAGGGGTTTAATTTCAGGAAAGTATATATACAGTATATAGGGTAGTGCCCCTCACCAGCATCATCACCACAACCACCTCTCAGTCGGAAGCAGAAAGTCCATTGGAAGTTTAGTCCTCGAAGCCCAAAGGAACGTCTCGAGCAGGTGAGTAAAAGCTTCGTTTTGATCCTAGTAATCTAAGACAAACTCCACAGGTTATGGGTCAAAACTCTTAGAGACATGTGACACTTTCTAAAGTGGGCGGAAGCACTTGCCTTATTTTAGACATAATGTGAAGCAGTCTCCAACAGCTAGCCACACAAGTCGAAGCACTATAGACAAATTATATAAGCAACTCGGAAAATCTCTAGCAAGTGAAAATTTTGTCGGAACTCTTGGGGTAGTAAATTTATTATCACACTACTAAAGAAAACACTTGGTCCTAATGTTTGTTCTAGATGAAAGTCTCCACAAACATGACCAAAGTTCTGAGTTAACTCTTAACGGACATATCTGAAGAGAAAATATTTTCATGTACCAAAATAAAACACGAAATCTGTAACCATTTTCTTACATGTTGTAGTCAGCTCTCTAATAATTATTATATACTTGTCTAAAAGGAGCATGACTACATCAACAACACGTCACTTATGAGCGATACTTGATGTTGTCATTGTAATAAAGTTTACAGAAATCTGAAGACAGAAAATGTTGTCCAAAACTTAAACGAAAGATTCATCAACTTTGTTATTATATGTTTGAGTGAATAACATTACGTAAACTACTGTACATATAAGTGACGTGTGCAATAAGAAGTCTTCAGGTAGCCTTCGTTATATTTTATTTTATGTATAATAAATGGGTTACATGGAAAGCATTATAAGATTTATCATCTCATAAATATACAATTTACCCCTAACTATAGTTTTAACGTTAACAATATAGTAATAATCTGTTGTTGAAAGGGAATATAGCTTTCATTATTTTCATTTGTGATTTTTTTGCCTTTTTTTTATATTAATTACTATATTTTCCTTCTTCTTTGGTTGTCTTAATTATCATTCCACATCACTTCTTTTACATCATCAAGGTCGACCTTAATCGCAGTAGTTACTCACCATTACCTTCACCACAGCCAGGATGGTGACCGAGATAGTGATGATGGTTATGTTGGGTGTGGTGATGGTGAGTGCCAACGTGCCTGCTGAGAAGACGGACTTACACGACCTCTACCTCCCGGACTGTGGTGAAATAACGAAAATGGCGCCTGGGGAAACAGCCATCATCAATTCTCATCTACCAACTGAAGACCATCCCGACGAACATAAGTAAGACAACCTTCATCTTTCTTTGTTAATAACTTACCATACCTGCTTTATGTTAATGATCAAAATTAAGAACATCAATATCTTACGTGTTAATGACAAGTATTATGGGTTAGGTAGGAAGTGTTACCCATTAGTTATAGCCTTTACCTGTTCCTCATTAACCCACACACATACGTTCAGTTTACACCTGTGTTTCCCCCACAATCACCCTGCGAGTCACTGTATGTCAAGGGTCGTTTGCGTCAGCTTGCGCTATTAACTTTGAAGCGAGCCAGAAGTGACCTGACTCCAGTCATTAATTTCCATCACAGATATAATGTTTATTAATACCACTATTGATATAATGTTTACTAAGACCAATATTGATATAATGTTTACTAGTACCAGTATTATAAACCCCCACAACATTTATTCATAACTAGAGAAAGTACCAAGAACGTTTTTTCAACCTTTCACTCTTAATATCAACATTTGTTTTTAATTCTCTACAGGTGTGTATGGAAATTTGTCTGTAAAGAAATAAATGACAACTACATACGAGTTGAATGCCTTTACTTCGACTTAACATCAGCAGCGAATTGTGGTGATAAGCTGGTCATGAGGAAGTATAAACGATCACCGAAAACAAAGTAAGTTTCGATCCCATGTTTATCTGTCTCTATAATGCTAATATAATTTGTCTGTATAATGATAATGTAATAATGTAAATAACAATAAAAGTGATCTTGTTATCAGCGTTGTTGTGGCACTTGTTGTCTTTGTGTTGAGTTACCGAGGAGTTCAATGCTGTTTTATCTCTTGAAAGAATTGGTATAAATCTAATGTGTTAGTGGAGAGATATAGAGAGAGACAAGCAGGCAGAGGGAGATTATAGGGTCATCTCTCACCCCAGGTTCTGCGGTACTGATGGCCCTCATGGGGTAGAGAACAATCAGGGATGGATGAAACTCACCTACACTTCAGACGCTGTGGACGACGAACACAGTGGCTTCCAGTGTTACGTGAAATGTCTTGCGAAATAGACCACGGCTGAACCTTGATTATCCCTGATCATAGATGACCTTGATAATTGTTGATCTTCACATGTTTCCTTCAAAATATCTAAATTCACTCATAACACCATAATGTATACCAGTCAACTATATAACTCCTTGTGTTATCTTTGGTGTGTGGCCTCAGTAAGAGAGACTGGTGATAACTGTAAAATATTTTGGTATAAAAGCCAATAACATTTTCTTCTTTAATAATGTAAGTCTTTTTACTTATGGAAATGTCTCTTAATAACTCCGGGATCGAGAACCAAGTTGTAACCTAGAGTGAATTGTGGTACATTAGATGATATTATGTAATAACTTCAAATAATTATAAAATATTCTCTACTTTTTTACTGAAACTACACGTACAGGCTGGCATCACTTCGGCCTTCAACGCTGAGGTGTCCAGCCGTCTGTGTAAGCGAGGCAGACTCGGTAAACAACGTTCTTATGAAGGTGATCAGAGCGCCGTCTATCTACCCCATTATTCACACCGTAACAGCCAACCAGTCTCCCCAGTTAATCAATAATATAATTATAATAAAATGAATAAGTCTGCACGATGTAGTGAAGGAAAGTTGTTCATAATCATCAAATTGTAATGAAATATTTTACTCGTATATAAATATTATCTGTTTAGACTGACTACACATATTGTTGTTTGGTTTTAATGTTTATATAAATTAATTTAATAAGACTTAGAAAAGATAACCATAGTAACAAAACTAATATCCAGTTATAATTCTTGTAATATTGGGAATGATTAATATTTGGAGGAGACCAGAAACAACCCGTTTGGACCAGGTCAGGCGTTATAACATCATACTTATCCTGTGACCTAACCTAACCCAACGTAACCTAACCTAATGTGTTTTGTATCACTATAGGTTAGGTTATATTTAGGGCCAAATTACTTTACCCTGGTTAGGTTAACATAATCCATCGTTCACAAATGCTTGAAAATATAATTGTTGGTGTCTGATAATAAATGACAAATAAGGAAGAAACTTGAAGAAAACTCCCGAGTCGTGTTACTGTGCCCTCACCCTGTTGTAGATCTGGACCATAATAAATCACACCCCATTAACTGTCTATAATTTGCCTGTTGATTTTGTTCTTGTTTCTTGTGTAGTTTTCAGCGAGGGAGGCGGTGAGAGGCCCTTCATTATAACTATTGGTCAGAGAAGAAAGTGCTTAATATTTTACTAATAATATGAACTGTATTATAATTAAAAGAGTTTTCACAGGATATTCTCAAGTGTATTACACAAATGACGTTCATTCAGATATTTTAAAATGGTTTATGAGAAGGTTCTTTTGTAAGCGTCTTTGGGAAACTCACTGTATATGAAGAAAAAGTAAAAATATGTCTTAGATGGTTGTTGATGACTCTGAGGCACACGAAGAATTCACTGGGCTGTATACTGTATAGAGACTCAAAAAACTACCTGTACTCGGAGTGATCGATGACTTTCATAATAAACACAGCGACTCCTTTTGTCTCGGTAGGGTTGTCAAAATACTTCGTCCGTTGTGTCAATTTTTCAACACAATTTTGTACACATTGATTTTTGAGTGATTGTACCAGATCCTTAATGATTTCGTTGACGACTTTAGACATCAGAGGGCAGGGATAAGAAGAGGGACAGGAACAGTAATGTAAAGGAGTACTGCACAGATATGTGTGTGAGAGAGGTTCTTCCCTTGACATTGTACCAACATTGTCCTGGGTGCTGCCTCAGTCTCGTTCTGGTCCACAAATTCCAAGAAATCAGACATTAGAAAAGTCTTGGATAATTTGAGTCAAGTGTGTTTGTTCTTTAAGACATGTACTCAAGAGGTTAAGATATCGTACTCAAGAGGGTAAGACATCGTACTTAAGAGGGTAAGACATCCTGCACAATGGGTTAAAACATCGTACTCAAGAGGGTAAGACATCATACTCAAGAGGTTAAGAGATGTCCTTAAATAATGAACAATATTGGATGTGGTGAAAAAGACTTGGACATAACAACAGGAAATAATAACTCCTTATGCTGAACGCCATGGTGATAAGCTTTTCCCCCAACCATACTTTGTCACTCTTCTTATCCTGTATATATATCTCCACTCGTAGTCTGTCTAAGATCGATCGATTGATTGATTTATTGATTGATTGAGTGATTGATTGATTGATTGATTGGTTGATTGATTAATTGATTGATTGATTGATTGATTGTGGTAAATACATCCCTCCTGACACAACAGTTAGGTCATATGCCGCCGGTCTGCTTAAGAAATAAAGGAAATTTACTCGGGTTACTTTCGTGTTCAACAACTCAGGTGATTGATGCCTTGTTCCGTCACTACACTCGTGCTACATAACTTGGGTCTGGAGAAAGCTCGTCGTTAATGATGGACGTGGAAGTGTTTGGTTAAGTTATGAATACAAACACGTACGTTGGTGAGTCAAGTGTGTCACCAGAGATCGCTAATAATATGATCCCTAATTCTCACGTTACTGAAGATCTCTGGGAACTGTGGACAAATGCCAATGTTTTTGCTGGTCTCGACATCATAACACTGAGTCTTGTTTATGTTTACCGTGTTGTAGGACCCAAGATAGCGTCTTTTAATGGGGAGATTTATGTGTGAGTAAAACCTGAGGGAAGAACTTTAACTTTATAGTGATTATGTTAGTGGTAATGAGTGTGTCACATCTGTAGGTTGGGGCAGTAAGTCGACGATCTAGCTGTGCATATCTTTTATTCATATCATTTGCTATCTCTCTTTCCATTTATGTCTCTTTCTCACTCTATATGTATCAGTCTCTCTCTCTCTCTCTCTCTCTCTCTCTCTCTCTTATAGATCACCACAATAGTGTTACATAAACTGGGTCTGGAGTGTTATTATTGATGTCATTATATCCTTTACACACAGCAGGACCAAAATATTACCTTTATGGAGCGAAAGAGAAAGTAATAATCTGCAAATATGTCATCATAACCTATACTGTTAAGGGTTATTATAACACTGTCAACCCTTATTGATTCCAGAGAGTCAGGTGGCGGGGAAGTTATTGTTATGGTCATTCGTGTATAATGAACGGGTCGGTGCTGCGGGCGGCACTCGTCTCCCATCCTCGGCTCCAGATACACGCCTTCAGTAGTCAAATTCGTGAGCCACCCAGGTAAGTAGGCCTACCAGAAAGCCAATCAACGTAGGGAAGAGCTCATCCAATTATTGTAGAGCTCAGATGGCCAGTCAACTAAGACCCTTCAGTTCAGTAGACCGTCTTCGTTCAGAGTAGACACACCGACCAACAGTCACCGAACAAGGAAGACGTCCAGCCAGCCCAGCATCACGTAGACAAGAAGGTCAGTTAAATTATCTTTGTTCATAAATTAAAGCAAACTTTCCAACATGATGCAGTGTAAGGTATCAGTGTATAGATATTATGCACCTGCCTCACCTCCCCGCTATCGTCAGCAAGTGTCGTATAATATAGGTGGCGGAATATTAACTGTTTCTCTAACTCTTATTATTTAAAGTTGATGACAATTTATATATAAACATTTATATAACTCATTATTAAATATTCTGCCTGAGTTAAATGTATTTATGTGTACCCCGGGTCGATAATGTACAGTACCATGGGTGGGGCGCGCAACCGTCTGCAGTACTCACAGGTGTAAGTGAACGGGGCACCAGTGGTAATGGTGTCTCACTCGGAACCCGGTTACACCACGAATCAATGATGAAGAAGGAGAGAGAGTGGAAAATATAAGGTAGAATGAAAGCATAGGACGAAGATGTATGAACAATAAAAAGAAGTGAAAATGAAGAAATGGAAAGAGAAAGAATAAGAACAAAAAGAAGAGGAAGAATCAGGGAAACGAACACTTCATAATACTGTAGTGAAGTCTTCTGTACCAGCAGCGAGTGGACGACCATTAAGTAAATTAAAGTCATTTGATAACATTCGCCAAATTATGTATTATTCACAGAAACAGGATCTCACTTCTGCAACTATTTGTGATTCATAATTTATTCTGTAATGACGTAATTGTTTAACAAGCGTGGAGAACAAGCACAATAAAGAACAAACAGGTTAGGGATTGATTCAGGGGAGAGTTTGGTGTTTGTGAAGGAGGCTGGAAGGGAGTTTTGTGTTTGTTTGTTTGTTGGTTGTGAAAACAGGTGATATACTATTTGCTTGTTTGGTTTTGAAGTTATTGGTGGAGTGTTTGGCTGAGTGTGTTACGACCTGTGTTGGTATGCGTGTGTGTGTGTGTGTGGAGGAGGTGGTCGGGTCATGTACACACACAGTAATAGTGGCACTTTATCCTAGATGTCAATATAAAACGCCCCATAACGCCCATAAGGCTTGTCACACTCAGGTGGTAATGATGCGGGAGTCACACACACACACACACACACACACACACACACACTATTTAATCTTCTAGACGTGAATTAATGTTGATCTTTCTGTTTACGACGGAGATAGTTCGTTATATAATGTGATAGGATTTAGGTCAATGTCTCCGTTCAAGTAAATAGTAACATTTACCAAAGAAACCGACAAGAAATCATAAGTAAAGACTTGAGTAATGTTTATTTTATAGCCATCGACGCATTACGATAAATTCTTGCTTCCAGAAATCGATCAAAGTAATTACGTCTTCGAATCAGTTTTCTCGTGTTTGTTTTCTTTGATTTTGATTTGGTTATTAACATTAATATTTAATTATTTAAAGTTGGTCCCCGTAACTTAGGCATTAAGACGACTGGGCCTTAATGTTAGTGTTTGTACGGAAGGTCGATCATATTTGGATTAGATTAAGAGAAGCAGGAGGAGGTAATCTTATTTATAGCTCTGTAAACAAATGCACACATAGTCTGTATGTTGGGACGATCACTTGGATAATTATGATGCAAATTATAAATGCTAACCTAACCAAACCTAACCTAAATAACGTAACCTAACCTAATGTATTACAAATTTCTTTTGGTTATGATTTTATAGCAAATAGAATCTTTACTGAAAAAGAGCAGAGTTTACCACATATGAACTAATATATATTAAGCTTTAGCAATAAATATAAAATCACCCTTCTTTGGAAAAAATCAGTTGCTTGAGGCTTGTAGTGGATGTCTCCTCTACAAACTAACTGCGTAGCTGCACACCACCTGCTATCACATTCCAATGTGCCGCCTTCCCTAGCAACCAACCAGATGTTACCGTATCTTAGCAACGAAACTAGTCACCGGCTACTTCTCGGGTTTTCCCACCATGACTCATAGCGGCTGCTGAGGGGTATATAAGCTCTGTCTCTCCCTTGAGATTCAGAAGCAAGATGTCACGGGTTCGATTCCCGGGCAAGCGGAAGTTGTTTGGACACTCTTCCTAGCCCCCTTGGTCCCTGTTCACCTAGCAGTAAAGTAGGTACCTGTTGTAAATCGAAATGTTGCGAATTCGTATTCAGGGAAAGTTGTTGGAGCTTCTAAACTTGAACTACACAATCCGAAGGAGTGGTGACCCGAGGATCACACACCCAACACAGACAAAACCAAATACGTGCGCTATGCGCTAACCAAATAAACGCAGTCGTGTAAAGCCACGGCACTATCTCTCCCACTACAATTCCCTTCCTAACCTCCTGCTCCTTCCTCTGTCATCTTCCCCGCTCTGACTTTCGCTACCAACAACTTTTTTGGAGCTTCTAAACTTGAACTGAGATTCAGTCTGACCAATCTTCTTGAACAAGCAACACCTCCTCTGCCGCTGCCTGGCGACCCTCGCCTCTCCTCCGCCTGCCTGGCGGTCCTCGCTCCCGCCAGCGAGCATGTCCTTCTCTGAGCTTCCTCACCAACCAATTCTCATTCTGCCCATTTTCCTGAACAAGCAACATCTCCTCCAGCAAGCTCCACACTGTTAACATTTCATTCAACCAGGAGGCCAGCAACAGGCAACACCTTCTCTAACGAAGCTCCTGCACATCTACCTCCTTCAACAAGCTACTCACCGCACGTCTCTACCAAGCAGCCCCTCACCACACAGCACCTCCAGCACCAGACTGTCTATCATATAACTTATATATTATACAAGAAAACCACATTAGAGTTTCCTTCCATCCTGAGTGCTAGACAACATTAATATCTCGATACCCCTACAATGGTGACTCCCGGAGATAAGCACTCACACAGGATGGAGGACGAACGGATCTCTCTGCCGATTTTCAACCACAACGTCGAGGACTGGCTCGACCATGTGGAAGCAGCCCTCGCCGGTTCACGAGCTACCGACGGACAAAAGTATTGCGCCCTGCTTTGTGCCTTACCCACGGAAGTGGCCACGCGGGTCTCACAAACCATTTCCAACCCTCCAGATCACAACAAATTCGCTACCCTGCGGGCTGCCTTGAAGACGTGTTATCAACAGACCAGCCCCAATCTCCTGCAAGATCTATCCTCTACCTCCCTCGGGAACTCAACCCCGGGACGTCTATGGGAGGAGATGTGTCGGCTGAACTCCCGTCACACAGACAGACTCCCCGACTCTATCCTGCGCCAGCTTCACGCACAAAAGCTACCCACAGAAGTACGCAACATCCTGTCCGCAGTAGATTACTCTACGACACCGGAACTATATGCAACCGCGGCAGATAGAATTTTTAACGAATGCGCTGCTGCACCCCTTGCCGCCACGGTCACACCAGTACCTACCATCGAACTTGTAAGCCGGGTCAACACCCCTCAGCCGAGCAATACCTCACAAGACATCAAGGACCTGTTGCAAATTTTGAACCGCAGGATGGACACCATTGAGCAGTTCTGCTCCTCCATACCCGCTGCTGCGCCGGTTCCTGACTCACACACTACGCCCTACAAGTTCCGACACACAGCAGCCAACCCCCAGCACAACAAATTTACCCTCTGCTGGTATCACCAGACTTTCGGCCGCTATGCTCGAAACTGTGAGCCCTATTGCACCTATTCGGGAAACGGCAACACCGGAGGCTGGTAGACGCCTCGGCCTCCGTCCCTCCAGGCGTCTCATTACTGCGCGTCACCGACCGCACCTCCGGCAAGACGTTCCTCATCGACACCGGTTCATCTGTCAGCCTCATCCCTCCCTCACTACGAGACAAGTCAAAGCAACCCTCGTATGACCTGTTCGCTGCCAACGGTACCTCCATCGCCTCCTACGGCGTACGCACCCTCGCCTTAGACCTCGGTCTGCCCAAGGCTCTGCGTTGGTTATTCGTGATAGCAGACGTGTCTCAACCCATCCTTGGTTTCGACTTCCTCACCTTCCACAAGCTCGGCGTCAAACCAAGTCATCTATGCCTCATTCATGAGCCTACAGCACGCAAGATCCAGGGTTCTCGTGCCAGACACACGGACGCTATCACCTGTCTTGCGCCTTCCAACGAGTTCTCCTCCCTGCTCGACGAATTCAAGGAGCTTTTCTCACCCCGAGTCTCCCTACCCCCACCACCTACGTCGGGAATTTTCCACCACATCGAAACCAAAGGACCACCAGTCTTTTCACGCCCTCGCCGCCTGCGCCCTGAGCTCCTGTACACAGCCAAAGCAGAATTCAACAAACTACTGCAAGACGGCATCATTCGCCCTTCAAGGAGTCCCTGGGCATCGCCTCTTCACATGGTTCCTAAGCGAACACCCGGCGAGTGGAGGGTGTGTGGCGACTACAGAGCCCTGAATCTCGTCACCAAACCTGACAGGTACCCTATTCCGCATGTCCAGGACTTTCACCACAAACTTCATGGCAAGACTATCTTCTCGAAGATCGACTTGGAGCGTGCCTTCCACCAGATCCCAGTAGCGCCGGCAGATACCCAGAAGACAGCCATCACCACTCCGTTCGGACTCTTCGAGTACACTTTCATGAGTTTTGGCTTACGCAATGCAGCACAGACTTTCCAGAGGTTCATGGACCATATGCTTCGCGACCTCGATTTTGTCACCGTCTACATTGACGACATCCTCGTCGCATCTTCGACGCCTGCCGAGCACCACCACCACCTACAACTCCTTCTCCAACGCCTGCAGAACAACAACATGAAAGTTCATCCTGCTAAGTGCGTCTTTGGAACCTCGGCCATCGATTTCCTCGGTCACAGAGTCTCGCCCAGTGGCATACAACCCCTACCACAGAAAATAACCGCGATTAGGGAGTTCCCCAAACCTGAAACGGCGAAGAAACTCCGGGAGTTCCTGGGTTTAGTCAACTACTACCACCGCTTCATTGACAAAGCTGCCACCGTCCTAGCCCCCCTACACGACCTTCTCAAGGGACGCCCAAAGAAGTCTCACAAGTCTCTCATGTGGACTCAAGAGGCTACTACGGCATTCACCACTATCAAACAGCACATCACACGCCTCACCCTCCTGGCCCACCCCGCACCTAACGCCCGGACCACTCTCACAACAGACGCTTCTTCTACTGCAGTGGGCGCCGTCTTACAGCAGGAGATCAACGGAACTTTCATGCCCGTTGCTTTCTTCTCACAACGGCTTCAACCACCACACCTCAAGTACAGCGCTTTTGATCGAGAACTCCTGGCCATATACTTGGCTGTCAGACATTTCCAACACTTCCTCGAGGCCCGTCAGTTCACCATCTTCACTGATCACAAGCCCCTCGTCCACGCCTTCGCTTCAGCTTCCCAGTCACATACACCTCGTGTCCTGCGCCACTTGGCTTACATCTCGGAGTTCTCCAGCGACGTCCAACACATTAAAGGCAGCCACAACGAGATCGCCGACGCCCTCTCTCGTTGTATATCCACCATTCTTCCCTCATCTCCACCCATTGATTATGGGCAGCTAGCCGCGGCTCAAGAGAAAGACGAAGACCTGGCAGCATACAAGACATCCCCCTCAGGCCTCATACTCCAAGAACTCCCTGTTCCTGACACAAAGATAAAATTGTGGTGCGACGTATCCTGTGGACAGCCTAGACCGTTCGTGCCTCACGTCCACCGCCGCGCTGTTTTCGACCGCATCCATGGTCTCAGCCACCCGGGTGTGCGGGCCTCCCAGCGCCTCCTCACGCAACGTGTCGTCTGGCCCGGCATCAAGTCTGATACTAAGAAATGGGCTGCCCAGTGCCTGGCCTGCCAGTCCTCCAAAATACATCGTCACATACGGGCCCCCTTACAAGCTTTTCCTATTCCCAAAGGCCGTTTTCAAGTAGTACACCTCGACATCGTGGGACCTCTACCATCATCCTACGGTAGCACCTACATCTTCACCTGCATCGACCGTTTCACCAGGTGGACAGAAGCAATTCCCATGCCCAACGCTACAGCAGAGACTACTGTCCGCGCCTTCATGTCCGGTTGGGTTTCCCGTTTTGGCCCCCCAGCAACCGTAATCACTGACCGAGGAGTACAGTTTGAGTCACAACTCTGGCAGGACCTCCTACAGGTCCTCGGCACGTCTAGACAATGCACTACAGCATACCACCCTCAAGCCAACGGCATGGTAGAACGTTTTCACCGGCAGCTGAAGGACGCACTCAAGGCACAGCACGACCCTTACAGCTGGACTGATGCGCTTCCCTTAGTGCTCCTCGGCATCCTTGCGTCACACAAGGAGGATATGGATTGTAGCCCAGCAGATCTGACACTAGGCGAGCCCCTTCGGCTACCCGGGGATTTCTCACTCCCTCCTGATCCCAACCAAACCACTCCAGCCGTTCGTCACGACTTACTCCAAAAGCTACGACAAGCAGTTTCTGCATTCAGAGCTACTGCTCCACGCCAGCCTACTCGGCGCCCTGAACACATCCCTCCTGCACTACTCACAGCTGAGTATGTTTTCGTCAGGCATGATGCTCACCGCAACCCATTACAACGCCCCTACGATGGACCCTTCCAGGTGGTTACCCGTTCTGCAAAGTTCCTGACAATTATCCGGAATGGCAGACATGACACCGTCAGCATAGACAGAGTCAAACCGGCCACCTTACCCGTCGGGCCCCCAGCCCAGCAGCACCATCAACAAACTACGCCTGCACCAGTCCACCCGCAGTTACCACCGGCAGCAACACCACACCCACGACATTTCTGGGCACCCTCTTTTCACCCTCATGTACAACCTGCTCCTGTCATAGAACCTGAACCTGTAATAAACCTCCCTCCTATCATAGAATCTGCTCCTGTCATAGACCCTCCTCCTGTCATAGAACCTGAACCTGCTCCTGCCATGGACCCTCCTCCTGACGCAGCCCCTGCAGCAGCAGGAGCACAACAACCATTGCTTGTACAACCTCCTCTAATCCCAAACCCTGTTTCTCCTCCTAATTCTCCCACAGGTTTTGTGTCACTGGACGGAGTTGTTACACGTAGCGGTCGAGTCGTACATACACCTGCCCGGTATGTGTTATGTGTGGGACACAACCCGGACAACATCCAGCCTCCCGCCGCGCCTGGAGGGGAGGGGGAGTATTGTAGTGGATGTCTCCTCTACAAACTAACTGCGTAGCTGCACACCACCTGCTATCACATTCCAATGTGCCGCCTTCCCTAGCAACCAACCAGATGTTACCGTATCTCAGCAACGAAACTAGTCACCGGCTACTTCTCGGGTTTTCCCACCATGACTCATAGCGGCTGCTGCGGGGTATATAAGCTCTGTCTCTCCCTTGAGATTCAGTCTGACCAATCTTCTTGAACAAGCAACACCTCCTCCTCTGCCGCTGCCTGGCGACCCTCGCCTCTCCTCCGCCTGCCTGGCGGTCCTCGCTCCCGCCAGCGAGCATGTCCTTCTCTGAGCTTCCTCACCAACCAACTCTCATTCTGCCCATTTTCCTGAACAAGCAACATCTCCTCCAGCAAGCTCCACACTGTTAACATTTCATTCAACCAGGAGGCCAGCAACAGGCAACACCTTCTCTAACGAAGCTCCTGCACATCTACCTCCTTCAACAAGCTACTCACCGCACGTCTCTACCAAGCAGCCCCTCACCACACAGCACCTCCAGCACCAGACTGTCTATCATATAACTTATATATTATACAAGAAAACCACATTAGAGTTTCCTTCCATCCTGAGTGCTAGACAACATTAATATCTCGATACCCCTACAGGCTCATTAGGTTTCATTTATTACATTCTTTTATTTGACTGTTGTATTTTATTTAATATCCTGAATCTATAATAAAATTGTATATGTTCGGTGATGTAAGCTAAGACTGTGTTGTTTCCTGAGAATGGTCTGGGCTCTGAAAGATTCTTTAGTTATTAGGTCTGTCGTTCTTATTTACGTGTTGATTAAGAATGTGAGAAGAGTGCAGCACCGGCCATGCTGCCTCCTTGTGTACCCAAGGTCACTGCCTTCAAGATGGATGACAATATTATCATCATATACATAAATCACTTAAATATTCTTTAATTGAAACAAAGATGCAGTTGTGCTGGGAAGTCTGGGGTGGCTGTCACGTTACTGTAGACTTAATGTATTGGGGTGTGCTCTGAGGCTGTAACAATATATATATACAAAAGTTTCTCTCATGATCAGATGGTGATGAGGTGTAGTGGCTGGGTCATCCTATTGTGGCTCACTCCTCATGTGGTGGGGGAGGTGGACCAGCCTGTGGACCTGGTGTACCAACCCGAGGACCACATGGTGGGCCAGGTAATAGGCCAGGTAGTAGAGCAATACCTGGCTAAGTGTCACCTGGTGGTGGTGGACTTTGGTTACCAAGGTTCACTATTACAACATATTATACGGTGAGAGTTAAACCAATTAAGATTTATTATTATGTAGTGTCTAAATATCAATGTTAAATATTTTTAAACAATCATATGAAGATTGGTGACCCTCAGGTTGACCTGTACCCCTGAACATCCATAATGGAAAACGTAAAACAAAACAATAAGTGTCAAGGTGATCAGAGAATTACCTATGAAACAGCAATAAGTGTAAGTGTTAAGCGCGTAACGTATACACACAGCACAACAAGTACATATATATTGACGGTGTCATACAATATGACACAACTGACGAAATATTCTGAACAAAGGTGCGTCATGTTGGTAGCCCTGATTACCCGTTCTGTTAGAAACTGAGACTCACATTCTTTGTATGCCAATTTGTGTAAAAGTATAATTACTACAATACCATTTTGACTGTAACTCGTGATATAAAACAACAAACATTGTTATTATATTGCAGACTTGTATCTGATGACGCGGTGGGCTTGGTGTTGGTGGAGGCGTGGCGAGTGTTATCAAAGGACCAGTCAGCGAGGGACCACTTCCTGAAGGAGTTGTTTGAAGGTCCTACTCTCACTTGCCGTGCTTTCCTCCTCCTCCTCAACAGCGACAGCGACGACCACCTTGTCTTCAGGTACAGTTTTTGGTTTTAATGTGTGAAAGAAACTTTCTGTTGTACTTGTTTATCCAAGATTAATGTGAGGGGTCCTTATAGGGGGCCCTGAGGGTCCTTATACGGGGGCCCTGAGGAGTCCTTCTAGGGGGGCCCTGAGAGGTCCTTATAGGGGGGCCCTGAGGGGTTCTTATAGGGGGCCCTGAGGAGTCCTTATACGGGGGCCCTGAGGAGTCCTTCTAGGGGACCCTAAGGGGTCCTTATAGGAGCCCCTGAGGGTCCTTATAAGGGGGCCCTGAGGGGTCCTTATAGAGGGGACCTGAGGAGTCCTTATAGGAGGGCCCTGAGGTATCCTTATACGGGGGCCCTGAGGAGTCCTTCTAGGGGGGCCCTGAGAGGTCCTTATAGGAAAGCCCTGAGGGGTCCTTATAGGGGGGCCTTGAGGAGACCTTATAGGGGGCCCTGGGGTCCTGAGAGGTCCTTATAGGGGGGCCCTGAAAGGTCCTTATAGGGGGCCCCTGGAGCCCTGAGGGAAACTTATAGGGGGCCCTGAGGGTCCTTATATGGGGACCCTGAATGGTCCTAATAGGGAGGCCCTGAGAGGGGCCTTATAGGGGGCCCTGAAGGGTCCTTATATGGGGGCCCTGAAGGGTCCTTATAGGAGGGCCCTGAAGGGTCCTTATAGGGGGCTCTGAAGGGTCCTTATAGGGGGCTCTGAAGGGTCCTTATAGGGGTTCCCATCTGTTGCTGATAGAGATTTAGTCTCTGCCCGGCCAAGTAGTGCATAGATTACTCCTTTATAATTATTAGATAGTAATCATAAGTAAATCTTCAGTTTTGACAGTGTAGCAGTCGTGAATATATTAACTGTGGTGGAGTAGGGCCTTATACTTTTACTTCGTGTATTACCACGAGGTTTGCAGTTCTTTCACTTATAATTTATATAAGCGTAAACCACTATTCCTGACACCGCCCACAGGTTCTTGGAGTGGTGTGGAGTGTGGTGCACGCCAGAAGCGCGCGTTCTGTTCATAGGTGGGAGGAGCCGGGTGCGCACCGCCCTCCGCCACCCTAGTCTACGCAACACTCTCCATGTGCTCTTCTTCGCCCTCAACGACAGCTGGCAGGAGATTTCTGCTAGCTCACAGCTAAGGAAAAGAGGCGTTAAGAGAGGTAGTGTGTAGAGGCCTTTGTGAACTCCTGTAGTTGTTAACGGACATAATGTCGTGTTCAAGTCGTGCATGAAGACAGTGGTGTGTGTGTGTGTGTGTGTGTGTCCTACGTTTAAGTTTTTTTTTTTTATAAATTTAGCTCAAATATTTATTGTCGATCTTGTGGAGTCCCTAGGAGGTCTTACTGATGTAAGCACTATGAGTGGATACAGAAAGAGTGTTTTTGATATATGTTTCCCTTCTTTTAATATTGGCCTCATTAATAAACTATTTATTCGTGTTTATGTGAATCATTTTAAGTATAATAATATAATATATCCACAACGTTAATGGTTTTGGTCTACGGTAACTTGTATCCAGGTGGTGAGGATGAGCAGGTGTGGGTGTACGGGCGATGCCTTTACTGCAACGAGGGTGAACCCCAAGTCCAGCTCCTCCACCAAGGAAACCTGACCTCCAGCCTCCAGCAGGACCTCATACTGCTCCCAGGTTCGTGGCTGTGGTGCCCCGACGAGAAGGTTGTAGACATAAGGTACTGTTCACCCGCAGAATAATGGCGAGACATCAAAAATAATATCAAGAACAGTGACATACACTTACAGAACAACTGAAGGACCTGAGAGGCCACTCGCTAAGGATAGCAGTGCTGCCGTACTTCCCCTTCACGGAATACGAGCGAGTCGAAGGCGGCTCCACCACCGTCACCCCCAAAGACTGCCTCGACGTGCGCATGTTGAATACTGTCGCTGCCCAGCTCAACTTTACGTACGTGATCCTTGTCCTGTGTCCTCCCTCCTACGTGTATCCTCCCCTGTGTCCTCCCTCCTACGTGTATCCTCTCCGTGTCCTCCCTCCTACGTGTATCCTCCCCTGTGTCGTCCCTCCTACGTGTATCCTCCACTGTGTCCTCCCTCCTACGTGTATCCTCCCATGTGTCCACCTTCCTACGTGTATCCTCCCTTGTGTCCTCCCTCTGTGTATCCTCTCCTGTCCTCCCCTCCTGTATCTCCCGTGTCCCCTCCTCATGTATCCTCCCCTGTGTCCTCCCTCTACGTGTATCCTCCTGTGTCCTCCCTCCTACGTATCCTCTCCTGTGTCCTCCCTCCCTACGTGTATCCTCCCTTGTGTCCCCCTCCCTACGTGTATCCTCTCCTGTGTCCCTCCTCGTGTCTCCCATGTCCCCTCCACGTGTCCTCCTGTGTCCCCTCCTAGTATCCTCTCCGTGTCCTCCCTCCTCGTGTATCCTCCCTGTGTCCTCCTCTACGTGTATCCTCTCCTGTGTCCTCCCTCCCTCATGTGTATCCTCTCCTGTGTCCTCCCTCCTACGTGTATCCTCTCCTGTCCTCCTCCCCCGTGTTCCTCTCCTGTGTCCTCCCTCCTCATGTATCCTCCCTTGTGTCCTCCTCCTACGTGTATCCTCCTGTGTCCTCCTCCTACGTGTATCCTCCTGTGTCCTCCTCCTGCATATCCTCCTGTGTCCTCCCTCCTGCGTGTATCCTCTCTGTGTCCTCCCTCCTGTGTATCCTCTCCTGTGTCCTCCCTCCCCGTGTATCCTCCTGTGTCCTCCCCTCTGTCCTCCTGTGTCCTCCTCCTCATGTGTCCTCTGTCCTCCTCCTACGTGTATCCTCTCCTGTGTGTCCTCCTCCTCGTGTATCCTCCTGTCCTCCTCCTACGTGTATCCTCCCTGTGTCCTCCTCCCTACGTGTATCCTCTCCTGTGTCCTCCTCCTCGTGTATCCTCTCCTGTGTCCTCCCTCCTACATTGTATCCTCTCCTGTGTCCTCCCTCCTACATGTATCCTCCCCTGTGCCTCCCCTCCTACGTGCCTCTCCTGTGTCCTCCCTCCTACGTATCCTCCTCTGTGTCCTCCCTCCCCATGTATCCTCTCCTTGTCCACCTTCTACATTATCCTCCCTGTGTCCTCCCTCCACCGTGTATCTCTCTGTCCTCCCTCCTACGTGTATCCTCTGTCCTCCCTCCTGCATGTCTCCTTGTCCTCCCTCCTACGTGTATCCTCTCCTGTGTCCTCCCTCCTACTGTATCCCTCCCTGTCTCCCTCCTCGTTGTCCTCTCGTTTCTCCTCCTGCAGTGTCCTCCTGTGTCCTCCTCCTGTGTATCCTCTCCTGTGTCCTCCCTCCACCGTGTATTCTCCTTGTGTCCTCCTCCTGCATGTATCCTCCCTGTGTCCTCCCTCCTACGTGTCCTCTCCCTGTGTCCTCCCTCCTACGTGTCTCCTCTCTGTGTCCTTCCCTCGTGTATCCTCCCCTTGTGTCCTCCCTCCCTGCGTGTCCTCCCTTGTCTCCCTCCTCGTGTGTCCTCCCCTGTGTCCTCCCTCCTGTTCCTCCCTGTGTCCTCCCTCCCCAGTGTATCCTCTCCTGTGTCCTCCCTCCCTACGTGTATCCTCCCATGTGTCCTCCTCCTACATGTATCCTCTCTGTGTCCTTCCTCCTACGTGTATCCTCCCTGTGTCCTCCCTCCCCTGCATGTATCTCTCCTGTGTCCTCC